>NC_092580.1:21305000-21620833 GCF_037975245.1 Apostichopus japonicus
GGGGAATTTTTGGTTTATACAGGGCTACAGAATGCATACCATAGTAGATCACAAGCTGCATAACCATCCTTGTAAATGTCCTGATTTCATGTAGCTCTCTCCTTGATAGAAGGGGACCGGGAGGGGGTGGGGGAGGAGGAAGTGGGAACCTATTAAGAAGGTAGAAGTGGTATGCCGTTTGCCCGTTATCGGTCATATGTTTCATTTGTTTTCATTAATGTAACATATCAACGGAATGAAATTGTGTGTGCAGACTTGGTTTTCAGTACTTTACTGGCATCGACTGCAAGACTCTTGCAGGTTACAGTTAACGAAAGCAGGCATTCGGAATACAGAATAAAATATCTACAACAAAAACCCAAACTAACCGTTTATAGGTTGCACTCAATTCAGCAGCAGTTTGTGTAGGTTTACTTGCAACCTGTGTTGACCGTGCGGTTTATTCTCTCTGTTGTCGGGTTTGTTGTGAAGTGAGGCATTTGGAAAATAAGAATATGTTGATGATTGATGAAACCAAAGCTCTAAAAAAGTGAATGCAGAGTAGCAGTATATGCCAGATATTTGTACAGTGAAATGTGGTGGGGTTGTGCCTTATAGTAATATTTTGTACATATTTCACATCAGGTATTCTTTTTTTAAGACACTTTTCGTTTTTTTTTTTCGTTTTTGTTCCCTCTTCTTTTTCCTCCATGTTTTTTTTAATTCCCAAGGCATCATTATAATCTTCTGCACAAGTGTTTTTTAAAAAAATTTTTTAGTCTCTTGTTCACCTAGCTTAAGCTCTCTCCAAATTAAATATTGTTTTGTCTATTTTGTCTGCTTGAATTATAAAAAGTTTACCTCAAAAAGACTGCTGCTGCTGTAGTGCGGAGAGAACAACAGACCACATAGCATCAGAAACCGAAGCCAGTTAGCTGATGATGGTGATGAAGGATTTGTGTTTTGCCCCTAGGAATTAAGATATTGTCATGCTATTGCAATATATATGAAACTAATGCAAAGAGCTATCGTCATACACTGAGTAAATTTCACATGAAGTTAAGGAAAACAAACAAAGTAGGCATACAAGATATTTCTGTGTGGAACATAGCCTAGGCAACCTGTAACAGAAATGTCTACCCCAAATTCTGATCAGAAAAGAAAAGAAAAGAAAGTCTTGCTATTTTAGAAGAAGTGGAACAGTTTTAAAGTATAAAATCAACAATTTTTTTTTCAGGATTTGTCCATTACAAAAATCTAGACATTCTTTCAGAGAAATCTTTTTCTTGATTCCCTGTCAAAGTTTGGATGACAAGTTGGACCTTGCAGTTTCGTGACATCCCTATCCTGTCATTTGGTCTCAAAGGCCATCTTTTGGAAGAACTTTTTCTATTCAAAACAGAATAGACACGCTTTTTTTGTGTCTACTTTTGCATTTGATGTGTAGTTGGACAAGTTTGCCTATATTTACTTAATTATGCTCAATTTCATTGTAAACATTTGAAACCACCTTTTTTCACTTCCTCCCTTTTTTTTTTTAAAATCTAACAAACATTAAATAAGCATTTTTGGACTGCAGTTGACTTTGGGGATTTATAGTTCACACTTTTATCGGTAATTCCATAAAGTCCAAGAGACTGTTTAACAGAATGCATTATTTGAAACTTTACTGAGAGTTATGGTAATGAAGCTTCTTACAGTGATATGACAGTGTTGTACAAGAATAACCTTATAGAGTCTACTAAACACATTATTGAAGGTAAAAACATGCTTAGCAAAGCTGAGAGGTTTAAGATTTGTCAGAAAGAATAATATTTATTAACAGAAGGACCTGCATTCCACCAGGTCAATATTTTGTCTCACATAGACGATTGCAAATTGTGATTCAATCCCATTCTTTCCTGGACAGATGATGCTCCAAATGTTTCATTAATGGGATTTGTCTATTTGATTTTAATTCCTAGAAAGCACCATAGAGATTATTAGAGCATTCAGTTTATATCTACACCCATTGTTTTTGCTCTCCTTTATATAGGAAATGGAGTTTTGATTAAATGAAATCATTTTAGATAAATTTACAATTCATATCTTCTCTCTTCATTATTGTTGCATTTAATGTTCACTGCTTTCAGTATCAGCAATCATGTTTGATCCTTATAGAAATGATGGAACCAGAAGGATTGGATAGGGAAGATGTCTTGTACAACCCCCCCCCCCATCTCCACCCCACCCCCTTTGCAATTCCATAGGAATTAGGATGGCATCCAGAAATTTCAGTTTTGTCAAAAAGTAGTATTCTACACCTAAAAATATACGTTTGTCGTCTTTCAAACTAGGGTAAGTCCCGACAGTGGGAGAAAATGACCTAAGACAGAATAAGGCAACAAAACCCAAGGGAAATTTTTTGGTGCTATTGCAGACATTAAAATTATTTTTCCACTCACACCTATCCTTTTAAGTTTCCTGTAAACTGCAAATTTTGAACAAACAACTTTACAAGAAGTTTGTCGTCCGTCAAAACGAGGGTAAGTCCCGACAGTGGGAGAAAATGACTTAAGACAATAATGCAACAAAAACCAAAGAAAGGGATTTTTTGGTGCTATTGCAGACATTAAAGTTATTTTTTCCACCCACACCTATCCTTTTAAATTTCCTGAAAACTGCAAATTTTGAAGAAACAACTTGACAAAACGTGTCAGTCGAAACCACTTGAGAAACCACTCGAAGAAAACCAGACCAAGAAACCAGTCAAACCCACACAAGAATACAAGCACATATTTGTGCCCACTCGCATGTATTTATTCAGTTTTGTCAAAAAGGAGTATTCTACACCTAAAAATATATGTCTGTTGCCCTTCAAAACGAGGGTAAGTCCTAACAGTGAGAGAAAATGACCTAAGAAAGAATAATGCAACAAAAAACAATGAAAGAGGATTTTTTGGTGCTATTGCAGACAAAATGATTTTTTCCACCCAAACCTATCCTTTTAAATTTCCTGAAAACTGCAAATTTTGAAGAAACAACTTGACAAAAAAAACCAGACCAAGAAACCAGCCCAAGAAACCAGTCGAAACCATACAAGCATACAATTGTGCCCTCTCGCATGTATTTATTGCCATTAAATTTTGTAATGATGAATTTTCATTTGAAATGAAATTGCACATACATCCAAATTTCAAAGAATAATAATGAAAAATGCATTGATGAAGTGAAAAGCAACCACTTCAAAATATCTTTATTTGATACAAACATTCAAAAGTAATATAAAGTTCAAGGCATTTGAAAGTTTTAACACATTTCAATATTTGAAGTTTGTTAAATGTTTGTAACAATGCAAAAATTGATGCAGACAAATTGAGGAAAAGTTCGGAAAAAGAACTGATAACAGTTATTGCTTAGTGTGCAAGAATAGTTAGAGAGGTGAAGGATAACTATAGAGAAAAGGACTCTTGCCTCCTTCACCCCCTCCCCCCCCCCCCCGCCCAACCCTGCATCCAGCCACAAAGCAAGGAACATCATTAGCAACTAAAATGTTAGGAATGGATCAATTTCTGTAGCAAAACAGTTCTGACAAGTTTTATTATATTTTTTATGTCTCCTTATATTTGTAATGTTCAGATATTAGAAAGAAGCTTCATTTCTCAACAGTTACTGTGGCTAGTGGTCTGAACATGGAAAAAACAAAACAAACTTCTTGTCTAGGGTTCAATTCCCAGCTGTTGCATTTCAATTGTCTGCTTTTCCTCCTTACATTCTGTGGTGGAAATATTAGAAACGAGAATTTATTTCTCACTAGTTACTCTATAAAGGAGAGAACAATACAAACTCCTCGTCTACTGTTCAAATCCCAGCAGTTGTATATCTCTGGTTCAAGTCCAGGTTTGAGTCTTGATTTTCTGTTCTTTGGGCAGACTGAAGTATAAAGATAAGAAACAAAGTTTATTCATTGGGAAGCAAAATGTTGTAAAGGGTCGTCCTGTTACCCACCAGAGATATTCCTCAGGAGCTTGATCCAAGTTCTAAGTGAGTAATCGCCCTTCAAGGACTTTGCCAGCATCTATGACAAGGTTCCCAAACGGTCTAGGTGAGTTGCAGGGCCTCGAACCTCCCTGACGAGGATCGGTGGAGAAAATATTTTATAAAAATTGTAACTGAAAACAACTGAATCTTTAAATAATTGAACAGCAAGCCACATTATTATCCCACCTAATGGTCTAGTGGCAAAGAAAAATAAATATATATTGCACCACAAGGTACTTTGTTCAATCCAACATCTGAGTTCCTTTTTAAATCATGGAAGCCAATAGGCTTAGTGATTCTGTGCCAAATTCAACAGCTAAATTGCAGTCAAACTGTTTAAGTGTTGACTATTGCTGACTTCAAGTGATCAGCACAGCTTTTGCACTTATGCCGCCCCTACCTATCAAGCATGAAGTCCATTCCAGGTTTTTAAAGTGTGACCTCGGTTGACCTCAAAATATTAACTTCCCTTCCATCAATTTCATTAGTGTTTAATAATGTGCTGACAAAAGGTTTCTCCATACCAACCTTTGACAAGAAATACAAAATACAAAATGCACTTCTCTATAATAGATGAAAACGATGATTAAGTAACTCATTTTAAATTGCAATATTAAACAACTTATTTTGAATCAATCATACAATATCCTGTCACTGCCCAGTACCACCACCAACCCCAGGCGCGTAGCCGGAATTTGCCAAGGGAGGGGCGAAAATGTAGGCAAACTATCAGAGCTTGCAAACTATCTAAGCGTAGCGCCACGATGGTTGGCGCGAAGTGTACAAGAAAATTTTGGCTGAAAACGCCTCTTCAGATTGCTGAAAATGGCACTTCCCAGGCCTTGTAAGTTGCATCTTAGCATTTTCTCTTTTGAAATTAATAGTGATATCATTAAAACATAAAAAAAAATATGCTCAAGGGGGGGGGGGCAGCTGCCCCCTTGGCTACGCGCCTGACCAACTCCTCCTTCACAAAAAATCTTGCAGTGAATAGACACTGCATTGCTTCATCTGTAATTCCTGTCCAGTAATATAACCTATTACATAAAAAATATACTGTAAAGGCACAACATTTGAACAATTGAACATACCAAAGTATGTTCATTGCTAATGAAATTACTACCAATCACACACCAGAAAGTGATCCAGCCATTTTGAATATTTTGCTCATTGAGAAACAAATCTTAGCCTAACAAACAAAAACCGCAAAGATATTAAAAAGCACAGTATCTTTAAATGTATGACTATTTGCCTAATGTAAAATAAAGTAAACATTTCTTAATTGGCATCTGCCAATACGTTTGAATTCATTTCAACCGCAAATTTAAAATATAGAAATTAAATACAAATATAAAACTAAAATATACTTATATATACATGTTTTTCAATATAGAGCAATGTGTATACCTCAATAAGGTAATCCAATGCCTATTACAAATGTAAAATGTTCATTCAGACAAATTCTCAAACTCTGACATTTGCTGAATATAGCAACAACATAATTCCAACTGAATAATTGTTGCGTTGTACAGGTTAAACACTCTATAGAGTTTATAGTAGCCTACAAAGGGTAAGCAGGAAAGCTAAGAAAACAACTCAACAGAATTCATAAAGTTATATTGCCAAATCCATAAACTTAATATTCTATAATGAAGAACGGACATTACAATATTACCTCACCAAATATGATGAAATAATCATCACAGAGGAATATACATTGAGAAGGCAAACTGGATTGAAGAGACCCTATTTACTTTTGAGGTGTCAGGGCAAAAAGAGGTTGGGGAGGGGTCCATGGCATCTCCTCCCCCCTCACTAAAAAAACTCAGCTGAGCTATGCCATTGGAGGAACATTCACTGATACTTGTAAATACATTGGAAAATAATCATTGAAAGGATAAATGACAATTTTACAACCATATTTAGACTTGGACAATAGTGTCCTACTGGACATGCAATTATGTCTACTGCAATAAAATTGAGTCATGGTACCATCATGGTATCAGCATGGTACCATCATGAATTCCATCCTGCATGTTCATGCTATAATATTTACTGCTAGACATTAGTGACAAAGATATTTGAGTGTGCTTTGTTCCTCTGATACTGTTTTGATGTAAAGACTGAGAAGCATTTCTTCTGCCACCAAAGATTTACCACTCTATAAATACCAATTGGTACAATTTTGTAAGGTTCTGCTTTTGGGCTTATAGGTATCATTACATCAATTAAATATAAGATAAAAACCTTATGTATGAAACCTTTTTAAGTATGGTGACCAAAAGTCCAAGATTACCCCTGACAGTCCTATAAATTCATTTACCCTGCCCGGATTAAATGTGTCCCTGGACCTGTCCTCAGCATTAATGTACCGTCCCAGGAATGTCCCCAAATTTGTAAAACAGCAATGACTTATTTCAGTTTTTCCTGTTTGGCGCCCTCCATCCCTTGAAACAGCTTCAACTTATTCCTTGATTGTTTACAGTCTTATTCAAGAGTCACAGATAAATGCATCTCAGATCTATGAATAATTCTATGGGCTGTATTTCACAAGGGAGACATCTTTTCTAACTTAGACTCCCAATAAACTTCCAAGTCATTTTGGCATTGGATTTTTATAGCTTGAGCCCAAAACCTTTTTCAGGATGAGTTGTTCTCACTGTCTGTGTTTTGAACATCAATACCACAAAGGCCCTCAAACGGTCACCCTCCCTTTAAACTTATAATATTGTTTCATAACCCATGATAAAAATAGAGGGGTGGGGGAGGACAGTGAGGGGGGGTAGTGTGTCAACAGGCAACATTATTACCCCAGATTTCAGGTCACGTTTTATTAAAGTAATTCTATGCAATCGGGCGTTGGAGCATCTGAAGCTTCGGGAGAGGATAATAAGAAGATTTCTTGTGAATTACACATTTGAAGTTTTGATGGGGATAAGTAAGTCTCCTGGGAGCTTTTAATGCTGGGAGACAATACCACTGTCGTCTCTGAATTCTGGGAACTTATAATCAACTCCTCTTCGTCAACTTCACTCTTTAAATCCCTCTCATCTGATTCGGTTAAATCCACATAAAGTATCTCCTGCCTCTCTAATGCCGGGACATCCCTTACTCCTGAGTCTCCATCCGGTACATTTCCTCTGCTTGAAACATTCCCTGTGACCTCACAATTCTCCCTACTGACGTTCATACCGGCGCAGGAGTTGGGCGACCTTGTTTTGCCTTTCACGTCTTCAATTTGAGATTTTTCTGAGACATTTTCATGACACTGTAAGTCCTCAGGTGCTGATGTCACTAACCCCACCGTGGACAGTGAAGTATGTTTTCTCCGTTTATGAGAGCATGTCTCATAGAAATTTTCACTTTTGGCTTTGTGGCAAATAAAGTCTCCATTCCCATTGGACGATTCTTCGGTTGACAAATTCATCTTCAATTTCGCATTTAGCGTGCACTTGTTCAATTCATCATCTGCAACTATCCTGACGGAGTTCATCCCTGTTTTGGCATACACAGGACTTCTACTCCCAGCGCTCTTAACTAAATTCACTAATTTATCATCCGGTTCATTTTTCAATCGAATCACATTCTCCTTTACTGAGCATTTTGGCTTCTTCATCGTTTCAATCTCTGTTATTTTGTTATTGCACTTGGCCTCTACGACACATTGTCTGCTCTTAGAGGATGGCTCTGTTCTCTTACGTGCATCCTCTTTATACGACTTCCCCGGTAAATATTGAAGAAAGCTTTTAATGGGAGAGATGGAGTCCTGGGAGCTGCCCTCTTCTGACAGTTTATTGTAACTTCCTGCCGACGTGACATCTGTATTAATTGAATCTCTATCTTCTGCATTTAACAGCTCACCTCTGGCTGATGAACTGCCATTGGTGGTCACCACGTTTAATTTACCGATGTCATAGTTGGATTCTATGCAAGGTGGAGTGTTATTGCTGCCATTCTGTATATGGTGAATTCCCATGTCATTTCTAGCACCCGATAGTGCACCGACCTGGCTTTTATCTCTCTCTCTGTCAATTATTGCAAACTTTGAACACAAGTTTACACATGATGAAGCAAGATTCTCATTTGATGGTGCAACGCTCTCACCTGAGGTTACAATGCTCTCACATGACGGTACATTCCTCTCCTGTGACAGTGCAGTGCTCTCACCTAATGGTGAAACGCTTGCTACTGATAGTGGCTTGCTTTCACCTAATTGTAACGTGCCTTCATGTTTCTGTCTATCAACTCCAACAAAATCATATTCCAGGTCTCTTTTAACGATGCGAGTTTTAATCTCATAACCCGATACCGCCGCGCCATCTGCACGTCTCTCTCTGTTGAGTTCCCATAAATCATCTTTCGGTAAGTGTTTGACATTATTTTTAGTTTCATGCACATCTGCAGAAGGTAGGTATTTAGCAAAGCTCTTAAACAGTGGCGACTGGTCGGCCTGCGAACTCTCTGGTGATGATATGCTGCTTGGGTTCTCTGGGTCATCTATAAAAGACTCTGCTAAACTCCCCTCATCGAAGAATGAAGATCTATTGGACACTTCCTCAATATCCCATTCTGCATTCTCATCCTCTGAGAAGAGTGATTCACTGGTACCTTCATCCTCCTCTATCCAAGCCCCTGTACCAGTGCCAGAGGTAAAGGGCTCACAAAGTTCTCCACAAACTTCCAAATTGTCTGATCTCTCCTCATCACCGGTGTCATTAGGCTTGTGCTTCAACTGTTCGTACTCTCCTTCCCTGTCAATTATCCCAAATTTCTTGGGTTTTGTTGGAGACCCATCTCCAAACAGTACCTCGAGACTTCTGCTCTGCACATGTTCTTTGCACTGACCTGCCAAAATTGAGATAAAATAAAGGGAAATAATATTTTAAATTTGTCCTAACAAGTTGGTCACCTGACAGGCTAGCAACCGTTTATCTGCAATCAAACGAAACAAATAGTTGGGCTGTTAAACTGTTGTACAGTTAGTCTAATTGCTAGTTCCAGAGTATTACACTTTCAAGTGTTTACGGTAATTAAATACAGTAATTAAATATGGTAATTAAATATGGTAATTAAATGGTACTTACTACGGTAATCATTGTAACTACTGTAATTAAATACGGTTATTAAAGTTTCAACTGTCTATGGTAAATCCATGATACAATGAATGAGAATACCAAAACAACATACCAATGTACTAGTGTATTGACACACTATAGTTATGTATTAAAGGCATTGAAAGACTCGCCCCAAACCACGTGCCGCCATCTGAAAAAGTTAACTTTCTGTTGCTTGCAAGTGAACTTTTTTTCGTGTCGCTACAAAATGCAGACAGTAATGAAACGTGATACCTTGTTATCTTTTATCTAGACCTGAGATGTCCATCGCTGCTATGTAAACTGTGTTGTGGGTATTGACCGTAGCTGCATGTATTGACTGTGCACTAGTGTCTAATTACCGACGGTAGCAAGTTGTATGTTTATTTTCTGGGATCAATGGTGGTGTCTAACACTTCTGTTACACCTCATTCGAAACTAGGTCAGATTACCGGCCTCAGACGTTTCTTTGTGCCCGAGTCTTCCATTCCTTTAAAGTAAATGCAGTGTTAATTACAAGAACTGTTCATGCTCTTATAGTTTATGGCGAACCAAGTTTCAGAATAAATGGTTATATAGTTTGAACAAAAGCTGCTAAAAACACCTTTAAATCCTGTCTAGGTTGGTAGTACTCTAAGTTAATTGGTATCAGTAGTGGTGAATCAGTACTTTCAAGATCCTTTGAGTGGTTTTTATCTTTAATAGTCCTGTTTCATGGTATCTGCTTCCTGCTTTCCAGGAAACTAGCCACCGATATGCAACAAACATTTCCTGTCTCTAGGACAGCTTTCTAACCCTCCACAGAAACAGGAACTAAATGGCAAATGATGACCAAAGACTAGCAAATCTTGGCGGTCAACCTGCAATGTAATCACCACACAGCTTATAGGAAACAAGATATTTATAGCATTGTGCTGAATGCCTGTGAACCATACAAAGATCTAATGGGTATCAAGGGACTGGTTGTCATACTCTCGTACCTGTAGTGTTTCGTGTTTTGAGCACTCTGTGACGACCTTTGTTGAGTGACTTTGAATTCTTACCTTACCCTTTGTATGAGACAAACATTTAATGATAGTTCACTGTGGATTTATTCAACATTCCTAGTTTGGATTTTATCTTAGAGAGAGCGCCACACCAAATGATTTTTACGTTGCTCTGGATTTTTTTATTGCTATCGAGTGCAAATTGTGAAAAATACAAGGAAAAGTTTGAAAACAGTTTCAATCCACGCTGTGAAGGATATATTAGGCGATTGGACTGGCCAGGAAATATTTTCATGTGTTGTCCAGACCAACACAACTTGGCTGTTTAGTACATTGAGTCTCATCACCACTGCTATAAACTTTATTTTCTCTATCAAACTAAACATGTCTTCCCCTACTTCATTCCTTGTATGTCTAGTGACTTTTCTCAAAGTCTGTGGCACCGCGGATTCCCGTAGTAATATTTGCGACATACATCGGGGAGAGTATGGAAAAACAGTTGACTGTTCCAGTCGATTACAAAACTACACCACTGTGCCGTGGGGTGATTTAATTCCACTGGATACCCGCGTTCTTCTTTTACAGGGCAACGGCCTTGACGAGCGTCGTTTAACAGGAGAAGATTTTGAAAACTTGAAAAACATACAGACTTTAGACTTAAGTCACAATCGGTTTGAGTGTTTACCGCTCGAGTCACTTTCAAATCTGAAAGTGCTTCGGGCGACCAATAACCTTTTAAGAGGAGCTTCTGTCCTTGATTTAAATAGGATACCAGGCTTGATGGACGTGGATCTATCCAGTAACCAACTTCAAACTTGGTCGACTAAATCTCCGCTGATCTGTCGTTCTCCTCAGAGTGAAAACAACACTGATGGCAACGATACAGAGTTGGTGTACTCATCGGTACAGAGGCTTGACCTCCACGAAAATCTACTCGATGATGGAGCATTACGTAATCTGTCGCAGTTTACAAATCTAACATTTCTAGATCTATCAAGTAATAGAATTACATTGGTCAGCCCTTCAGACTTTCCAAGTTTGGCTCTCTTGGGCACCCTTAAACTTGATGACAACATCATATACCAAGTGACTTTCCCACCTCTTGAGAGAGTAGAGAATATTTCTATCCAGGGCAATCTCCTGGAATACATCGGGTTACACTCATTCTCTTCTTTGCATAACTTAATACATCTAGATCTTTCCTACAACAAGATTGGAGATATTCCTAGGGGTGCTTTCAACAGTACTTCCAGGCTATTCTCTCTTCAGCTTCAGGGTAACAGACTTGGTCAAGTACGACATGGATACATATTTTCGGGTCTGAGCCAGCTAGACTTTCTGGAACTGTCATATAACGACATCAGCGACGTTCCTTCCGGTTTCTTCAAAGGACTCAGTAATCTGCACGATCTTCGGTTGGATTTCAATTCTTTGACCGTTCTGGAATCGAATTCTTTCATCGATGTTCCAACTGTAGCCAACGTCAGCTTACAAGGAAACAGGTTGCGTACCATTTCCAATGAATTTCGTACACTTACTGACACTGTACATCTTAATCTGCAAGGTAACCAGATTTCAAATATCAGTGAGACAGCTTTTGAAACCTTGTCAATGCTGATCGTTATCAATTTAGATGGAAATCAGCTGCAGCACGTCCCTCACGCTTTCGGCGGGGTTCTGGTTCGTAAAGGACTTCAGGAACTCGCTCTGTCTCACAATTACATTCAGAGTATCGACCAATACGACTTCCCACGCCTGTCTCGTCTGGAGACTCTTGACTTGGGACATAACGCCATACGGGAGATACACCCAGGCTCTTTTACGGGTCTCACTTCCCTGACGCACCTGAGTCTAAATAACAACGAGTTATCGCATATTTTGCCAGGCACCCTCTCCCGGCTCTCCTCCCTCTCCGAAATCAAACTCTACGACAACCACTGGTCTTGCGACTGCAAAAAACTTTGGCCGCTCTGGGAGTATTACGATCGAGCAGAGACAAACTTCTCCATGGCAGACAGCATAAGTTGTACATCGGAAACGGATTTTGTCCCCAGGCCCATTACTCTATGGGAATCTTATCTGAATGAGACCTGTAGAGATGTTGAGGTAGAGCCACCCCCAGAAGACTCCAGTTTTCCCCTCAAAACTCTGCTGGTGACTCTCGTAGTGACTCTCGTACCCATTGTCTTTCTATTAATCGCATGCGTTATCGTGATGAAGATCCGCCTTCAGAGGCGAGGCGGACCGATAGATGAGAGCGATCTCCGAACGCCGCAGTCGCCTTGCCCACCACCACCGGTGAAGAGGGTCGATTCAGAAGGAGCTTACGAGGTTCCCTTCCAAAAAGGAAGTAACAGTCTTTATTATTCCCAGCCTTACGCTCATATCGACCAACAAGTGATCCTACAGGTAGGCTCTGTGGGCGATGCACAATACGTTAATCATGCAGCCGTAGCCATAAACAATGCAAGTTGATTTTAACTATATATAGATACGAATGAAGAAATCAAGCGCAGTGTCTCCGAGTTTAGGTCGGACTTTAACAATTTTTTGATGTGAAGTAATTTTACTGGAGCAGCTTCTTAATAGCCTCGAGTTATCATTAGAATGTGAAGACACTGCTTCATGACATTCCCATATTCTTACATGTCCAAAAAAAAAGAAGATCTCTGTCAAAAAAAACAAAAAAAGATCTCAAGAGACAGAGCTTTGTACAGATAGTTGTATCATAGTAATAATGAGAACACTATTTGTATCAACAACAACAACAACAAAAAAAGAAAAAAAAAGGTATTGAAATCAGGTTCTACCATCTTCAGCTCCTTGTATTCTCAAATGAGAACAAGGTTTGAGTTCCTCATTATCAGATAATCAACTGGAGATATAAATGTATCATAGCCTTTTTCCAAGGAAAGCTGCCTGGTCTTCCTGTCTCACAGGAAGCAAAACTAATGACCAATTTAACTCTTAATCGAAACCAAAGTACCATTCATTGTGTTGAAAGCAGGGCTTCTCCAGTAAGCATTTCAAAATAATTTGCAATCGTTATGAAGCAAACGTGAGAAAGGTACAAAACAAGCAATAAACATTGTCACACAATTATGTGTAACTTCTTCTAGAGAACTGTTTGCATGGAAAACATAACATGGTTAAGAGTGCATCTTTGAGAGTAAAATATTTTCATAGAGAAAATGTAAATATATTAACATCTTGCAGAGAAGAATATTTTTGTCTCAATGTGGAATTCCCAACATCTGGCTGTCTGTTTTATTATTAACTTCCTTTATAAAGGAAAACTTGATCACTTTGTAGAGAATGTCAGGTAAAGTGGAATTTGTTAGAATTAGTTTCAAATTAGATTTGTATTATTCTTCAATTTTATTGAAACAACCAGAAATTACAGATATGATATATTGTCAAACATTAACAAAAATAAAGCAAAGAATCAATTGTCTAGATAAGAATAGCTTGCTTAAAATCCACAACAAAAACATCACAGCATAAATATTTTCGAAAGCCGAAAATACCAAACTTATTTGCTCACATGAGTTTCTGTAATTTATTAAAACATATTTTGTGAAAGAATTCAACTTTGGGAAAGTTTAATTTTTGGCAAAAGACAGCCAGAGGTAGATACAGTCGCAAGCACGGCTAACTTTGGAAATGAAATTATTTAGAACTTGAAAACTAAATGGAACAGAAGGAATGACCTAGTTAGTAGTTACATCAAGTTTCATTACAAAAATTTTTATGGAAAGATTCATTATACGAATTATATATTATTCATTTTATGAAAAGATTCCATATAAATCTGTGATATTTGTTATGTACTGTTTTCTATGAAAATTTTTCTATTTTCCTTCTTCTTTGCTGTTGTTGTGATGTACAATATTGCAGGAGAGTTTGACAATGTCAATACACATGCAGTGTTGTAATGACTCATGATTTCAATCTGTCATTCTTCATAATGAAAAATGGCTCTTACAGTTTCCGGGATTAAGCTGTGCACTGACCATAATAGCTCTGTACCTGGTCATAAAACAGTTGCTACAGTTCGGTTAATAATTATATCAAGAAATGGTACCTCGTTTTCTCTTTCTTTTCTTTCCTGCCATCAGACTACCGAGTGGCTTGTATTTGTCCTTGCTGCTGCTTGAATCGACTTCAGAAACATTATTGAGTACATTTTCTAATCTGAAAATTTAAAAAAAAAATTAAAAAAAAGGGATTCTCATGTTAAAAATGAGTCCATCTTATTTAACATATTTGAGGATGCAAAAACAAAAGACATTAATTTTGATTTGCAATTTGGGTTTAGATACCCATGCTTCCTTATCTGCATATGCAGTTTTATTCAAGTCTATAGTAAACATGGAATCACTCTCTATGCCTTACCTCTCAATCATTTGGTACTCTGTGGAATTGTAGGGAATCACATTTGGGTAGATGTTTGTTGGTTTTAGGTACTGAATGAAGTCACAAATCTGCAGAAAGAAAAATGAAAAAAAAAAAAAAAATATCATGAAAAAATGAATCAAAATTTGTTGGAACTACGTTCAAGTTTATGTGTTTATATATATATAATGAATGTGTAGCAAGTGGTATAACAGATATATAGTAAATAAATAAAGAATAATTCCACTTCACGAACGGTTTCGTCCGGTTACGAAACTGGTCGTGAAGTGGAATTTTTCTGGTGTGTTATTCTTTATTTATTTACTATATATCTGTCATACCACTTGCTACACATTCAATTCTTATTTACGGCTTGGCTCACACATAAAGATTGGTGATTCTGTGTAAATTGTCAGATTCAAAGCACCAGGGTGCACTCTGTACAATCATAACACTTGCGTAATACGCCCTCAATAACAGTTATACAAAGCCAATTTATACGCATTCACACACCAGTATAATCACTGTGGTCGAGTGGTACGGACTTCGGTCCATGACACAATGATGAGTCCCAAAAAAGGGCCAAACCGATCATGAAGTAGAATTTTTCTGGTGTGTTATGCTTTATTTATTATATATATATATATATATATATATATACATATAAAAATATATATATATACTGTAGATCATTACTCCAACAGCCTCTGACCTCAAGACATGCTTAAGGTGATTCAGCCTACATGATCAGTTTACAGAGGTGTTATCTATCTAGGTCCCATTGAATCAGGTTGACTGAGATTAACCTGCAGAAAAGGGGTAGCATATCTTTCATAAGGTGAGAGAGACGTGATGTACAACTCATAAACCGACCAGTAAATTAGAAATGAAAGTTTGTAAGAGGCAAAGAAGCCATTGGCTAGACTAGAATACCAATTGCAGTATTATTTGCATAGCTGTGTTACAGGATAGTTTCCACATGGGTGCACCTCCCAATGATTGTGTGGCAAAGTGCTTTAGCCCTAGCTATGCTTTCCACTGATTCATGGCATAGTGCTTTAACTCTAGCTATGCTTTCCACTGATTTGTGGCATAGTGCTTTAACTCTAGCTATGCTTTCCACTGATTCATGGCATAGTGCTTTATCCCTAGCTATGCTTTCCACTGATGCGTGGCATAGTGCTTTAACCCTTGCTATGCTTTCCACTGATGTGTGGCATAGTGCTTTAACCCTAGCTATGCTTTCCACTGATGTGTGGCATAGTGCTTTAGCCCTAGCTATGCTTCCCACTGATGTGTGGCAGAGTGGGTTTGAAGTTTGACTCTCATATACAACGTTAGTTTGCCCTAGGTACCCGTCTCACTGATGTGTGGCAGAGTGGGTCTGGTTATCTTGTCCTAGGTATGGTTCCCTGCCAACATGTGGCAGAGTGGATCTGTTAATTTTGTCCCAGGTATGGCTCCTAATAACATGTGGCAGAGTGGGCCTAGGGTTAGTGTGACTCTCATATACAACGTTAGTTTGCCCTAGGTACCCCTCTCACTGATGTGTGGCAGAGTGGGTCTGGTTATCTTGTCCTAGTAATGGCTCCCACTAATATGTGGCAGCTTGGGTCTAGGGTTAGTGTGAGTCTCATACAAAGTTTGCCCTTGGTATGCCTGACACTGATGTGTGTTAGTACGGGGCTGGTCGGCTCGTACATGATACGCTTCCCAATGAAGTGTGGTAAGATTTGACGTTCATATCCAGAACTGTCTTCCTGATCTTACCTCACTGTAGGAGGAATGAAATGAGAAGCAAAGCCTGTAGTAGTGACTGGATATCTTCCTGTGAGGGTAAGAACAAAAGCAGACAACATTGGTTAAGATATATTGCTCTCTTCTACTACATGAATGTACTCTTCACCATGTTACTCTTTTCATTTTCAGCTGCGTGACTAAAATAAATTTTATTCAGCTATAAATGAAGAATAGAAAACATGATGTTCAAATTTCATTCTCAATTTCCACAAAATGAATTTGCAGAAGACTGTTTTGCAAATGATTAAAGTTGGTACTAGTAAGCAGATGCATAATGAATAATCCATCATATCTCGTAATATATACCTATCCCATCACTTTCATAAGTAAGTAAAGCAAAAGTCATACATGCCATGTGATGACAGGAAACTATAATATAAACAGTTTGCAAAGTACCACAGGAGTAGTCAAGATCCAAGAGGCAGGATCATGTAATCAACGAAGATCAAAAGAAGGATTTTGCAATTTCTGAATTTAACTTACTTCAAAACATCATCAGGCTGGGCATTACTGTTAAACCACATTGTACTTGGTGTTATTGTTATAACATCTACAGCATCTTTCAAGGTACAAGCCTGTTATAACAAAAGTACAAAATGTTAAGAAGATAAAAAGCTTACTGTCTCTTCTCAGTTCCACATCCTATTTTTATCCAAAGTTTGTTGCTAAGCACATCACAAAAATGATACTCTTCCATTCATCTCATGACAGATGGGCGGGAGAGGGCATGGGAATACATTTCACCCATAACTTACTCTGCTACTGTGGTCATACAACTCCTGTCAACTGGTGACCACTTCTCAATTGAATTCAATGCCGACTTTCCTTTTACATGAACACCACTGCACAGTGTCCTATATATGTATACAAGGCAAATTTTGCTTGGCCACCCTGGTTATCTGAGATGACCAAGTTTGCGTTTGGAGACCAAAACCAGCTTTAAAAGTCATATGGTGGACGGCTAATTGTTTCACATCAAATTCAGATCGCATTGTAACTTAATACCCTGAGAAAATTATAAGTTGGTATAAACACCATCAATCATTTTGTAGATACTGAAATAAAGCAATAACAGTGGTAGGACTATGATCCACACAAAGGGAAGTTTTTTTTTTTTTCTGAACTAAGGTTGGTGTTCTATTCATCAAACCTATACATCTCTCCTATACACTGTACATATAGTGGTAAATTCTGATGTTTTGATACATTTCTTAGGACAACAAAAATTTGCCTTATCCCCACCAGCTGTGCATGACAATATCACTGAAGAGGGTGCACATAATTAATAGACATACTTACATATTTTCTACAAGCATGGACCCGTGTTGCACTGCCCTCTGTCGTCATGTGTTCCGCTAAACTGGAAACTCTTTCGTACTGCTTCATTATTTCACCAGAAACATGCACCTTCAGAGAGGGATCGCAAAATAAAAATTTTTAACAAAACTTTATCATGTTTAGTTGGTACCTCAAGTTGTTCATAATCTATTTTTTTTATTATAAACCCTCTAAAGGATATACTAACTTTAAGCTTTTCTTTCCCCTTAGCACCATCTATCAGAAGGGAAGGGACCGGGGGGGGGTAGGGAAATGTAGGGCTTTGGTTTACATCGCAATTCTAGAAGGCTAAATTCATCCAATGAGTGTCCCATTTTTATGCTGCTGAAAAGGAATGACTGATTACAATTAACTTATATTGCAGTAAAATTTAAGGATCTTTCTTCCAAAAAATTTAGTTAACACTTTTGCTTGATGAATGCATCACATTTATAGAAGGGAGCAAAGACAAGAACAAACAAATAAATATTAATTAATGAATGCAAAGAGGCTCAAAAACCCTCACCTTCATGCCAAATGCCCTGGATATTTCAATAAAGAGATATTCATAACCATATTTTGCTCTGCATTTGATATGAACCATATGACGGGGACCTCGTTGCAACTGCCTGTAAGACGTAAGACAATATTGAGAATATTTCTACTCGAAAATATGTCATAGATAGAGCAAAACAAAGCATGCAGCCACATAATTATAATGCTATTTGCCAAGGATGTTGTGAATTTAATTTAATAATTGGTTAGTATCTTTGGAAATTTTGTTACATACAATTAGGACAATATTGTAAATGGCTTTAATCTAGAGAAAATTCCCACAGCATAGAGGCCCTGAAGAGATTGAGCACTATAGCCTGCCAGAGAAGACTGACCTGTATTTTCATGAATAAATTAGTATTGAGAATTTGATGTGTAACCACATTGATATTTGAAATGTAGTACTTAGCAACACCAATGTATACAGTGCAAAATACTGATAATTGGACTTTAAAAATAATTAATTTTCTTGTCAAACATTGTATTAAAATACATTTTTTTTCAGAAGTGATTAAAAACTATATGGCCATCACTTTTAATTAATTCAAATGTTGCTGATAAAATGTATAAAATAAAAATCTCACTCTTCTATAACACGCAACATAGCTTCACAACTTTGCTCCTGAAAAGATTTGGAAGGGAAGAAAATTCAAAAAGTTAAGGAGAAAATTTTATCTGAAAGATTTTTTATATAATAATAATAATATTCTTTAGATTCCTGTAAATAACTTCCTTAAAGGTTCTGTACAAAATACAAATAATCATATATTTTGTACAAACAATCATAAGCTCTTAATGAATATTTAAGGAAACATTAATGCTCTTTCCTCTAACGATGCACAGCTAATAAATAATGCAATATCTGTATAATAATGCACTGTAAATTGTAATTCCATGTTGTTGAGAAAGACATTTTTATGTAGAGACGAATGAGAAAATCATTTGACATACGACAATCATGGTATGTGAAAATAAAATTATCCAGCAGCAGACAATGTAACACACACTGACAGTAAGCTCTTTCAACAACCGATGTTATGATGGCAAACATCGTTAGTGCTAATTGCCAATGATGCCACTTATTGAAAACAATAGCATTAATCAGCAGCTCTACAAGAGGTCATTGTCGTCAAAGTATTTGAGAAATGTAAAATCCACTTTAGCTAGTTTTTATGACATGTGTTTTCAATTATCAATAGCTCAATGTATGTTCGCAGTAGATACATATCACAGTATTGAGTATTCTTTCTGAATCATTGAAATTGACAAAAACAGTAAAATATTATTCATTTTGACTGCTGCCATCTGCTCTGTGTGTATGGATATAGAAAACATTACGGCAGTAAATGCACACAGTACGAGAGAAGACAGAATCATAGTGTTGCAACATGCAGGGTTCCTTGCATTATAAAATTACCCAAATTAGCAAACTGTCAAGTTTTGTAAAGATAATCTTAATGTTTGTTACATCTACCGGCATAGTTACGAGTTTAGTGCATCCAAAGTTTGATTTATAAGAGTTTCTCAGCACTAGGCCAAGTGGTAGCTTAGGAATTACTGTGTATTATTTCAGTAGAATTGCTTGCATACTTTCAGTCCTCTTTAACTGTAACTGTTGACCATAGCTAGAAATGCAGCTGATCCTGGTTCTGGTAATGATTGTATTTTCCACAAATTTCATCATTGATTGAAGATTTTTGGTTGTCAAGAAAATTGCTGAATTTTATTCCAATGCAGCAAACCTTTTGCCTTTTCATGTAAAGCTTACAAAGTCGGAGCAAAGATTTTAAATTTGGATAATCCCCCCCCTCCTATAACTACCCAAAGTATCATAAATGTCTCTACATGACCATGGCCAACCCAAGGGCAGTGGGTATTGTGCACAAAACAATCTATTGCAGAGAAATGGTTACATTTACTATGCCTGGGTGACTTAACAACATACACTAAAATGACATATTTTTTCAATTGTATGGGTTTTACTTGGCAGGATATTACAGTAATGGAAATTACCTGAACTGATGGCTATAAGGCACACTGCAATGTCTTTCTATTAACGATACAGTCAGCCACATAGCCAAGAATTCAGAGGAGCACCAACAATTTAAGAATTTAATAGGTGCAAAATATTCATGTCTTGTAACCGTTTGAATATCTTGTAATCATGATGGTGGCACAAATGAAGGGGGGCATAGTTGTCTGTATGGGGGGCAAAACCCCTCCCCCCCCAATGTTCCCAGGCCTGGCTGCAGGCAATGGATACAGCAGAGAAATTCATAATCCGAAAAACCCCAACTTTTTTCAATTTTACTAAGAGAAATACTCACCCGGTTTGGGATAAACATTATCTTTGGATCAAAGAATGTTGTATCAATATAGAGACTCTTGAGGGCTTTGACTCTGTTGAGATATTAGAAATATATCAGCAGTTTGTGTCACATATAGAAGAAAATGGTGGAGAACAAGATCCACATGTTGGAGCAAGGATTTGCAATCTTCTTATGGCTTTAGTTATATGAAATGAAACAAAGCTGAACTTTTAGAGAACCCATAAAAATATATTGAATGAAAATAATTCATCCTAAATCATAACTAAATACCAGGATTTAAGGATGGCTTATATCATCTACTGTTAGGGTAGGATATGTGGAGAATATAGCATCACCAAAGAAGCCTAAGTGGAAACCATGGCAACGAGAAGGAAACGAGAAATGAATTTGTAGACAGACAGTGTGCCATTCCCTATAAAGTTTCAGATGTAAGAAAATGTACAAACATGACACAAAAATCTAGGCGATACACAACTTCACTATGATTTATGAAGGTAAATTTCAAATTCGAAGATATAGAAATTGATTGTTAACAATAACACAGTGACAAGTGACAGTGACAATCTACTGTACCCATAATTAATAGGAACTTGTTTTCACCTATAAACGTTTCATCAATGCATCACTAAAGTGAATGAACAATTGAATTCAGGAGTATAAAAATGGTAAAACTGAGATACTCAATATATAATAAAAAAAGGGGAAGTTGACTCTGAAGTATGAACAAATTTGGAAGACTAAAGAAATATTTGGCTATAATGGATTAGAACCAGGGACTTCAGAATTAAAACTTGTTTGCTCTACTGGCTGCATAAGTGGCATGCACAAAGGGGAGCCATGTTTACCCCTCCCCTCCCTCCTTCCATCATCAGTCTGGAGAAGTGGTCCAGTTTGTAGTCTACATATGCCTCACTATGCACTGTTGGAAGTCTAAAGTTTCATTGTTTTTATGAAAGGACCCCCAATATGGGAGTAGGCTATAACAACCCCAGGGTCACATCCCTCATTGTTCATTATCCTCTGGCCATTCCATTAAGGTTCAGCCCCTAGTTAAATCAACTTTACACATGGGAGTGAGGGTTTTGGAACATGTAGATGAATGACAAAAGTATTGACGGATTTGTCACTTAAATTTATTATTCCAATTGTAACATATAGACTGTTATAACATTGACAAAGATTCATTCAGTTTGCTCTTACCCCTCTCCATCATGTAAGGCATCCATACTTGCTGCATCTCCAATCTTAAATCGGAAATCACCAGTGTATAGAACTTTACCAGCATAGCCTTCCAACAGAAACCTGTATGAAGATAATGTTATATAAGCAAATGTATTTCAACACATTGTTATAGAAAAAACATTAAAAACAAAGACAAAATGAACAAAAGACTTCTCAAATTCTCTCAGAGTCAAGTGGATTTGCAGAAGCCATTAAATGAGGTTGAAAATCATTCATGAAAAGCATATATACTCAAGACCAAAGTTTTTTAGTTTTCCAAGTAACTGAAGTGAAGAAAGACAATAAAGCAACTGAATTATATAGTTAACTGTATCTCTCTTCTAAAAATAACAAGTGTTGTTGAGATGTAGTCAACACTGCAGCTGATACTTGTATCAGTTCACCATTAGTGATATCTTTTGGTTATGACATTTATTGCAAATGACATGTTTCTTTCTGATTTAGTGTGACATTAATAATACAGAATCATGGTCAATATATTTAAAAAGGCATTCTTGGAATTTGTTATACCTATTCTACACCCTGGCACTACTATTCACTTTAGCAAATTTGTTCCACTTCCAATAACAGACAGTCTGCAGGGACACTATGACAAATTTGAAGTTTGTATGGCGCTCACAGAATAGCAATTTTGACTTGATTCCAACAAGACTGCTTCCCTCAAACTAAGTTCTTTACAGTCATGTTTATTTTAAAGTTTGCTAGAAATTCATTTGGCACTGCTTCAACTAGAGCACATGATGCTGTAATTTATAAAAAATATCATCAACTATTTAAACGTTTTTCCATCTCAAATGTTCACTTACATGACAGAACCGGGACAGTGACCAGCAGGTAATAGTGTCACCTGCAATTTCTCTTTCTGTCAAAAGCAAAACAGAAAGATTTTTTATGAAAAGCAAAATATGTCAACAAATTATATTACCGATAGATACACAGTTAACACTGTGTGAAAAAAATTATATGCTGCAGGAAGATTCTAATATGAGGCTCACTGTGTCAGACCTCTGCAAGCTGATGTAAGAGTAAGATTGCACACCATTTTTTTTTTGGTTTTTAATGTTATTGTTATAGTCACGCGATGTTGGCATACCATTGTATTGTTACTTTCTTTGTATGTTAACTTGCACGTGTTGTTGTAGTTATATGCATCTCAGTTATGTTGGTAATTGTGTTAGTGTCATTGTGTGTTCTTTGTTAAGTGTCTTACATAGATATTGTAAGGAGCTGAGGCTCGCGTAGTCTGGATGGGGTCTCAACCGACGCACATTGTCGTATATAATAATATATATTAGAAGGAGTTCCACGCAATCTCAGTTTCGTGTTTAGTTGTGTACATATATTTAACTGTCTCGTACTACTACGACAAGACCCACGTCGTAACCGAATTAGCTGGTGATATGGCTAACGTACACTACTATGAGAATACAGAGATTACACTAAAGAGTAATGACAGTGACTTTACTAATCAATTCATAACAAAGATTGTGGGTGGATTATCAATAACAAGCATACATGCAATACAAAGTAAAGACTCTGTGATATACAATAAAAATAAAACTGTGAGCAAACTGCTTATCCACTAGAGAGCCTGTGTAAGAGAACATATACAATGACAAGCTGAAAGAGAAAACTTTTGTGTGCACTTTGGTTTTTCTCTTTGCGGAGCCTGTCCCAGCTTTAGAATACTACATCGCTGTGGATATGCACTGATTGTTCATAACAGTTGGACTTTTATTTTACGAACGTTTCTCTTGAAACTACTTTTCAAGCTGGATTGTATTAGTTGTAGCAGTCCTTGTGGCTAACAGGCTAAATGTAACTTTACTCAAGATGTTTCTACTTTTAAGAAATAGCATGAAGCCTTTTAAGGTGAGTCTATTATGCACATATTTTTTCGATAGACTAATACCTCTCCAGTGACGTCATTGGGAATGAATACATCGCATCGCTGCTCTACGGGCAAGGCTAACAAAGACTTCTTCAGGTGCCGATGTTTTGAACTCGTCAGCAGGAATTCTCTGGTGACTTCTGAGCAATATAACTTGTAAGTTGGACTGGAAGGATGAAAATTCAAAACATTAAGCAACTTTGCCATCCTGAGGATATTTTAGCAGGGAAACTATGAATTATGGCCTGTTCTATAACCGTAATGTCAGAATTCCATAGAAACTACTGTCATTTAAAAAGGCAATTTCTCTTTATTCTTTTCCAGTTTGTCCCAAAAATGTTCTTTCAGCAGATATAAAATTCAACATACAAGTTTTTTTCTCCCTATCAGTTTAATAGTTACTAAGCTATTTTGTTAGAAGGTCAAATCGGGTCATCAAATGTAATTTTCTTTGACTTAAATCACTGTATTTTCTGTAGATCTGAGGAGAACTTGACAAACTTGGTTGAGACTCCGTACAAGACTGGTTACAGCACTGTAAAATGAAGTTATTTATGGGTACCACACACAATAATATATATGCTAGGAACTAAAAATGTAGGAATGTCTTTATGCCACTTTATTAAGAATGAGCAATTTCTTTGCTGCAAAAGAGGTTAATGAATCTCACATGAATCACAATCACAAAATAACTGGCTATACGTTTACTCACAGCTTAATAAATTTAGTGGTTAATTTCAAATATGATTATCAGTGAATATACTTCAGTCAGATTAAATATATGAAAAGGCTGAACAATTTCAAAAAATCAAAAGTATACTCACTGGTTTTCTAAGTGATTGGCAAAAGTGCTGGAGTGAAGCCCAACTGTATGATCTGTAACAAAGATAAAACATGTCATGACAATTCTATATTATTTGGGAAATTGTAAGATAATGCCACAAGTGAGGTTTTCCTTTTGGTGTTTTTCTTCTGTTTTTTTTTTTGTTGGGCTGTTTGTAATTTGTTCAACAATTACAGAGATCAACAATTTTCCATGACATAGGTATGGCAAGCAGTCATTTTATTGTTTCAAAAGGGCAAAATTGTTTGTCTGATAAATAGCCCCCAAACATTAAAGTACTTAATGTTAATGTACAAGATTCAAAAGTGCCAAAGCATCAAACAACAATAAAGAAGAATTGAATTTACAATAAGACCAAACCAAAAACATGCACTTTCATCCAACATACTATGATTGAGAACAATTGAAACTGTTTAAATTTAAAAAAAAAATCGAGAAACCAAAAGATTTAGAACTGACTCTGCATGATAATACAAAACATGATTAGTTGAGATTTCGTAGCATGTAAACATATCTTATAACATACAGCAACACATGATAAGAAAAAGGCAATTATCAGTTCTAGTGAGTTGAAACAAAATTAGTGTAATTGGGTTTCACCAATATGGCATATTGGCTATAAATACATTTAAAACAGCAGACATTTTTTGCTTCATTTGATTCCAAATTTATTGGTTCAAATTTCTCTCTGATTTGGTTTGCATTGTTTTTCATTGATAAAATATTATGACCTCTTTACAATAGAAATCACTACTGATTTTTTTTAAGTTTTTGATTTATAGTCAAAAATTTGGATGGCTTACATTCAGCTTGTTTCAGTTAAAGAAAATTGTCAGCAATTTACAGATGTGATATGTCAGACCAACTTGATAGGGATGCCCCAGTTTCAGTCAATTATGAGATGTCTCATGGTCAATAAAGTAGAAATTGTGCTAATGACAACCAATGCATCATTCCCCTTCATCATTGAGATACTGCACTTGGTTTAAGTCACGAAACCCAAGATGAGAATAACAATCAATCCGTTTACCAGTATGAACATGTGACAGGAAATATGCCCGAGCTTTTAGTATTTGCTTCCCACTGAAATAGTCTATGGCCACCTCAGGATATTCTCTAGTTATTCCACTGAAGGTACTCATGATGGTTGGGAGGTTCCCTTACATGTGGTTCCTCAGCATTAATCTGCAGACTTCATCTGAGAAAGAGGAGAAATTTATCTTAATTTCAGCAGCAATACAGCTACAGTAGAAAAGGATTAAAGTTGCTACATTTTGGCATTTTATATTGGAATTGAGAGTGGTGGATGGCAGGGTGGGGAAGGGGAATGGATGTCAAGACAATGTTAAGATGTTGTGGTGTGTGTGGATACACAGAACAGTAAGTTTTCCTCATAATTATTTTAAGTAAACATATTAGTTAATAAAGAAAAAACATTGTTTTAAATATAATCATATTAATAATAAATTGTTGATTCTTTCTTCCGATTAAGAAGTGCGAGATCAATTAGTTCATGAGTAGCAGTCCAAAGTAAATTGTTCCTTGTTCATTAAGTACAACAAAATTAGAAAATGATATAATTAATTGGAATTATTTCAGACTATCATATTGCCTATATGCCTTGGCCTGTATTCAGTACTGAGCCTTAAACTGTATTACTATAGGCTACTTATGATATGACCAACTTAATAATATAAGCTAACTGATTAGCCTTAACAATAATTTGTGTCTCTTTAACGTGCTAAATTACTATAGACATTGGCTACTCCAGAATGTAGTAAATAACAGATAATGTAAATATTTAAGTCAGTCCAAGGCTAAATGAGTCACTAAGATAGCCTTTTAAGTTGTATGTTATGTTGTTTGTGGAGCTAAAGTTCGGCCTATTGTAATTGACGTGAACCGTATGAGTAACATTACACAGCCAAGATCAATGCTAGGCCTAGCCTAGGTCTAACGTTAGAAACAGTACTACAGTAGTGCGTGACAATTTAGAATTGAAGCATTCACACAATTTCCCTTCAAACGTTAACGTTCATCATAATATTCTCATATTGACATATGGCACACTATATATCACAAAACAAAAACACTAAGTTTTCACTAGTCCATTGCGTATTCAATACCTTGACTTTTTCTTCGGACATTATTTCGCGTGGATTTCCTCTGCCTATTTGCAGCAGAAATCTATTCATGAACTTGTCTCCGCTTGTTTTGGACAGGTCTCTGAGCTGAGTGATGTCTGTCGTCTGCTAGCGTATCGTGCAATTTTTTTCTCTAGTCAACATAATATAACTCACAGTTGGACTAGATTATGTTTTCCCCTTTTGTTAGTATTTTCATAGAAATTCTACAACCTATGTCTTCAATTTTCCTGAAAAAAATTTCAACTTCTTTCTTCCCTATTTTCCTTATTTCAGTATTTGATATTTCCACAAAAGTGAACAACTTTTCAATGTCACCTTCTTTCCGCTCTATTGCGGTGGCAAGCAAGCAATAGGACTGTCATGGGCTACATCTAATGAGTTGTTGCACTGAAAGTGTAACCTGTGATCTCTAACGTTAGATTAGCCTAAACTTCTTTCAACGCTTCACTTCTGTTTTTCGTTTGAAATAAAGTACAAGATGTTAAAAGTAAGAAACGCTTACCAAAAGCTCTCAGTATCGAAGGGGAAGACCGTGACCGCAGCTTACCAGGTAGACCCTAGGCTGGTGGTACTGATAAGTGATATAGCCTAGAGATAGTAACCTAATTTAGCCTAGGCCTAGGCCTATATGCCTAGCCATCGCCTAACCTAACAAGTAACTAGTAATCAGTTTTCGACCGAATATCATTGCAGATTGAGTCACAAGCTATACATGTATAAATATTTATAAGGAGGGTAAATTTTAAGCCATATGTTCATGCAGATTTTCAATATTCTAGACCAATACAGTCAGTCTGTGGCAGTAGCCAAATATTAATTATTATTGTAGGCGGTCTATTTAATGGTCATATACTGTATGCTACAGTAGTTCATATGTTATCGATAACATAGCCTGTTCCATTAAACTGAAAATTTCAATGGGCCAGTGGTATTAACTATTTCAAAGTTATGATAACCTGTCTTCTAACTAGGTGTGGATCAAGGAGGGTGTGGGGTTGTACTGTAATGTTCATTTCCCTATGTCCTATACATGAAGTTTGATTCTCAAGATTGTTAATTATGAAAACCATTTTAACATACATGTGTACTTCTATACCATTTATGACAGGTCCTGCGAAAACACAGAAATGAGAATCATGTCACAGCAAATCATTACAGGTTAGTTACTTATCAAGCAATATACATTTCACTGTGATATAGCATGTATGCATTACACAAGTATGATGAGAAATGTTTACCATAAAGTGATGCCACTAAAGTTTTATTATGTAGGTTAATATGATTCATTGCAGTGGCATCTATTTTTTTCATTCTCCTGTTAAGATGTTTGTGTTTCTAATGAATTATGTTTGAGCATAACATAATGCATTGAAACTTGGTAATGGTCGTCTATGTGCATGGCCCTTGTTAAAGTGACACTTGGAGATGTAAATTTAGTTTTATATGTTACTGAAGCCATTATTAAAACTGAATTGATGTATATTTCTATTTCTGCAGTACCAATGACAGTGACTACCTCCAAGATAGCATTATTCCCACAATGCACTTCCAAGCAGGGTTGCCAAGGTTACCAGTCCCAAAGCTAGAAGATACCTGTAAGAGATACCTTGCATCTCAGAAACCTATTCTTAGCGACGATGCATATGCTCAAACAGCCAAATTAGTGAAAGACTTTGAAGCTAAGGAAGGACAAGGTATTATCCTCTTTACCATAATTACAAAATATATATTGGAAGAGTTTGCAAGCTGTTTGTTTGTGAGTTTTGTTAAATATCATATTGTATGCTTCCTTTGTTAAAAGAAAAGTTGGTTGGTTATACTTTTTCTTGTGAGGATAAAATATCTTTACACAAAAGCTAAAGATCTGCTCGACATCCTCTTTTAAAGTGGAATGAGCTGCCCAAATGTATTGAGTTAAACTGCAAACAACAATTCTGGGAGATGAGAAGGCTTTTACTTAATTTAAATGGTTGATTGCTTTGTTGCAAAAAGTACTGAAAATGATATTTTCATATTTATTATAATACTTTGTCAACACGTTTTTCCATTTGTTTCAGATCTGCAAAAACAGCTGAAAGCTCAGGATAAACAAAACAAACACACTAGTTACATTTCAGGTAAGAGAGCTGTTCATTGCCGACAGTCCCCCCCGCTATCTCGCCTCCTTCCACCAGCTTTGCTGATAAATTATTCCCTGACTCTAGATAGATTAACATAAATAACATGGATCAGATTTACTGGTTGACCTACAACTTTTTATATATTAAATATTTTAAATATTAAATATTTCAAAAAGAAATTGATACTATGTGAAGTCCACTTGTAAAGATTGCTGTAAGGACTAAAATATAGGTCAAATGTCTTACATCCTTCAACCCCACCCCCCACCCCCTCCTCCCATTCTCTTCAAGTAGGAAGCAAAATTGAAAGGTATATTATTTCCTTCTTTTCATCAGGTCCATGGTTTGATATGTACCTTAAGGACAGAAGACCGATCGTTCTCAATCAAAATCCATTCGTTGCTTTTAAAAACGATGAAAGGGCCGAGTACAATGAACCGGTAAGTCTGCATAGCTCTAGCTGTAGCTAGAGTTTATAAGAACTGCCGATACATGAGAGAGCATTTAATATCATAAAACACATTACCTTAGAGACAAGGTACTTGTACATATGATAATTAAACTTAACCAAATGTTTAAGTCGTGTAGATGATATCTGCTTATTCAGTACATTGTGTAATAATCCATTATCATTATGTTACTTTCAGTGTGCAGGGATCCTCACCTAGACAAAAACATGAAAAAAACAAATGAGATGAGACATGGTGCATCGTGAGGCATATTTAGACTATAAATCAGGTCTCTATTGAGGTCTGAGCATAAGGCTGACAGTGTGCTTATAATTATTTTTGAAATTTGTGTACAAATACACCTGGTATGTACCGATGTATGATATAGTTTCCATGGTTCACATAAGTCCTTTACTGTACAAATATGACATTCAATGCTCTGCTCATGTGAATGTCAGTGTTCTGATGTAGCCTTCAAGTTTACACTATTCTCGTAGCAAAAAGAAAAAAAAGAGACAATAATAAATATGAGTATCCTGCTAACACAAACAGTGAATTATTACTTATTCTACTCTAAACTGTACATTAATTTTAATTTCAATTCAGGTATTACGAGCAGCAAACATGACGGTAGCAGCAATGAGGTTTGCTAAAACGATGAGAGCATCCAAACTGGCTCCTGAAATATATCACCTTAATGCAGAGAAGAGCGACACGGAGCGGTTCCGTAAGATAGCTAGGTACGAATGTGTCTGATCGTTAGCAAGTTTTATTCTTCCATCTTTATATCGACTAGAGAGTTTAAAACTTATAAAGAAGATAACTTCAACACCAAAATAAAATATCACGCAAAGCAGCGATGCTTTTCGTCTTTCCAATTGTGCAGCAGTTTTGCCAATTTTTTTGCTGTATGACACATATTTATTTCCTATGGTCGTTAGCAAGTTTTTTTCTTCCATCTTTATATGGACTAGAGAGATTAAAACTTAAAAAGAAGACAATTTCAACACCAAAATAAAATATCACACAAAACAGCGATGCTTTTCGTCTTTCCAATTGTGTAGCAGTTTTGCCAATTTTATTAATTTTTTTATATTTAAGTTTTTGATATTTAATTTTTTGCATTGCTGTACTTATTTCCTATGTAGTCTCCAGTTAGTATTTGCAGTTGTGGAAGACTACATTAATAATTTTTCTTTCATTTTTTGATTCTGCTTTCAAATTTGTAGATTAATTCCGAGCAGATTTGCAGCGTACTATGCTATACTGAACAAAGCATTTCCGTTAGACATGAGCCAATACTTCCGTCTCCTGAACTCTACCAGGATTCCCTTGGTGGAGAAGGATGAGTTTTACACAGTGCCAACAGCACGCCATCTGGTTGTTATGAAGAACGGCAACTTCTACGCATTCGACGTCTATGATAAAGATGGTAAAATTCCATGTAGCACGATTGTGTTAACCTTGTCTACTCTTGCAACATTTTCTATCAGTTTAGAAAAAGGCAAAATTGTGTTCAGTAGTAGGGACAGAGAGATTGTTATCTGTCTCATTGAAATCTTGGTACTTCCTCCCTGGCAAAAATGCTCATATTTGTTGTTTCCAATAGTGCATTGATATAATTTGTAGTAATGAAATTAAGGTTCAACTTTAATTTTGATATTTTGTACAAGAAGGATAGGTGCAAAGGAAATTAACTTTATGCCAAAAATAAATCCATTGTGACATGCGATTGTTAACTATTATTCAAAAGTTGGTAAACATATTAGTATGATAATAATGGAATCAAGAATGTTGAAATTTATGTTCCTTTCTATAGACCAAGTGGGAAATATTTATTCATAAACGTTTGAGTGGAAGAAATGATGGAAGGTGGATTTCCTGCTGAACCTATGTAGTTGTTTCCAGTGTTTAAATATAATACATACCTCCCCTGGCTTGTTACTGGAATTATTCTGTATTGACAACAATTGTGTATTATAATTGATTTTAACTTTTCTCAATTATGAAAGGCAATATCCTCCCAGGATCTGAAATATATGCACATCTGAAGTACATCTACCAAGATGCCACTCCCAGGCCAGAGCACCCTGTCGGCTACCTGACCTCCGAAGAGAGAACCACCTGGGCCAGACTGAGGAAGCACATAGTGGATCTCAGTGAAAACAACAAGCAAGCTATGGATGTTATAGACACAGCTGCCTTCTGCCTATGTTTCGATGATACTGCACCGACAGATGAAATAGAACTCTGCAGGGCATTTCTCTATGGTGACGGAGCAAACAGGTGTCATATTATTAACTCATTTTCTTTTCTTTTTCGTTTGAACAGAAAAACTTTCTCCAGCCAATGTCTTCTTTTGCTCTTTCAAAATTTGATTCATAAGTTCTCATTGAGAGTGATAAAGTTATAGTCTTATATAAACAAAAAGCTGAATTTTTCTTAAGATTTCTTCTTTGTCGCTTTCCAAGTTGAATCGATTGAGACTGGGGTGTCATCCCTGATGACTACCCAGTATACACGGTACTGACCCTGCTGCTGACTAGCACCCCCAGCAAAGCAATAACTATGATCTCCACAGACTAATACCTGGGTAGCTCAGTTGGTGGAGCACACTACCGACTAGTGATACTAACTGAGGTCATTGGTTTGAATATCATTCTAGCAAATAAAATTCTTATGGCCTTTCAATTAATTTCATGAACAGCAGCAAAAGAACTGCTCGCATTAGACTTTATTCACAACTGTTACGTAACCATCTACTTTGATTTTTTTTTTTTTAATACTCCAATACTACCATGATACTTTTCGCAGCCAGTTCTACTTGTAAAGTAACAATGTCTGCCACTTATCTGTACCATGATGTCATATAAACAAATGATTAAAAGCTTGAGAAAAGTCTGCATCATTTAAACACAAAACGATCATTACTAAGGGTAATGCTGCAACCTCTAGTTTGGGACTACCTCTGGTCCAGCCGTGTAACCACTTGTCTCGCCCTACAACCCCTTGTCTCGCCCTACAACCCCTTGTTCAGCCCTACAAACCCTTGTCTATCCCTACAACCCCTTGTCTAGCCATACCACCCCTGATACAGGCCTCCAATACCTACTCCAGCCCTACAATACATTATATGCAGGGTAGGCATGCTGGCCTTTCTTTGGATATAAGATTGACTGCAGAAGTTGTTGTCATTGACTCATACAGCCAGGTAATATCAAGTTTTATGTCAAAGAAAGAATGTAATTTACTTCACCATGTTCACCATGTAATTATGGCAACAGCGTTACTCAGGTGAATCTGTGGGAATGTGGTAAATGCTAATGTATCACATATTATTCAATCAGTTAACATTTCATGTTGAAGAATTGGTCCTTCTTGTCTTGACTTCTTAGATGGTTTGATAAATCTTTTCAACTACTCTTGGCCAAGAATGGTCTGATGTCCATCAACTTTGAGCATGCGTGGGGCGACGGTGTCGCCATCCTTCGTTTCTTCAACGAAACTTTCAAGCTGACCACAGAGAACCCGCCGATATCGGCGGGTAGCAGCCCAGCAGCAGTAGACTCTAGCAGTGCGGTCAAACTGGTGAGTATTTAGTGTTATAAATAAATATCATTCAAAATAAAATAAAACTGTTAGCAAACTGCTTATCCACTAGAAAGCCTGTGTAGGAGAATGTGTAAAAGTAAGTTGGCCTGACGTTTCGATCCTAGCAGGATCTTCTTCAAAGGCTAAATGACAAGTAACAGTAACAGAAGGGACGAAATGTAAATAGTCAGCTCTGGATTTGAATTATTTTCAATCAGAATTTTATTTTATGTATTTATTCATCTTTTCTTTCTTTGTATCCAAAGTGTTTTTAGTAAGGTTGAAAATTTCACCTGTCATAACAAAAGCAATAAATACCTCTCCTGAATAGTTAATTTTCAGTTCAAAGTGGAAAGCTAAAATTATGCTACATTCAAAGATGAGGATAGTAGCAGAAAAACAAAATTGGTTATCATTAATGCTTAAAATTGCAGTCTGTATTAAATCTTATCATGTTGTAATATCATTTATATCATGTTTGTGACAAAATCTCCTTTGTTACATTTTTGGCTTAAAATTGGCAACCAGTTTCATTTATTTAATGTTTTTTTCTCTGCTCTCTGATCAAAGCTGAATTTCAACTTGGATGACACAGTCAAAGATGGGATCAATAGTGCCATTAAGCGTTACACTGAACAAACTTCACGGCTGTCCATGCAAGCTCTCAAGTACGATAAATATGGTAAAAATCTTCTCAAAAAGGGAGGAGTGAGTCCTGATGGTGTCATGCAACTTTCATTCCAGGTGAATATTTAAGTCTTGTATCACTGCCATCACTACATGAGAACATAATTACAACATCTGCTCTTTGTATAGGAATAACTTTTAATGATGTCATCTTTTACATTTTACTACTGAAAACTATACCAAAAAAAATGCCCTTTTCATAATTTTTTTATTTATGATTTGATAAAGATGTGATTTCACAAGCAATGAGACCTGAAGATCTGTTTTATTATTCCTGGCTTTGTTTTGTGTACATAGATTTTGCTAATGGTGCTTCAATGTGTCTAGAGTGCAGCAGTTGAGGGAATTGGGCTAAAATAACAATTAAACCAAGTTAGCTAATGAAAGACAGTGTACCACTTGCCAACCGTTAAGTAAATCTAGTTGGACCGCTTCAAGTCGGCCCACTACACCTTCCTTCTTTGCCCATCCCTTATACCCCTTTGCTAGAATTCTTTCGTCATTTCTCAATCGTTAATTTATTCTTCAGATGGCACACTTTCAGCAGTCAGGCGGGAAAGTAGCTCCCACCTACGAATCGTGCAGTACGGCAGCCTTCAAGCACGGCCGTACTGAGACGATACGCCCAGCCACGGTAGAGACCTTACGCGCATCTCAAGCATTCGCAAGTGGCTCCAGCGTCAGCAATGAGGAGAAGAAGAAACTCTTGAAAGATTGCTCCAATAGACATAACCAATTAACAAAGGAAGCTGCCATGGGTAACATTATTGAATTCTTTTCATTGCCCTAAAAACCAGGAACAATTTGTTCTCAATTTCTGGTGGTTATGTTGAGTATCTCATTCATCTCTTTGGTATCCTCTAGCCACGGTCTGTATTTATCTTTGACGTGAGCCAGATATGAAACATTTCTTGGGAGTAAAGGGCCAGGGAGATGCCATACATAGATCGACCAATACGCTGGGCAGGCGGGTAGGTGTAAAGGTAAAGGCTTGCATGGTTTATACAGTGGATATGTTTGTATCTAAAGGAAATAAAGACTTTATCAAGAGATTTAGACTGTTCTTGGGACATGAATAATAGTACTAGACACTGTATCAAAATATTCTTACTCAAGCGTTCTTTCATGGCTGAAGATATTAAAAACAAACATAACCATGCAACTGCTCTGGAGCTTTTGGATCATTCAAAGTACCAGAATAACTTAGGATGTATTCCTGTGATTGATTTTCACTGACATTTTAAGACGGTGGTAGAACTGTAACAAAATATTGCATTTTAATTTCATACCATTTTTGGATATCTAGAGTTAATGGCTGAAAATGGACTGGGGTATTCCCCTCCGACCCCTCACCCCCCCCCTTTTTCCAGATACCTTTTTTTGTCTCGTATTTGGAATGAAACCAGTTAAACAATATACACAGCCAGAACCCTCAAATTATCATTTCTACTATAGATGATGTTACAGATCCTGCAAACCCTGAAAATGTCAGATTCTTGACAGATATAGCATATAACGTTCAAGTGTACAACATAATGCTATCTGTTCCTACTGTTCGCACTTCCACCTACTGTATGGGGAATGTTGCTTTGCTAGATCAGCTCCACAACTCTGGAACATACTCCCCTTACATCTGAAAACAATCCAGCATGTGTCAACTTTTCAGAAAGAACTCAAGACAATCTTATGCATGAATGCGTATTCATTTGTTTGATAACTGTTGTGTCCATTTTGGGTACTTTGCTCCTGCAGCGCTTCTGAGCAGTTTTTTTTAACTGGATAAGAGCGCTTTACAAATTCTTATATTATTATGATTTATTATTATTATAACACCACAGTGGTGCAGTTTTTATGCATGTCATCTCTCTAGGTAGACCGTTTCCTGATTTCAATTTTTTTTCCTCCACGTAGGCCAAGGATGGGATCGCCATCTGTTTGCTCTGCGCACTCTTGCCGAGCAGAGTGGCACCAAACCTAGCATCTTCTCTGATCCAGCGTACATCAATATCTGCCAGATCGTTCTCTCCACGAGTAGCATATTTTCTCCGGCTGTTCTGGCCGGTGGTTTCGCTCCCGTTATTCCCAGCGGGTACGGTATCGGTTACTACCCGGAGGAAGACACCATGATGATGGGCGTGACCACTTACCCAGAGTCATCCAGTGGTAGTGACTTCATCGAATGCGTCAGGAACAGCTGGGATCAAATCCATGAGGTATTGACAGCTGCCAAAGACTAGTTTGATTTGATATATGTCTGCCCTTCAAAGATGCGTATAATGTATCTCAATCAAATAGCTAAACTTGCTTGAACCCTGTTTGCGATGACTTTAATATAAACACCTGTAAATTACAAGGTTTCCATTAAAGTATAGGGTGTGTCAACAATTATGACCTCCATACCTTATTGAAATTTATTACAAGAAAGGTTGAACAGTATACAAATAATGAATGGTTTCCATTCGTGCAATAGTGCAAATATTTCATGAGTTGAAAGATGGAACAAATTACATCTTTCAACGAATGAAATATTAGCACTATTGCACGAATGGAAACCATTCATTATTTGTTTCATACAACACCTTCAAAATTGGATATAATTGGATGTTAAATGCACTCATGCAACAGATTGTTTTGAAATATTTCTCATTAGGCAATTAAACCCATTCTGCTATAAATATGTTGGCTAAGAATACCTCCTAGGTTTTTTTTTTTTTCAGACAGACAAATTATCTACCAACTTTCTGAGGAGTATTAAGCAGTAATCATCATTTATAGGTTCATCACGCACTGTGTCTGATAAAAGATGCTGTGATTGTTTGGCCATACAGTATTATGAAATATCATCAAAAATAAATCACAGGCTAACAGAGCACATGGGGATTGTCTCCTTCCCACTGGGTTCTTGAATGGCCCTGGTGCTCAGTAATTTACATTACTTAAAGTGAAATGAAAACCATTTTGAGAGGTGGATAAACTATCGGAGATGCCTAGCTTTTGCTAGCTTTCTTCCCTTTGTGGGGGATGTCGGAAAGAGTAAATTGTATATCAATACTAGATTACAGTAGGATAACATTACGATTAAAAATGGTTTATTTTCAAATTAAACTGTTCAGTATGTCAGGTTTAACTTACAGTGTTTAATGTTGTCAATTTTTGTTGAATAATTTCTGTTGACTGGAATTTTTTGGAAGAAAAGTTTTATGAATGAAAAACATTTTCTTTTTTAAATTTAAAATTTGGGGGTTGGTGAAGGGTACCCGATATGTTAGTTATGTCTTTCATAATTTTAACGTTAGGTCAGTATGTAACTTATATGTAGTATGCTATTGTATTGAAATCACATTGGTTTGCACATTAACACTGTCAATGTCAGGATATGATGGTCTTACAAAGTATGAACTGTGTGCCATGCATTATTAATAATTCTTGGGAAGGTGTGCTATGAATTATGACATTGCATCATACAATGTATGTATACCACAGGGTAATTATTTTAATGAAGATTTCATGTGTCAAAATCTGTTAGTATTCACTAGAAACATTTCTCGTCTGTAATGTAGAAGTTAGCACATTGCCTCACTCATTTAAACTTAAAGAGTGTGAAGACTCACGCAAAAAGAAACGTCTTATGCCGGTAATCTGACCTAGTTTCGAATGAGGTGTAACAGAAGTGTTAGACACCACCATCGATCCCAGAAAACACGCACACAGCTTGCTACCTTCGGTAATTAGACACTAGTGTACAGTCAGTACATACAGCTGCGGTCAATACCTACAACACAGTGTACAAACGATACAGCCATGGACATCTCAGGTCCAGCTAAAGATAACAAGGTAACACGTTTCATTACTGTCTGCATTTTGTAGCGACAAGCAGAAAACTTCACTTGCAAGCAACGGAAAGTTAACTTTTTCCGAGCGCGGTTTGGGGCGAGTCTTCAATGCCTTTAAAACTTAGTCAAAAGTCTCTGTAAAAGGTCAGTACCATCGTGATGGTAAACTGCAATACAAGTGTTTTGAAGCATAATATGAGAGGACAATATACCAAGGCATTAGGAAATTGTCCCAATCAGCTGTTCAAAACCAACTGATATTGAATATTCATTGTAACAGGTTAGTTTTATCAAAAATAAAAATTATACATGTACATGCCTTTTGATAAAATGGATGGATATAAATTCAGGACTGGCTGGTCTGATTGCCTTGTGACTTAACAATACTGCATAAACCAGACAAATAAATTGTCTATGTTGTGTAGAGAGGTAGGTAGTTGAAAAAAATCAAAGTCCAAACTTCTTGCAATAAATTCGAAATCACTCTTTTATTCTCAGAAGTTGTCATGAAAATGGTCAAACCTTATTTCATAAAGTATTCTCTCAAGTAGAAAACCTACGCATAATTTTATCTATTTTGCATATATGAATATCATTAAAATGAGAATAATAAGTGCAATGAAGACAGTGTTTCTTTCTTTTTTCCTTTTTTTTATATTATTTCTTTGCAAGTTTGGTGCCAAAATATATTATTTCATTTGTAATTCCTTCATATCTCCATAAATACATCACAAAACAGCAAACAATAGGAAATGGCCATATGAAATTTGATATAATAAAGTAGATTACACTAAATTCTTATCTTCCGAAAGATAATCTTTAAAAGACACAAGATCAAAAAACACCATACAGAGATCAGAAAGGAAACTCACCACGTCGGCTTCTGTCACTTTGTCAAGCTCTATATCAAATAACGGAAAAAATAAGTAGTCGAAACAAGCAATTTCCAAGAATATAACCTACTAAAATTTCAAACAGTCGATGTCATATTAAGTTGACATGAAGATTGGCATGTTGATCTGTGATGTCCTAATGGGAATGTGTCCTGTTCTCGTTTTAGTTTTTATAAATTCTACTTCGATGCAATTCCAAATACTTGAAATCAAATATTAAATTCCAAGAGTACTTGATCATACCTGATAAGAACATAAATTCTATTAAAGGCTGTAACACCAAGAAACAAACTTATTGTAACAAACGGTTGTAACAAGAGCTGTTCAAGGCTATGTAAGCTTTTTAATTAAAAAAAATGAAAAGTGGACGGCTTTTTTCCTTTTGCAGTTGAGACTAATAAATGACTTGAGATCTAATAAATGACATAGGCATAAGTAGTGACTAGGGATGACAAGAAAGAGATAATAAAAAAAAATTAGGAGTCACTTTTATGAATACAATCTTAGCCTGCTCCACAATGAAGAAGTACCTATCTTCTCATTACTACCGAATATTTAATATTGGGTTTAGTTACATACAGCATCACATCCATTTTAAACAGAGTAGACCACAATCATTAAAGACACTGTCAAATGCAGAGTGACCTTAAGAATATTCTCAATAGTTAAGATGGAGAATTGATAAGTATTTGAAATTATGAATTTACTTTTATAATTTTAATTTTTTAATATATACTGCAACTTTGAACACGTAACAAAACATTGATGTCTGAAACCATTCTCAGTTTCACTCTCTTGAAAAGTGCAGGTTAAATTTAACGATTTGAAAAACATAGAGTCATTGTTATCTCATTCAGAAGACATCCTTCCTGTGACAATAATACTTTTAATTAATTAATTAATGCAATTTAAATTTTCCTATGTTGACATCTTCAACCCCCAAAATGTTTGAATTATCTTCACAAACTGAAAAATAATTGGTCTTTTGTACATAAATTTGCCTTTATTGTATTTATAGTATGGTTGGGTCTAAATTAATACCTTGAGAAAACCTGTAAATAATTAAGTTTTCAATTTGAAATAATGACGTGTACCAAGGAATTGTCTACAACGACTTCCATGCACATCTGCACTTTGTCAGTACGGGTGAACATTTTGTTATAAATTTTATATAACTCACCTCTATATTCTTATAAATAATGAATTCCTCATGCACACATTTCAAAGCTGCATTCTGAGTTCAGAATCATAAATTTTGTGTGTTTGGACACTTAAATTCAACGTAGGATTATTAGCTAAACAAGTCAAGATTCATTTTAGATAATGATTTAAAAAAGGCAAACATTGTTTAAAGTTTCCAAATTTATATTTCCAAATAAATGTGTTTAATATTTACCATGTAACAGTGTCTGGTCCACAAAACATAGGGAATTGATTCAACTTAATTAATTAAAGGAGGATGTCATATAACTTTGTCACTTGCAATGGTATTTTGATTACTATTCAGTTGACTTGTAAAAATTAACGACCAGACTCCAGCGACTGATTTAGGTTTCTAAGTCTGTAATAAAAGGCCACCATTTAAAATTTCCATTTGATGGAATATTATAAAAAACCACATACTCCTCATGTGCTAAGATGTGGTTCAGTACATTTGAAAACATCCCTAACAAAGATCCTTTGAATATCCTGGTTCTAAATAAGGCAACCTTTTGACCTCAAAACAAATAATTAATTAGTAAATACCTAAATACTTAAAGATATGCTTAATATAGGAATTGAAAATAATTTCTTTTCTTTTGCAAATTATTTATAATTTAATAATTCATTCATTCATTTAAAAATATTTTAGGATAATAGGATGAATACAATGAAAGTCATTAGGCAAATAGAATAATTTAATGTTTTAATTTTATATGGAGTGCTTCGGCTACAAATATATCTATTTATAATTTTTCAAGAATTAATGTTTGATGAAAGAAAGAAACTGCAAGGTTTTGTGTATACTCAAGGCAATCGTAAATACGGAATGCAATGCATAAGTCACTATAGATTGTCATAGACAAATGTACCCAAAAAAAACCTATAAAAATGTATATTCCAAAAAATGTGCTACATAAGGTGTTGGTACAAAGGACACTTCATTGCTGCAAGAAATCAATCCTGAACAGTTTTAGGCAATGGTGGTACAGAAAATAAAACTTTGTCATTGTCAAACTGGACGGACAAACAAGTTACTTGAACATCCAAATGAAAACATAACCGAAGTTGTACAAGAGGTACATTAAACTTTTAAGTCACATCAAATGTTATCCAAAAAAAAGTCACTTTCCTTATAAGTTAATACATAGCAATTAGTCACACTTTAGGGAACATATGCAGAGGTAACAAACGCTGTTTATGGGTTGGTGTACAAAAACAAAAAAGTAGTGTAAAAGAACCAACTTTTGAATCAGGTTGAACGCAAACCTTTATACAAAAAGGAAATCATTTCTTTCAAAGTTAAAATCTTCACTTTAGTCCAGTCCTTTCTGAAAGATTCGGCACCATACAGGAAATAAAGCTTTCACTTTTTGATATGAAGACTCTCCCTCAAATGCAATTGTTTCAACTCTCAGTATTTACAACACATCTTTATGAATTCATGCCCACAACAAAGAAGCATAAAAGTCTCTCCCCATCCCCCCCCCCACCCTACTAGAGAATATGTGGCAGTCATTTGACATAACATGGTACACACTGAAGCATAACTACCTTGTGGATTTTTGATTTGCAATAAAAACATAGTATGTTAGTTAACTCCTCACACATTACACCAGGTATTATGGTATTAGCCACAAACAACATTTGTGGGAAACAAACTTTTCTGCACAGAATATGACCCAAGCTTGTAATTGGAGTATAAACCAAACACTTGTAGACAACATACATACGTCATCATTAGACAGATGGTTATACAATTATCTGTAACTATTACCACTATTACACACAAACATACAACCCCAACACAACACACAGCCTCAACTCAAAGAAGACAAATAGAAACCCTGATCATATTTCACCTTCCTATTGAATATTCATCAACAGAGAGCCATCTTGAATATGGATGAGCGACTTATCACATATCTGTCATTTGCAGCCACTATGCCAGTTCATAGTACTTCCCTGTCACAGGATCAAAGTAACAATTGAGGCAGGGATCATACAGGAGGTCCAATTCATCTTCTCCATGTACATCTGGACCTGTCGTCAACACCCCAGATGACCCACCTTCACTCCCCGTAGACGATGCTTGCCTCTGGTAACCAAGACTGCCTCCTGAGAGAGGTATAAATATTAGGGTAATTGATATATCTATATATATATATATATATATATATATATATATATTTTAAATGGCTGTAACTTTCCTGCAAATTGAAAATTAAAAGACACTGTCCCAGTTAATCACAACATGAGTATTAAATGAAATATTACGGAATCTGTGCATCCTGAAATAAGTTGCCACAAATACTCATCTTCATTTTGTTAGTATTAATTACAATATTTCAATATCAGACTATAGTTTGGAACATTTTGTCCTTTTCTTCAATTAAAAAATAAAAGAAGCTAACAAATGCTTCTGTTAGTAACTAATAGTATCAAACAACTTTCACCAAAAATCTGCTGGTTTAGACATGAGAAATAAAATATTGTTGATACCTGCTGGATTCTCCTTTCCAGGAGAGAGTTGCTCCACCAACACCTCTTCTTTCATCTTCTCACTGGGCAGAACTATAGGAGGACTAAACAAGTTTCCCCAATCTCTGCATCAAGGTGAAATAAAAGAAGCCCATCACAAACAAATTGGGTACATCTTCAGACTGTCAAGACCAGACAAATCTTTACTTTAGGGGTGGCGTTTAGGGCGGGGGGAGGACAGGTGGGTGGGGTTGTAATCTGTTAGTGACTTGCTGGCTAGAGGTATCACTGTCATGTTAGCAGTCTCTTACATATTTGTACAGTCATGTGTGTCAGTAGCTTGTTAGTCAGTTCCTAATTACACTAATTGGGACAATCCGTATCCTCCCTCCTTCAGTATCTGTGCTTGAGGGCATCTTAGACAGTCAACATTCATGTGAGGTTGGTTACTGCAAGACTACTAAAGTCATGAATATTTATGACTGACAATGAGACATAGCTCCATATGCTCTACAGAGATCATAACTTCACGCACAGGCACACAGCCGTACACACATACAAATTAAATACTTGACGAAACGAGGAATTGATTTCACAAATTGTTACAGTAATTCTTAATGAGATTTTGGTGGTATTGTGATTTATAAACGCTCCTCTACTTATTATGACAAATATTCATACAGACTAAATACTATAAGAAACTTTGTGAGTCAATTTGGGGATAAACAATTTTGATGCTATGCGATATGAAAGAACATAATATGTCACACCAATGCAATTCAATGGCTTTTACACGTCAACTTTCATTTCAAGTAGATTGTAAAAGCTTTATCAATAAATACTCATATGGAAACAAGATATAACTGAATGCAATCACCAACTATTTCCTTGTTAATCTCCATTTATGTTGTGTAAAAGTAAGTTGGCCTGACGTTTCAATCCTAGCAGGATCTTCTTCAGAGGCTAAATGACAAGTAACAGTAACAGAAGGGTCAAAAACCACACACAGAATACAGACAGGTTAATTTATCATTTATGTTATAAGGATAATCTTGGCTATTGCCTTGATCAATTTAGATGATTTACTTAGGTTTTGGGAAGCTGGATAAAACACAAACAAAGCACAAAAACTTATTTCTTCTATGTGACTGTGCATTGGTAGTGATGATTTAGGGAAACTGCAGAAAGCAGTGATGCAACACATCACAATGTGTAGAGGCATAATATTATTCTCTGTGGATGTTCATTCTTACCGTGGATTAGACTGCATGAGTTTTTCTTCAGCTGCAGGGAAGTGCATCTCATCTTGGAATCTGTGGCCTCTTTTATTTACATCCTATCACAAAAAAATGAAAAAGAAAAACACAATACTTTTAACCAGGAGAACAGCTCATATAGAAAAATAAAAACAATTATTTCACATGTATCGTTTCAATGGTGCACTAAAGCAGATATGATAAGTACACATATATGGCAAGAACAGCCAATGACGTTAGCTACAACACTGATTGTAAAACTGAGTTTAACATTTCTTGTGCACAGCTGGATAGAGTTGGAGAAATATGCTTTGCAATTACATATGACTCACATCAAGGAATAATTCATCTCTATTGCGTAGCCAAATGCTATGTAAAAATAGACAAATTTTTGCACCACAAATGCATGCATGTACACAGCAGCTTTGTACACACTGTAACATATAATTGTCAATATATATTATGAGAACTAAAATTCACGAACCTCCTCAGTGCTACACGAAATGTGAATACTAAATGCTCATGGAGTCATTGATTCTTCTGGTATCACACAGCAAAATGCTATTCAAAGAGGTCAACTTGCTACACAAATGCATAGATGTGTAGCAGTTCTTGTAACAAACAACCTTTATACTTTCAATATTCTATGATAAACAAAAAACCCATTAGCTATTTGAAATTGCTATTCAAAATGTGTACACTAAAATAATTCTACTCATGCTCTCCACAACCAAAATGAGACCTTTGTCATTTATTACTGACTGTCCAAAATAAATCTAAAAAAAAAAAAAAATGGTTTAAATTTGATGAAATCTCACAGGGGGTTTCCAGGTACTGAATGTTGTGGTGGTGTCATCACTAGAACTACTGAGATCGTCATCACCGTAGTTATGAAGCTCAAAGCTATTGTTCGCCTCTGGTCCTTTGTCTTCTTCGTACATTTCTTCAAGTTGCTCTCTTTTCAGACTGGCGAGCATCTTAGCCTCCAAAGAGGATGCTAAGGAACTGCTGTTGGAATGGTGCTTTCTCCAGTCATAATCCTTAGAATAAATTAGAAGTAAACAAATAAACAAACACCAACATCGGCACATAAATGTATTTAAAACTTATCTTTTCATCATTTACTTTACAGACTGATTTTGTTATTATTTTGTCTAAACGTTGTCGTCGATGTCATCATTATTATTTTAGAATATAAGGAGGAAAAGTAAACCTCTACTCCAGCCCCCATCTACCCACCTTACATAAAATATATTTGTAATTCATAATATTTTACTATAGTCCCATGTAAAGTGTTTTGAGATATTCTTTGATGTAAAGTGTTATACAATCATCATCAGGAAGAGTAAACACTACTCCAGCCCCCCCCCCTCCCCTACTCTACCCTCCTTACAAAAATAAGTAAACAGTACAATAATCAATTTGTAACACATTTATATTGCTCCATTAATGCAATGGTGTGGTGTAATAGGTAAATTGAAATAAAGCTAAACCACAGGATTGAAAATAATACATAACAGTAACATCTTAGGTTATTTGCCCAGTTGTACTTCTCTTCAATTCATACAAATTTGTCTACTTTTGGTTAATTTCTTTAGAGTTGTACTTTGAACATTGTGACTTCAAATTAGGATAACTAAACAACACACACACACACACACATAAAATCAAATATGTTCTTCATTTAAAAATTACAAAGCTGCAATGATATTCCCAAGTTAATCTAAGACCAATATTACACGTAAAAACTTCAACGACTTACATCTGACAATCGTGGGTCGTTCTTTGGTATTTCTTTCACCTTACTGGCATGGATGCTCAGTCTTGACATGGTACCCATCCCTCTAGGAGACACCTGACTGGCCATCGGTTGAGGCATACCATCCGTACCGACTAATCCACTCCTACTTTTATCTATCCCAGAATGCTCGGCTCCTCCCTTTGCGCTAGAATTAAGTTTCCACCTCCTCAGAGTCGGCGAATGACTTTGAACGGGAAGAGGGCTCCCCGACCCATAGTCCTCATCATCATCATCGTCATCTCCACGGCTGGTTTCCATCTTTACGTCTTTAGAGACGGGAGATCTCCCAAGACAAGGGCTGGGAGTTCTCTTCATGATAGAGGCATATGTATCTTCTGAGAGGCTTGCATCCAGGGTGTTCTTTGTAAAATCGCTGCTGTTATAATTCACTTGTGAGCCTGCTGCCTCGTGAGGAATGATCCCCTCGTCTGAAGGAGGGGAGCTCTCTTGTATCTTCTGCAGTTTGGCCTGAAAAGAAAAGACAAAACTCTCTGATTTCTAAGCTAAAGTTCTCATGAAAGTTTATGCCACTACCTACAAAAAAACCTGACAGGGTTCTGAAGTGGTGAGATCAAACAGGCTTTTGAAACATAATGGCATGAGACCAAGTAATAAAAACAATTAATCTACCGGACGACAAAACAAGTCCTTTCCACCAGTTTTTCCCATCAGGGCATCAGTTTTTACCCTCAGAGGACTTTAGGAAACACTTTAGAATACTTGCTGAAAGAACTTCAGTCATTTCAATAAGCGGATTTGAGTATTTCACTTATTTTCAAATGTTTACAAGGAGAACTCACCTGCAGTGCCTTTTGATCCAGGTAACTTGATCTCTCTGGTGGGAGCTGTCTGGTGGGAGCTGATCTTGGTGGAGACATAAAGGTGTACAGGTTACTATTAGCACCATTCTCGGCTGGCCTGGAGAGAAGAAAAGAAAAAGAGGTTTATACAGCAAGTAAAAAACTAAAAATAAAACCTTGATGGAACAAAACTCTCAAAGCTGTGAGGACTATCACCTTGACTATGAGTCTTTTCATCTCTCTCCACAACTGACTAGATGAGATTTCAGTTTCTAGAGGGCTATAGTCTTGTACTCATCAGGACTAATCTTTCTTGGATGTAGTTGGATATACAACTTTGCTAGGGATGATGAGACTAATAAGCATTCAGCCACATGTAGCCAATATAAACATGTAATAAATATACAGATTAATGAATAAAAGATTTTCTTTGATATACTCTTTCATTCAAATTACTTAAACATTAGACTTTGGTCTAGAGGGGTCCAGTAGCATTGAAGTAGGAAAGAAATAATCGGGAATATAGCAACTTTGAACTCTCTGAAATGAGACTGGTAAAGAATGAAGTTCAAAATTCACATTCTAAATTAAATTAATTCTGATTGGGTGACATCACAGAAAAAGAAAAAAAAAAAAAAAGGAAAACTGGAACATTTTCTTTTCAATTGTTTGCTGAAATTCTGTAAGTTTCTTCATACCATATATGAGTTTACCTGTTAATTGATTTAGCACCTTCTGGTTTACTGTGGGTACTACTCCCATCCTCTTCCAGGGAGCTGACAATCTCCACGGACGTCCGACTCTCTGTGAGAGCGACTCCAGAGTCTGTCTGAGTTAGCTCTCTTCTCTCTAAAGTGTGAAAGAGGGATATTGTCACGAACCGTTCAACCACAGTAGTAGCTTACTGCTAGTGGCTAGTAAACAATTTTCAAGTCCTTGGTAGACTTTGTTACATCTATGTTAAAGTCCTCACTTTGGTCAGGATTGTCAAATTGATTATCTTTTGGAAGTAACCTTTTGTCTTTGGTTGCCAATTTATGATCATTCGACAGATACCACTGAGGATCACTCACATCAAGATAGCAATTGATCAATCTTGGACATTTCAAACTTTTGGGATTTCTTTCTCATTATTTTCAGAAAAGTTTTCAACATCAAGCATTCAAAATTTGATTTATTATCAGAGGTCATGATGCTTTCAACAGGATAAAAACAAACAGATAGGGAGGTCTTTAGGGTGGAGGGGGTAGCGGGTAGCTTACTTAGCATGCACACAAACAATTTAAAAGAACAAGTTTTACTTCAAGAGTGAAACACTAAACTTTGTTCAACATCAAATCGATTCCACTATCCTAAATCCAGCCTTCATTGTATGATGGTCTGATGTCACATAACAAGCCAGTCTACCAGTTAAGAGTTTTCTTGACAACAAATGTAAATATTGGACTATTTAACTAATGTGAATCTAGCAGAATGTGGAATAGCATTTTGTTTTCTCTTTCTACCACTTCAAATGAAACCAGCTGCTGCTTTAACACAGTTCCACCTATTTATATCAGTTCATATCCTGGCATTGTATCTACTTCCCTACTACTGGAATGAAATTTTCCTGAATTACTTTACCTTCCCTTATCCGTCTCAAGTCATATTGCACTTCTTCGTTCTCAGACAAGCTGTCCATCAAGCCCAATTTCTTCTGCGATCTTTTCTTTTTCGGAATCTTGCTTTTGTGACCTTTGACCTTATTTCTTGTGACCTCGTCCGATTCAGACTGACTTTCACCCCTGCTGTGTATGCTGGCCATTTTTAAACTGTTTGAAAGCGAGTCGGAGTTTCCTTCACTCTCTGGCATCACTCCTTCCGAAGATTCGCTTTCTCTCCTCTGCGGAGGCGGTCGAGTCTCTGTATCGCTTCTGGATGTCACTTTGACCTCTGAAGACGTTCTCAACTCTAAGTTCCTCGACTGTCGGTCAGACTGACCAGAAGAAGGGTCAAATTCATGCCAGTCTTCGGTGTCGTCACGACTACCTTTACCGCGGCTTGTGTACCTCTGTGGATCATAATGCCCTTGCGTGGAACCATTGGCTGTTCCGTTAGAAGTTCGCTCTTTGAGTTCTTTCTTCTGTGAATTTTGAGAAGATTCAGACTCTCTCTTTCCGCTGCTAGGTCTCACTTTGACCACCCTGCGGGACTTCTCCGCAGATTTCTGACGAGGTGGGTGCGGCTGATGGGCCATCTTATCGTCTAGCTGGACGACACCAGCCGACCATGTTCTACTCCCAGTCAAAGTACCTGGAAGGAAGCACAGAAAAAGTAAAATTCAACTCTCTCCTTTAACTTTAAGAAACTGAAACAAACAGAAAATACTACTCAATAAAGAGACTTTACATAAACTATGACAATGAGTCCAGATGTTAACTGCACATCTTTAAATTAAATTTATATCAAAAGTTTTCTATACTGGGAATAGGATGACAAAATCTTTCTAAAATCATGAAATCTCAGATAAAATTAATCTGAAAGGTGACTGGCATGTTTGAGAATAATATTTCAGCGAATATTCATAATGTGTTATGTCAGCATTGTGCATATTCATGACATAGAAAGACTTGAACGAATATGTTAATGTTTAAATTTAGATTGTTGTTTGTAAACGACTGACAAAAGAGTTTTTCATAAAAATGTTTGATATATAAAAAAAAAATTCTGGCACCCGGTAGGATGATCTTAAATGACTGACATTTTTATTCAACACTTTTGAACACTAGAAAAAATTGGAAAATCCAAGATGCAAACCTCTCTCTGAATTTAAACTTGGATCTTTGACCTCAGAGCCGGGATCCGACCGTTGTCGACTGTGTCCTTCTTTCCTGCTGGTGACATCTCCAGAATTTGTTATTTCTACAGATAAATTATCAAAGTCACATTTTCATTTCGCAGAACATTAAATATCCATTATTCTATAAAACCTAAATCTTAATAGTTCATTACATTTACAGAAACAAAACAGTTTATAGTTACATTGTCTATCATGGTCATGGTCAAAGCAATGATTATGAGATTTTCAAAGTTTGAATCCCACACATCAGAATGACATTATTATGAATGAAAGCATCTTCAAGGCATAAAGCTTGAGGCTTTCTTCGGTACATCAGCTTCTTTCAAAACTTTGATTAATTGTGAAGTAAGACTCGATAACAGATTGGGTGGAAGGGGTGGGAGACAGTTAAGTAAAACTATAGATAATACAAACATGATAAGTTGATAATATCAGGGATGAGCCAGGGGTAAAAAAAAGCACGGAACTTTGCAAATGTTGCGGTATAGGCTCCAGTTTGGGTATACTACAGTGTGTTAGGATAATAGTTTTTGTCCCCGAGGTAGAAAAGAAATCACAGATATTCCGCGAAGTCGAGGAAAAAGCTCATGCCTGTAATATGGAGCATATCTTGGAAGAGTACATATCTATACTGGGTTCAGAGCCAGTTACAGGCCAAAGTTTTATATTAGAGCACAAGAAAACATTTGCTAAAAAGTGTTGGTACTAATTTATATCAAATCCAACTCTTGACTTCTACAAACTGACCTGTACCTCTATGTGTTCCAGATGACCTGCTGGATCTGGATGTCACAGAACCCTTTGGGAAAAGGAAAAGACTAAAAACATGAAACGGTATAAAAAACTGGAGAGAATCTGTTGTTATGTATCTGCATGTATATTTCTTTTGGGATCAGTTAAACTCAGTCCTGAAGAAGAAACCTACGAATCAGTCTTCTTTACTGTCTCATAGTATCATCATAGTTCACATCTTACCAGACTCACAGATAAGTAACAAGGGCAATGGGTGGGTCTTCTCCCACAGAAACCACCTTATAATTAATAGTTAATAACAATTCCATTCTCATACTTTTGTGCACCGTCAGAAGGGGACTATGATTAGGAACATCTGAGACCAAGATGTTTAGAATTTAGGAAGAAACAAGTTTTGTTGAGGTTTCCAATATACTTTGTAACAACAATACAAGTTGCATTAGACAACTATTTGAACCGTAAAAAAAGTTTTGACCTTGGTAACAAGTGATTTTTGTCATATTGAATGAAGTTAATTATTCACTCTCTGCAGAGATAACAAAGCAGTAAACAGTTATCATGTATCTGTTGGTCTACTTGAGCGGACACTGGCTCAGAAGGCTTGACCACAAACAAGGATAACTACTGAGGTCCACTTCTATCTATTTCCAGGAACCAATCAAAAAGAAAGTAGAAAAGGAAAGGAAAAACAATAGAAGAGAGAAAGGAAGCGCAGTATTAAAGACAAAGATAAACAAACAGAATGGATGTTTCTTTAATCCAATACACCATCAAACTCTGAATAATAAAGAGAGAGCCTGCCCTCGGAGCAACTTACCTCCCTAGATGGAGCAGACGTTGCCTTCCGGGTTTGGTTAGACTGAGGTACAGGGACCTTGGTACCAAACGCAATGTGCATAGGCTTGTCATCTTTCCCTTTCATACTGGAATTCAAATCTGAAAATAAAAACCATCCATCACTCTCAAAACAGTAACGTTTTCTTGTTTGGGTGATTTGTGAAACAATTAATGATTGTTTCCAGACAATATAAAAAGCCTGACAAAGAACACAGAATTACCCAAAAGATAACAACACAGTTATATGGCTGACTGAGGTAACAAAGGAAGCATGAAAATTTGATCCTATACTTTTTTCCTTCCACAGTAAAAGTACTGTTTAGTCACTAGAGAGGAAGTCAACTGAGCAAAGCTTAATTGTTGATCAATTTCACATGAAAACTTTTAACACTGAAAAATAATTATCAGTGATGAGGTATTTCTTTTGTTTTTATATTGTAGGCTTTTCAATGATTAAAATTGTAAACCTCTTCTTATACATTTTGACCAATCAGATAGCCAGAACTTCAGCATACAACTATAGCAAACATGAAGTGTAAAACTTAAATTTCAGGAGTGTAAAATATTATTTTTACCCGGTTCTGTGGAAGATGGGGGCCTTGATGCATCCATCCTCATCTTGATCTCCACGTGTCGTAACTTTGACATGTTAACGACCTAAGTACGGAGAGAAAGAGGAAACAGCCACAACGTAAGTCAACTTAACTCAGGAAACTAATCTAAAAACAAACCATGCGTGACAGCAGGAACAACAAAATCAATATCATATGCAATATCAAAATTTTAACATTTCAAACTTTCAAACCTGTGGCATTTGAAATGATGGTCAATTACATTACAGAGATAATATACACAAATGACAAAAAGAGATAATTAAAAACATCTTTATAAGCCTGCCTTCCATGGTAAAGATATTTGAATATCTGGATGATGCATATATTTTATTAATCTTTCATTAATCCCTTAATCACAATTTGCAGGTTCTTTATCTAATACCATTTATTTGTACAATGAAAAATCCAAAACTGGTTGGGACTATAAAAGTATATATATATATTTTTTCCTTTTTTAAACCTGGAAAGCACAAAACCTTGATAGCTAGATATTTCAAACTCTGAAGACCAAAAACATCAACAAATTAAACAGCCGAGGAGACCTTACTTGAGTTTGATGAACCACATCGAAAGGAAATTGGCAAGTTCTGGGAATAACTTCTATTTCAACACTATTCGTTGATGGACTGATTTCATATAGATCTGAAATTGATCAGGGAAACACAGAACAGATCAGTAATAGCTTGGATAAAAACAAAAAAACAGGAAAGTAACTTGAAATACTAAACGACCTGACTTCTGTTCGTAATAAGCAACAAAGCTAGGAATATCCATGGTCTTTCACATTAAATTAAGGCTTTTCAACCCATACTCCCAATTACCATATGTATAATAGCATCTATCAATATCTTTCCAAAATGAAGGAATATGTAATGAAGTACCCATACAGATACTATCATTTCCTTTAAGTATTATCTTTCATCTTCCTTCACCCATGTGTAGGGAAAGGAAGAAAAAAACTCTTCCGGGCAAAAAAACTAAGAAAACTAAATTGGCTCTCACCATCGTCATCAGTGCTATCCTGTGGCTGATTTTTCATGGTGAAGATCTTCCTGACTTTACAAGAGGCAGAGAGGGTGATAGAGTCCAGTGACTTGAAAGTTTGCCCTCTGAAAGCTTCTCCAACGATTGACGTCAAATCCAAGCACAGATTCAGCCACTATCCAAGAAAGGGTAAGTCATTTAATACACGTAAATGCAGTATACCCAAGATATAAAAGACTTGAGTGGTTTAAATATTTTTTGCTTTGCTTCAAAATCATCTAAATATTTACATAAATGTTCTACGTATCATATCATGGTCGTTCCCGTGCCTTCCGGTTCTGTTAATATTGTGTGATACTTATTGGATATGAATAAATATCAACACTAGCAATTTGCCTGATTCACAACTTTTTCTATTAAAACAGAGTCACAAGACATATATATATACTGTTAAACAAGGACTAGACTAACAAACCAAAAATACTGCCGAGCATTTTCATTTCTATATTTTAGATAACCCCACAAAGTGCACAAACAAAAACAAAGTACTTTAATATAAAGGTGTCAAAGCTTACCATGCCTCGTCTGAGCACCTGCAGGGGTAGTTTGACATGGAGTGGTGTGATTGAAATTTCCTTCTGAGCCGTAGAAAATAGCAGCCTCCTTTTATTGTTGCTGTTATCCATAATGCTAAGAAAGGAAAGAAATCTTAATCATTCATTGGTCCATTCATTTTGGCACATATTCTAAACACCTGCTGGATGAGTTTAATTTCTCTTTCAATTATTTTAGCCACAAACAATTTGGTTGTATTAAATGTTTGATACAAAGTTTAATGACTGATGTTCTTTAAACCTCAATACTTGTGGCTACAGACAATATAGTCATAAACTGTTGAGGCTACGTCCTGAAAGGACTTATGGAAACTTAGAGGAAGGGTGAAGTGCTAGAGAACTGACAATTTTTTTCTCTTACAAGAATAAATCAACCCCCTCTGTAATAACTCTTGTAAACCCAATGTAACCTGCACTGTCAAGATTTTATAACTTCTGGACTACAAATCTGATGGCATAATCAGAAATTTTTTACTTAAAGGAGGGGAGGGGGAGAGGGGTTGGGATAGGGAACATGTCAGGCCGAGAGGGAGATGTTTCTTATTGGAGGGAGAGGGAGAGAATGGGAGGGAGGTATTGTAAATCCACAGAGAAGATACTACAATTGTATACATACCACTTTTTGTAGGGGATATAACAGACAAGTGGGAAACGTGGTGCTGGCAAACTGGTTTCATAGTGGAAACATACACAGTAACTTTGTGTACAAAAGAATAAAACATTCTTCAAGAATATTAATTTAAAACCTTACCCTAATTCAAGGGAGAGGGCAGCTCCCATTGGTGCATTCAGCTGAATCAAGAAATACCTCTGAATCAAAGCCACTGACAAAAAAAAGCAAAAAAGAAATGTAACAAGTTACAATGCTACCATAGTATTTGCACAGAAGTGGCCATCACTTTTTTTTGACTGAATTTTTAATTAAGATTCAATTACTCTAATGAGTGTACTATTTGCTAGAAAACTGGCATACTATGGACTTGTACAGTTCAATGAATTTGCTGAACTCTACTTGGTTAATAGCAATGCATTCATAATCACGGTCTCAGGAAGCACTCAATTTTTTTTTAACGGGTGAACGTGGAATAATTTAGTGTTCATGTTTTGCATAGCAGTTTTGATGGTTAAATATACTCGTTCATGTGCAAAAACAGGTGCTGTCTATATACATCTTTGAACTTTGTTAGCTATGTGGCCATTTTGCATATTAGTATTTTGCTATGCAATACTGGATAAATTATTCCCTGTGTGATATCCAATGAGATGGCAAACGTATCACAAGTCGACAGTCGCAGTCACAGAGTTACTACGCTATGTGATTCATTATTCAGTTCTATCGTAAGGTGAATCGAGACTAACTTTGCATGCATGTGACCAAAATCTTTCGGTTTCTAAGGGAAGGCCAACATTGTCACACATGACGTTATCATACCATTTTGTCCAATAGTAAACAAATCATTTTATAGCCTATCAATTTTAGAAAGCAAAAACACTTGAAAAGTAACTATCACAATATCATACATTGGCAATACTTCCATCAAAATAATTTTTAGTAACTTACAGGTTTGCTTAGAGTCTTTAGGAAGGTGCATCTTGGTGGTGGTTGATGACCCTTCCAATGTAAAGACATAACTCTTCACTTCTTTCTCATAAGTCTGTTAAATGAAGAAATTTGAACCACACAACATTAATCTTTATGTTTTTTTTATTTTAATTGCACAAATAAGTAGGAGCTATTGCATGAGCTGTATATGCACAAACGTAATCAAGTTTCTTTCAAACAAAATTCAAATATGCATTGAGGTATCGATGATGTATCTTTTTGTAGTCTAGTACCTGAAGTTTTCTTCTTAGGTTATCATGTTTACAAGGCTTCTTCGGAATCCCTCATAGTGTTCTCTGTTTCACTGACCTCTGAGGTCAATTGTAATGATTTTCCAATTCTGCATAGGATCTTCAATGGCATTTATGAACATTGATCTACACATGGGTTTTCACTACTTATTTCTCTCTCTCCACCTCTGCAAGTGCAGGGATATGCCCAAGATTTCCTGAGTGCCAGGTATACTGATCGCCGTCCTGGGGGAGGGGTCTATTTTTGAAGGTGCTCAGATGCCAAATGCTGGCACTTGTGAAGCTTATTAAGCACATACACAAGTACTAGTTTTGCTAACAATTTACATTTTTTTATTTTTTTAGTGAAATATATAACGTACCTGGTAAAAGTTATTAATTTGTTTCAAAGAGATTTTACAAGAAACCCATTGAGAGCCGTAAGTAATGTTTCTTGCATGCGTAACTGCATTATTAGTCTGTATGATTTTGGCATAGGCTAGGCCCAATTTATGTTGAATATATTGTTAGGAATGTCGGGATTTTAGATGAAAATAGTGCTGGGCGGGATTCACGATTTTTAAGACAGTGCTGGGGGGTAATTTTTAGTGCTGGGCAGGGCCGCCCAGCGTGGGCACATCCCTGCAAGTGTATCATTAAACGAAGGATCTAACTCCTCTAAATCCAAGTTAATATATCACACAATCATGGCAAAGGATGTTTCCTGATCCATTTCTTAAAATTCATTTCTAAAAAAAGATACGAGGTCAAAAGACTGTGATAGAATACAGTTTACATAATCATGCCCTGATATTCAGGCTATTTACTGGCTAAATGCCAAAGGACGCCCAGCAATACAGACTAACTTTATCAAATCTATAACAATCTGTAAGTTTTGTTTTTACCTTCTGAATGGAAGAGCCACTCACTTTCCATTTCGAGAGTGGTTCTTTCCCTTGGCAGCTGAAAACCTCAACAAATGGACCACCCTATGGAAGCAACAAGAATTTTTTTTTTAAGAATATAAATGTGAGAAAAAAAAAAACATGATTAAATAGCCTTCAGAACTGAGATTTACATTTATCCTTTCATTTACAGAAAGCTGTCATTATTATTCAATTGATATTTGGAGAATCATAATTATTTATTAATTTTATTTTCTAATCGTGTACAAATGAACTGTTTTGCTGGAGACAATACTTTGAATTTCACAAGGTTGATGGTGCACAGACCAGACTATGGATATATCCATGGGGTATATTTTGGCAAAGAAGTGCTCTTGGTTACACTGAATTGGCACCAGATTGCATCTAACCACTGTGAACCAACAGGCACTTTTTTAGAGAAAAGAGACTCTTGGTCTGCTAAACCATGTTTCCCCTGCAGTGGTGCAAGGTTGGAACTATCACTCACCTGGAACTGACTTTTGAACATCTTGGTCTAGGATGTCCCTATCCGTGACTAGAAACAGCAAAATACCCTTCAAACCATTCCATATTTGCCCTCTCCTGAATGAAGAAAAAGAGAATATTTCAATTTAAGTTGTATGCAAACTTTGTTAACATAAATGCCTGAGTATCTCTATTGTTGAATATAGCACTCTTGTTGGAAGCTTCCAAATGAGCTGATTAACCTACTGTTAATCATATAAATGGCTGAAGAGAGAGTATGGTGGTTCTGTAGGCACAAATGAGTTGCAGATGTACTGTATTAGCCTAAATATGACATTTCAACAATTTGATACATTTTGTCAAGATGTCATGTTAGTGGAATGTGACAAGGGATGTTGCTAACTTTAGAACAGAGTTACTTGACAATTTTAACAAATTTTTGTCATGATTTAATTGATAAATAGATCCACGACATAAGACAGCAACTCGAAAATTACACAATTTTTGTCAAGATATCATGCTGCAACTTGACAACTTGAACAAATATTGTTTTTGACTTTCTGCCATGTCATAAAACACCTCTTCCTATGTGGGTAGCTACTGTCCTTGCCATATCAGGAATATGTATGTTTGTTGTAATAACCATATATTAACTGTTCAAAAAGGAACAAGAGCCCAAGGGCACTGTGGTTCCTTGCTTGGGGTATATGACAATACACATAATATTATCAAGCAAGATTGGGCTCAAATAGTCCAAGTAATTGTGGTCCTACATGTACGCATAAAGTAACCAACACTATGGCCAACACTTTTGTGATCACAAAATGTGATCGGATTTTTGATCAAAAGGCACTTTTGAGATCTAAATATGGCGCCGAAAAATGTAAGAAGTATAAGGTCACCTACAAGCGGGTCAACAGATATGATAACATTGGTGACCACAGATGACATGACCTTTAAGTATGAAAATGTTCCACCACCCCATTCACAACTTGTACCAAATTATCAACCGTGTCACACCTTGGCATTGGGATTTAATTGTATTAAATGTCTAAAAATTAACTTTGAACTTGTATACATAACTTCACACACAAAGGTCACCCGTAGGTCAACCAATTGACATTTTTGATCGGTGAGACCTAAACGGAGCATCAAAACTGTAAAAATTCAAACATGTTTTCTTTGCCCATTTTCTCCCCCCAAAAAACTAGTGTTTTTAACATTAGCTGACCTTTGGTGACCTTGGACCACATGACCGCTAAGTTTGAAAATATTCCCCTATACCATTCGCAACTTGTCCAAAAAAATCAACCTTGTCACACCTTGGCACTGGGAGTTATTGCATGAAATGTCTGAAAATTAACTTTGACCTCCTATAACTTCACACACAAAGCTCATCCAGGGGTCAACCTATTTGACATTTATGATCAGAAGGTACCTTTAACATCTGAAAATAGCATCGAAACTGTAAAAATCCCCAAAACACGAAAAGGTCACCAGAGGTCAAATTGAGGTCAAGGGTCACCCAGATGTGGGTGGACAATTGGATTACGTAGAAGCAACTCCCAACCCTAACTGACAATTCGTTCTCAAGTTATCGCAAAAATACTAGTTTTTTATCATTAATTGACCTTTGGTGACCTTGGATCACATGACCGTTAAGTTTGAAAATATTACCCTATACCATTTGCAACTACTCCAAAAATATCAACCGTGTCACACCTTGGAACTGGGAGTTATTGCATTAAATGTCTGAAAATTAACTTTGACCTCGTATAACTTCGCACACAAAGGTCACACGGGGGTCAACCCATTGACATTTATGATCAGAAGGTACCTTTAACATCTGAAAATAGCATCGAAACTGTAAAAATCCACAAAACACAAAGAGGTCACCAAAGGTCACCAGAGGTCAAAGTGAGGTCAAGGGTCACCCAGAAGCGGGTCGACAATTGGATTACATTGAAGCAACTCCCAACCCTAACGGACAATTTGTTCTCAAGTTATCGCAAAAATACTAGTTTTTTATCATTAATTGACCTTTGGTGACCTCGGATCACATGACCGTTAAGTTTGAAAATATTACCCTATACCATTTGCAACTTGTCCAAAAATATCAACCACGTCACACCTTGGAACTGGGAGTTATTGCATTAAATGTCTGAAAATTAACTTTGACCTTGTATAACTTCGCACACGAAGGTCACACGGGTGTCAACCCATTGACATTTTTGATCGGAAGGTACCTTTGGTATCCAAATCTAGCATCAAAAACCAAACATATTCTTTTTTGCTCGTTTCCTCCCAAAATAAGCACATTTTTTCTAATGTGACCTTTGACCTTTTGACCTTGGTTTCAAATGTAGTTTAATCTCCTGATTCCAAAAAACAAAACGACAAGTCTGTACAACCATCCTAACTCCGACCGAAAAACTTTGACCCCATATAACTTCGCACATAAAGGTCACACGGGGTCAACCTATTGACATTTATGTTCAGAAGGTACCTTTGACATCTGAAAATAGCATCAAAACTGTAAAAATCCCCCAAAACACGTAAAGGTCACCAAAGGTCAAATTGAGGTCAAGGGTCACCCAGGTGCGGGTCGACAATTGGATTACATTGAAGCAACTCCCAACCCTAACGGACATTTCGTTCTCAAGTTATCGCAAAAATACTAGTTTTTTATCATTAATTGACCTTTGTTGACCTCGGATCACATGACCGTTAAGTTTGAAAATGCTCCCCTAACCAGTTCACAACTTGTCCCAAAATATCAATCTTGTCGCACATTGGCACTGGGAGTTATTGCAGTTTTAATATTTTCGGTTTTTGGACCATAACTGACCTTTGGTGACCTTTGTGGGCACCAGAAACAATAGGGCACACCTTCTCCATATGGTGGATCTATAGTCCAAGTTTGGCCTCAATCCAACATTCCCTTATTGAGATAGAGCGTACCCAAGCAAGTGTCACAGACACACACACACACATACATACATACACACACACACACGCCAACCTGACTGCATAGGTTCCTTTTGCTAAAGCAAGGAACCAATAATAGGAAAAGGAAGGATGATTTCTATTTTTGACAATTGTTTAAGAGTGATCACAAAGATAGCCAGAACTTTCCAAGTCATCAAGCAGTACTAAAAGGTGTACAGTAGGCATTCAGGTTAGTACCCACCTGTAGTTAGAATGACGGTATCAGTGATACTGTAAGGCTTTTCCTTGTAGTCCAACAGTACATGTACGTGATTTTATCAGTAGTAGATAGACTAGGACTATCGATATTTAGCAATGAAATCCTGCAAAAAGCTTACTAAGGCCTTAGTGCAAGGCCTTGGTTATGTAATTTATTAGAGTAATTTGGGGGATAGGCACCCCACCCACTCTGCCCCTAGGAATATAAACCTAGCCACCTGACGGTACTTGACAAGAAGATTGAGACGACAGTGGATTACCAAGTGTGAAAAAGGGTTATCTCAGAAGGCAACTTTCCACCATAAAAACTGTGCCTTTCCGCCACAAAATGGAAAGTAATGATGGAAAAGTGTAGTAAGGCCGACTAACCTAACATTAGGCCAAACTGCCAGTGTTGGTATTTACATAGTCTACGGCTTTACAAGGCTATACAATTAGCACCTTGATGCTTTTGGAGCTACTTGTATAGACCAAAATGTATGCCTTAGAAAGAGGTTATTTTTCAGTGGTGGATCCCATAACCCCTATATAGCGGTCGGATACAATGACCCAAGTGCAACCCCCTCTTTTATGAAAGTAGTAGCCTAGTAGCATGGAGGGCTCATAATTGACACACTTAAGGGTTAATCAACGATGACTGTATCACGGAAAAATCCAAATCACTCAACTGTATGTGTTTTTCATGTGTGATTCTCCAAAATGTAATGATCTCAAAACATTTATTGGTCTGTGCCAATGCAACGTACTGTAACTTTTGTGTTAGTATACATCCATTGACTCTGGATGCTGTTTGCTTACTCTGAGCCTCTAAGTCTATAAGCTCAGACCCCAGAAAGTAGTGGTATCATGTTAAGGTAATTTTGGTTATTTTTAGGGAGTAAGATTTCCAAAAATACATGCAAAACTGGGGGGTAGGGAAGGGTGTTAAAAGCTGTAATAAAAACACAATTTGATCAGCACGGGGTCACACTAATTAGCGTCAACTCACGACAACTCAAGACAACAGGCTTAAAATAACATCAAATACCATCAAATAAAATTGATGTTATCAAAGTATATCTGGAAACACGTTTAAAACTGACTGGAACCAGCGTGCATACAGATCTTTCACGGGAAAAAATGTTTTTGTCGTAAAAATCGCCAACTTTTTTCTAACGTTGAATTGGACGACAAGATGCCATTGCGCTTGCGCAATGACATTGGACCGAACCATTCCACTACAGGTAAGTGTAATTTTTCAATTGAGAATGGTGCCCACACACTGGTAACTTGGCAAAAGGCGACGAGCGCCATCTAATTTTACTTAACTACTTTTTATGAGAATCATTCGTTACTATACTATACTACTACTACTAGTGTCAGTGAGTACTACTACTTTTTGTGAATGGTCTTTTATTCATTTTTACAGAGCCATTCCTATGTTTAACCAGATCGTGTTATATTCAGGGTTAGCTTTAATTCATGATTGTGTGATAGGATTTAATTGCAGAGTGATGAAGAGTGTATTTGATTTCGAAATTGCTGTCAATTAAGTAACTTTAGTAGATCACCAAAGATCGCCAATCACCACCGTGATATCCTAACGCACGTGGGTTGTGAGGCCTTTGGTGCTTTATTACTACGACAACCCACCTTACCGACACTGTACACAAGGTACTTTCCAAACCTAGCACAAACCCACCCATATTATAATGGTTCGGTCCGATGGCATTGCGCAAGCGCAATAGCATCACGTCGTCTAATTCAACGTTAGGAAAAAGTTGGCGATTTTTACGACAAAAACATTTTTTCCCGTGAAAGATCTGTATGCACGCTGGTTCCAGTCAGTTTTAAACGTGTTTCCAGATATACTCTGATAACATCAATTGTATTTGATGTTATTTTAAGCCTGTTGTCTTGAGTTGTCGTGAGTTGTCGTGAGTTGACGCTAATTAGTGTGACCGTCAGCACGTGACATAGGCTACCTGAAATGGATTCAAACTTATGAAATATGTAACAAAAAAAGTTTGGTTTCCTGCTGTATCATTGCTAGTAATATTTTAAGGTGCATCAATTATGACGCCTTTAGTTTACTTCACTAATCCAGACTTCCAGTATGGCTACAGGCCTAGTAATACTTAGTAGGGTAGTTACTGTTACTAGTGTTAGGCCTAGGCTAGTAACGGTATAGCTGTTCTCGTAAGTAGGCTATGATTCACCTAGCCTAGATCAATGATTGGCCTTGGAAGTAGGTCCTAGGTTTGTTAGCTAGCAACTTGTTGCGCTGTAAGCCGTATGCTACAGTAGCCCTAAGGCCTCAACAAAACTTTGTACTGGTAACGTTTGGCAACTTAGTCCTAAGTATGCTAGCCTAGGCCTACAGTAACTTAGGCTAACTTGGCCTAGGTGCTAGTAGTAGTATGCTAGTAGGCATATGACTCTATGAGTTTGTAAGTTGTATGAACTATGACTGAGTATGACGTTACATTGTTAATTGGCCTAAACTGGCTAACATAACGCACAGTATGAGCCCAAGTTCTCATAAGGAGAATCTGATGTATTTATTAGGGTTACAAGAAAACTACAGTCGGCTTAAGAACATGCAAAGTTGAAGGACTTGCAGTACCTCGACAAAATTTTCACAAAAAAAGCGTTCTTCGTAACTGTTGCTAGGCCTAAGTCTGTAACATAAGCTAGCTCAGCTCGAAATTACTTATTGTGTACAAAAGCGAGTCTGCGACCATGGTCATTTCTTTGGAACGCCATATGAAATTTCACTGTAATACTAGTCCTGTGAAATTGGTTATCAAACGATGAGCTCTACAATGAAACCAACCAAACACCTTGGTCATAGTGGCACATAGAAGATTGAGATTTTTCGGTCACGTACGTAGCAAGACTCCAGGAGGACGCTCCAGCAAAGGTTGCTTTAATAAGAGAAGCACTGAGACATACTGCTAAACCAGTAGGAAGGCCCGTGACTACCTTGCTTGGAAAAATGAAGTCGTTAACATTAATAATTTTGAGGAAGCAATAAACCTTGCACAAGATCGTGATAAGTGGCGGAGGTTAATCACTGAGTATGTCGGATAGACGAGACTCAACTTATTACTACTACTAAATCAACATATTTGTAATTAAATTGGTATATATGTCATTTTCTCGTCCCGTCAATGGAAGTGCTCTGCAAATGGCCAAACAATATAGTCTTGTATTGTATTGTACTGTACGTATTGTATCAATGTAGCGTTGATCTTCGCAGCTCGCTAATAGCCATTATCTTTACATAACAATGGTCAAAAGTGCCCTGCTAACATCACATTAAACAATGATGGACTTGTGAGTTTGCAAGGGTGCATGGCAATCTCAGCCACACACTAATATCCAATATAATAATAATGATAATAATCAGCGCAGTCCTTTTTTAATGCTAAAGTGACCACAAATGTGGGAGAAGTATTACATCATAAGTATTACAACTTACATGTTGGGTGGCTTCCGCCAAATCGACATTTAAGTTAACTCAAATCTGGAATCTTTTCCAATTTAGAAAGTCATTTCAGATGGGAAAACCATAGATTGCTCTTGGATGAAAAACCACCTTACTATCACCTGGCTGGGTATCGAACCCGGAAACTCCCAATAATTGCTAAGCCTCATTGCCTCAATAAAATAGACAGTTGTGCTCTGCAACAACATTACAATAGCCTTGTTCAGTTGGAATTGCGCATTGTTTTTGCCACTCACTTACTCCCAGTATCTTAAGTAGTAATGATCAGCCCTACTCTGCAAGTAGCATAACAATTGACTTGTTACGTTGCCATGGCGCCCTGTTGTCATAGCCGCTCGCTAATATCTTTAAATAATAATTGAGCAGAGAAATTTTGCATATTCAGAGAGAAGTTCCAACGAATGTCAAATCAGTTCTTTCCCTAATTTTCTATTGCTTCATAATTAAAATTCAAACTTAGTCATCTTTTGTACATATTTCCCATCCTTGTGTGATCATAGTTAAGTGAAATATATGAGCATTAAATACATGCACTTGCCACGGTCGTGCAAACCTCCCCAAGAAAGAGAAACAGACAAATAAGAATCTTGAACACAAAGTAATTAATTCCATATCAGCTGCATGCCTTTCTTTTATTATTTTAATATTCTCACAATTCAAAAAAGAAAGAAAAATATTGCTTGAATATGGAATATAAATCTTCAGGAATGGAATATAAAGCATTCTTTGGCTGTCTCATATCAATAAAATCATCTTAGTTCAATTAAAGCTTTATAAACTTACTCCTTCTTAGGAGGTTATTTATGAAAATAGGTGGAAATAATTCCATAAATAATCAAATCAATGTTAAAAGGCTGGCAAGTCATGATACTTATACTATTGTTTTTTTTTTCGTTTACGACCTGTGTAAGCCGAATTTCCGATTGTGGACAAAAAATTACAAATTCAATTCAATTCAATAAAATAAGTTTTAAAGTTTGTGTTTGACCATTGACTTTTTGTGTTTGACCATTGACTTTTACTTTTTGTTAGCTTATTTGGGGCTAAAACTGTTGACCTTTATATGCTGGCACAATGTTAACATGGAAACAAAGATGCATTTTAGTGCAAGTAAATGATAACATATTGCTATATGTCCCATGTCATGTCAAATTCATGCAAAGAAAAAAAAATAGGAATGATAACATTTGCAATACCACTTATTCTAGAATACATACACTTATAAATTAAAAATGCAGTAACTGTAGTAAATACCAAATTGAGAATATATTTCTGGCTTCCACTGAGAAGATGTTTTACTGCTAACTATGTATTGCTTCTATTTTTATAATATCAGGAGAAAAGTATAACAAGAGTGTCATGCCCTTTAATAGATTTAAATACACAAAAAATAGTTTAATCGACTTGTTATTTATGTCATTTACTATTATAGTTTATTACAAATCTTATTTCAGTATTTAAGATACATCCTAAATGCACATATGTGCCCATGTATTTCTCATTACCATCATACAATTAATCAACAACTAATTAATCACAAATAGGAATAAAATTATCACATCGGTCCTTATTTGTGTAATCTGTACTTTTTGCAGATCTCTGAACCAAAAGCAAGACATACATGTAAAAGCACTCACAAATGTCTTAATTGAAACTCAGGATGAACCTGCTTACAGACAGACTGCATCTTGGGTGATTGACTAAATTCAAGCTTCCACTACAAGTGCACTTTGACTGTATGCAAACAAAATGCTTTAGAAACCATCAAGTTAAGGTGCTTAAAGCAATTAGTTTGACTTGGAACCTTGAAAATGTATTTCCAAAAGATATATTCTTCCATAATCACTTACTACTCAATACTTGAGGTTTGAACAACTCACTGTACCACTATCGGATGCAGCCCTGTCAAGTTTCGCAGAACTAGCTAGGACCGATATGAGAGTGTCCTCTTTTCGTTATGACATGCAAAATACCTTTGGAAAAAATATGCAGTAAACATTAGTTACTTACTTTTCCAATGAATTGTAACCAAATAACATCTCAAATTAGTTATTGGAATAAAAAAAAAATACCCTTGAAACTCAGAACAGGTAGGAATGGTTACCAAGTTTCCTTGTCATCATTAAGAATATAGAATGTCCCATTTGCAGCCACATCAAACAAGATGAGTATTATACCACAAGATTTATGGTGGAATGAAAAACTTCTTGACAAGAATAGAAACATGAAAAGGCCACTTTATGTTATTGGAAAGATTGATGTAGGTAAAATTACCTGAGGAATGCATATGTTCCTTGTACCAAGAAAAGACATGCCAGAATTCCATACGAATTAATGCACCTCCAAATTGTAATATTTAGCACCAAGTTGTGAACACCGGAGGTATATCAAGGAGATTTTACTTGAATTGTGAATTGTGACAAAATAAAAGATCTAAAAATTAGTTTAATACTGTCAACGTCTAATGATGACATCCCAGGGTTTCCAAATTGATGACAGTGTGATTTACAAGTCTCCTCTCCATTCTTGATCCGTGACGGCAGTTGCCTCTTCTTCTGCAAGAGGAAAAGAAAACTAGAGCACTGAAGATGCTAAACACAAGAGCGGTAGAAAAGGCAGAGTAATGTGTGGGCAGATACAAAATCAAGTCACTGAAATGTTTGAACTGAAGAAAAATCACTCTAACAGGGCATATAAAACTAACATCACTGTATATCCTTGCAATGAACACTTCAACAATCCCATCCCCTCCTACCCCCCTCCCCCATACCTCACCTTACCTCAACCAACATGTAAGTAAATTTTTCAAAATTCCATGATTTCTGTAGATTTTAACCAACCAATTTGAGATATTGTTGCTTTAAAGGACACTGTCCTCTTGCAAACTATGGGTCAGTAGCTAGCATGCCACAACTTTGGAAGAAAAAAAACTCTTCAAAGACTTTGACCTAGCTCAGATGGAATTGTCCTGACATGACCTTGGCTTTCATTTCTCAACATTCACTTTTTTCCAAATACAGGGCATGGTCAAAGTTGTCCCAACAGCCCCAAAAAACAACAATAAATTTTCATATGTTGTGATAGGCAGAATGTATTCACTGCTTTGCACTATACTCTCCAGATGTTAATCACCTGAGTATATGGATTAATCACACGTTCCCTTTAACTAATGCTAGTATGTATGTATGTATGTATGTATGTATGTATGTATGTATGTATGTATGTATGTATGTATGTATGTATGTATGTATGTATGTATGTATGTATGTATGTATGTATATGTGATCTTCCCGCAAGCAGGAACTCGCGAAAGAAGCCATGGAGGTTTGTAGACTCGCAAGCTGACCGAAGCCAATCTCTCGGCACACATTCATTTAACGTCCATGTCGGGAAGTTGTTATTGAACAACACCCTTGCCAGACGACACACATTGCTGTTGGCGGGGAATCGAACCGGGGATCTCATGACGGGGATCTCATGACTGGGAGACTAGTAAAAAGTGGGCAAAAATGTTACTGAAGCAAATGCTTCAAACAAAGTTCTGACTATTAAATTAAGATACCTTATACAGATACAGTATTTCCACCTCAATTGACATTAAACTCATACACAGTCTGACCACTAGGTAAAAGTTATTGCTGGGCAATGCTGCCTACACTGAGATAACCCTTGACCCTTTCTTAACTGCAACAGAATAAATCGTTGGTTCAAGAGAGGACCCAAAGGCTGTCGAGAGAAATTGCCATGCACTAGCTGCTACCGACTTAAATGTTTTCACCACAATCTGATCACAGTGACCTCTGAAGGATGCTTTCTGTACTGTTTATTGTGCCAATTCACAGGCTGAATTATATAACCCAAAGTTGCTGAGAACATTTTCAAAAGAACAATTAAAAAGAGTAAAACCCACATCTTTCCTTTTTCATCTTAAGGTAAATCCACTTGTCGTCTGAGATACAAATAAAGCTCTGCTGCTTACAAGAATGTTAGTTTAACAGCAAGCTCATGTGTTGGAGTTGAACTATACATATGCTCCCCATAGACAATAAGAAGGAGATCAGCTTAAAGCTGTGCAATGATGCTTTCAAGAATGTTAGTTTAATAGCAAGCTCATGTGTTGTATTTGAACAATATACATATGCTCCCCATAGACAACACTTAGAAAGGGACCAGATTTTAGCTGTGCTATGATGCTTACAAGAATGTTAGTTAAATAGCAAGCTCATGAGTTGTAGTTGAACTATACATATGCTCCCCATAGACAACACTAAAAAAGGGACCAGCTTACCGTGATGATGCTCACAAGAATGTTAGTTTAATCTCATGTGTTGGAGTTGAACTATATACATATGCTCCCTATACACAACACTATGAAAGAGACCAGCTTATCGCGATGATGCTCACAAGAATGTTAGTTTCATAGCAAGCTCATGTGTTGGAGTTGAACTATACATATTATCCCCATAGACGACACTAAGAAAGAGACCAGCTATAGCTGTGCAACGATGCTTACAAGAATGTTAGTTTAATAGCAAGATCATGTGTTGGAGTTGAACTACACTATACATATGCTCCCTATAGACAACACTAAGAATGGGACCAGCTTATAGTTGTGTGATGATGCTTACAAGAATGTTAGGTAAATAGCAAGCTCATATGTGTTGGAGTTGAACTATACATATGCTCCCTATAGACAACACTAAGAAAGAGACCAGCTTATATCTGTGCGATGCATGCTTACGTGTCATTGTTTCGGGTGATATATTGAGACTCTCCATCTCAGCGTTCAATTCTTCAATATCTTGTTCTACTTCCTCCGGACTATAAGGACATCCCTTGTAAGCACCATTGTCTCTACAGTATTCCAGAAACCTTGAGAAAATGACAATTGAAAAGAAAGTCTAAGAAATAAAAAGATCGTCCACAATGGACTCAATTTCGATATGATATATGTATTCTTCTACAGACCAAACACTTTTGTAGCAGACGATATCAAATTATCATTTTAGGTTTGTTGAATGTAACCATCAAAAGCCATCAAATATGCAAATGATTAGTTTCCAAAGTTCAATGATCTTTCTAGAATGTCTATTTGTCTCATGGCTTTCCAATCCTGTCACACCATCATGCAAATTAGTAGAAAACAAAAGTAGAAGAGAAAAAAAAACGATGTTTAGTTGCAACTGTTCGAAACCAAAAATAATAGTTTTACTTCTTTAATTCATTACGATAAGGCACTCACCGATTCCAATGTTCGTCCTTACTCAGCATGTGAGGGTTTCCGATGCAAATGAGCAGAGCTTTGGCTCTTGTGATTGCAACATTAAATCTCTAAAATGGAAGCAGAAATGAGAGTCAAAAGTTGGAGTAAGAAGATATTTTTAGTCTCGAATCACTATATATCAAACAAAACCTTTGTATTTCTTCGTATTACACAAGGCCGAGAAACAACACTTGTTGTTACTGTATTAGTTTCCCATGCATTAAGGGTACAGTTGTATGAGTGTCTCTATTCCTAGCTCTTTGTTTCCAGAATATGGCGCTTCTATAACAAATATCATTAACATCCCCGTCTCATCAGGCATGCCTAGATCAGAAACAATGCTGTTGGACACTAGAATTATCTGGCAATATACCCTTTGAAAATTACCAGATGTTTCTGTACTGATGTGCGTGGCATTAAATGCAACAATCTACTATGGTTAGTTATTAGTTTCCACAAACATATGCTATGACATTTACCGTCTTATAACCCTGTAAACATACCTCCCCTCAAAATCAATTTCAATGGGCAGCTGTCACTTACCTTTGGGTTCCGCAAGAAACCTAACTTGTAATCTTTGTCCATCTTAAGATACTCTGCATTTGTACTCCTGACTGTGGAGATGATGATAACCAACCTCTCCTGGCCTTGAAATTCCTCAACAGACCCAACCTTGATGTCGCCAAGGTCTCTCCGGTTGATCCTTCTTTTCTTCTTGCCAAGTATCTGACGAATCTTTTGCACCTGCCATATATGAGACCAGAAAACTTGTATTAATACAAAAAGTAACACAATTCAAAATAATGCTATGAACTAGTGGATAAAGAAGCAAAGAGTCCTAGCATCTGAGAGGGTTTGGAACAAAACACTAGCCAGACTAAAGTAAGGTGGGTCGGGATAAATCCAATCTTTTCCCTTCTAAAATGATCATCAAATTGGTAAAGAGCTAATTCAAAATCCTGAGGAGCCAACATCCTCATTCGTTTCGCCTGATCAGCTAGCATTTCCTGAAAACTGGAATAGCTAGAGGAACATCCCTAGCAGTCAAATTGTTTGTGTTTTTTTCTTGGACTTGAACATATCAAGACTAAAATTCTGACTAAAATGAACCTTATAAGTGTTAGCCTAACTCTTCAAGTAGCATTGGTGTATACACACTCATAAGGGACCTAGCTTTTTGCCCTCTTACATCTGTCTGCTACTGGCATAGAAATGAGCTTAAACTTCATTCAGCGATCAGTGTTAGTTATAGTTATTAGGGAGATATCAGTCACAAATACTGGCAAATTCCTATAATGTGTTAAATTTTCTATCAAGATTGGTCATGTCCTAAGTCCAGTATTTTCTAGTCAGACAAACTTAACTGTAACACTACGGTACAAGGTAGTGTTTGACTGACCTGTCTTCGGTACGGAGATATTACCCCGATATCTCGTGCTCTCATATTCTTGTGTCCAGCCAGATTGAGGAGGTAGGATATGTACTGCCAAACCTGCTCTGCTTCGGCTACATTGAAGAAAGACGGGCTGTTTGCCTCCCTCTCGTCTTTACCATCGATGCCGTGGAAGATGACAGGGAAATTCTGTGAGTGAAGAAGAATTTTAATACGGCCATTATAACTGGACAATTGGCAGTTTTTATCCTCAATAATGTGGAAGATGACAGGAAAGTTGCTGTGAGGATGGAGAAATATAGGAGTGAGTTCTAACAAGGAAACCCTCAACAGTCTCGAAGGTGATGAGAAAGTTCTGTGTGGAAGCTAGGACAAATGCAGGACTTCTAACAGAAAAATGCCATTTATTATCATTAAAGAGCTAAGGATATCTCCATCCAGAATACTAATCACAGATGAAAAGTTAAACAAAAGGATGAAATAATGAGATACTCATACTTTCCGTTTTTTTATTAATTTATTTCCAAAAGTTTGGTAGTACTGATCGAGTGTCAGTAACAGTAGAACCAAGAGAACCTTTTGAATCTGTGCAAGCACAAACTCTTTATGTTTGTGTGGTTGCTTTTATTTATCCAAAAGTCAAGCATCATTTGCAAACCATCTAAAATTGTTATCCATTAACTACCTTAGCAGGAAGCGCATCAACCTTTGACAGGCATTCTCGCATCATTTGGTTGGCACACACTATGAGCTCCCCATCGTAAAACATCTCACTCGGAAGGTGTAGGATTTTAGGGTGGCTGCGGTAGTTACACAGAAGCTTTGTCAGCATTCTGTCATTGAAGACACCCTCATGTCTCTGGTATGCCTTTGACTGTGTCATTAATCGTTCCAAGAGAGATATCTCTAAGAATAAAAGTGATATGACATCAATAGTGATTAATTGTAATCAAAATCTCATCAGATTATTATTAGTTATTGTTCCATGCTTACAGAAGCATGCACAGTCATGGTAAATAGTACATCAGAAGGCTAAGAAACAACTCGCGCTATTTTTCCCAAAGCCGATTTTAGTTTCCTGACACAGGAAAAGGCTGCTATACCTTTATCACATCCAGTTGTCAGTTTAGTATGTGTGATGAATCACGGCTCAGTATAACAATTTTGGTGGTCACTTGTATTTAGCTTAATACGTAGGTATAAGGTTGTGCAAGGTGCATTCCATGGTTTTTTATAATGCAGCTGAACTTGAGTTAAATCTAGAGAGATGCCGTTGCTTTGACATATTTTCCATTCAGATCATCTAAAAAATTTAAACATACTGCCAGCCTGATGAAACCATTCACTGGGTGAGGGAATAATAATTAAGTATAACTCACCCAAACCGTGCTTTTTACTGATGGGAGACCTCAGGACCGGTCCCAATTGCTTAGGATCTCCAGCCAGGACCAGCTGACCGTTCTTCGGTAGCAAACCCGATACAGAGATGAGGGCTTCTGGTTCAATAGAATGTCCTGCCTCATCCAGAAAGATGTGAGTGAAAAAGTCTTTGAAACAGCCTGAGAGGACCAGTCTGAAAGGATATGAACCATCAATCGTAATGAAAGTACCTGGCGTTTATTTTACAGTTTTTGAATTAGCTTATTAAATTATAGTAGTTGCAACTTCACATGGTTGTAAAAGTTTAAAAACTGGGAACTATTTAAAATTCAGAATAACACCTACCACCCATATATTAAGTTACAAGAGTAACAAACTGTTGGACAGACAGATTACCATTGTACGATTCAATACGATGCATCAGAAAATGTCTCTCAAAAGGATCAAACTTACCTTCCAGCTGTCACCATGGTAACCACAATGATCCTCTTTTCTTTGATCTTTGTTGGACTAGGGAAAACCACATAGTTAGACCTGTCGTAGTTTAAGCAGTCATCTCTAATCTCCTACAGTGAGTAGAACATTCAAACAAACTGTGAATTTTCATAACTTAGATGAACTGACTGCAACTTACAAACCTAAAATGACATCATGGTAGCTTGCATGGTAGTACAAACATAAAAGTATGTTATATCTTTATGAAACACAACTACATTTTACTGTTTCAAGTTTACTTAGAATCAAAATCATCCCAAAGGATTGTTTTTCATTGGAGCTAAAATATCAAATTTACAAAGGAAGAACATAAATACAAAATAAATTACAAGTACAAACAAAAGTATAGAAAAAATAAGTAGTACTAAAAGTTCAGAAAGCCTATACAAATTTCAAACCAATGTTAAAAAACAAAATGTAACACATGGTGAAAGTGAAGATTGGGTTAAAAAAAAAGACTTAAAGCCATTTGAGGCACATTTTGAAAACGAAATTGCACACCTAGTTTTAAAACATCTAAGAGTATAAGATTTTTTTTTTTCTTGTGGAAGACATCACTTCAAAAGTTTGATTTCATGTACTGAAAAGCAGTTTTTGTTTACTATCTAGATTAGTGAATTTCTATCATGTTCCCATATAAAACCAGTAACATAACTATAACTGATCACAAGTTCCCCTCGTCAACCATTGGAGTTATGGCTTAATGGCAAAATTTGTGTTGACCTGAAATTGTTTTAACATATTGCCACTACTTACAAGGCTACCATGAAAACATATCAGAACTCACAGAAAAATTGACACCAAGTTTTCCTGCCAACCTTCTCCCACTCCTCTTAGTTTCCCATGAGCCTTACATTTTTAGACAGAATTTATGCGAAATTTGAGAGGACAAAAATATCACAGAAATCACCTGTAGAGCAGGATCGACACTATCATAGTTGCGACTGAGTGCGCACATTCGCAACAGATGGGTCCTGGCGACTGAGCCTTTGTCTAGGAGGCGCTTAGCTAAGAGGTCGGCAGCACTGTTAGAAGGTGCGCAGGCTAAGATGATGTTCTTCTTACTCTGATGGTAGACCTTAATTAATTACACATAGAGAAACAGAACAAAAAGAGTAGAAATTAATAACCATCTCAACAAATTTGAACAGCAAGTGTCTCATTTGTGTAAACCTTCAGACCTCTTGTGGAAGAATTGGAGTGTCGCGTACATATCATTTATGGTCACTCATCACAGATTGGGTATTTCGAGCACCACTGAAGGATGGAGTACAGCCTGACCCTTATTCTATTGTATATTCAGTTAAAATGTCTCAAACCTTTAGGCAGTAGTTCATCTTACTCATTTTAGGTCAAACTTTATATGTCTTGAAAATTCCTCAAAAAATACTACTTTGTTACTTCTTTAAATACTTGAAAAATAATACTAGCATGTTCATAAATTATTCTACTTCGAAAAGATTAGCCCTTTATTTTTGTGACAAACTGACTGACTACTAAATTGATACCAATTTTCGCAAGCTATCATGAAATATGTACAACCACATTTGTAGAACATAGCTACTTTATATAAACTTTTAAGTCTTAATTAAACAAGAAAAATGCTAGTAAAATTAATAATATCACAATATTAACAAAAAAGAAACTGAATCACTGCAATAACTGAAGCGGTTTGCTTAAAGAGAGATGTCTCTATCAAAGACGAAAATAAAAAAGAAACATTTCTGTAAAAAGATGAATGAAAGTTGTACGGCACAACTAAAGATTGACCAACCTGCATCATTGCTTCAACCACGGTAACAGTCTTGCCGGTACCAGGAGGTCCAAACACGAGGTACGGTGCAGGGAGTGACGTGCCATGCAGAATGTGATAAATGGCTTTGACTTGCTCCATATTATTAGACAAATTTTTATCACATAGCTTCTTTGCAAAAGCGCTATGAACAAAGTCACAGGGGTAGAGAAAAGCAAGAAATAATTTTTACGTACACCAACAGGGAAAATTGAGTCTTTTAATCACAAAAGTTCATGAATGCTTCATATACACAATAAAAAGTCAAATAGTACTGCATGGAACTTAAAACCGTTGTATGAATTCGTCTACCACCCGTCTTTCCACCAAGCTCTGCTTCAAGGTGAAATACAAAAATACAGTAAAACACATTTAGAGACTGCAAATGCCGTGAGTATTTGATTCCCTGTATTAATGATATCAGCAAATGTTCTTTTCCATGAAGGCTAAAAACGATTTATACTAGTTGTGATGAAGTTGGGCAATGCAACCACTTAAGTACAGCACATCACAGCACAGTGTATTAAAAGTACAAGCAATTATTCCATCAGAATTTAGACGAAGGTGTGGTTTACATTCAGACTGAGGACCCCATTGTTTGATCATATCCATTGTTCAAATCTATATGCCCTATCATTAACAATACCCCTGAACAATCAAATGTTGATTCTTTTGATAAGACATCACATGACCTGGAATTCCTTTGTTCAAGTCCTCAATTAGAGTACACACACACATAAATAAATGTCATGAACACCAACTTACTCAAGCTTTTCAGCTTCAGTTTTCTTCATCTTCTTTGGTTCAGGAAAGATAACTGGTTTCAAACGTTCCATGTCTAGTGTATCTGAATCTACTGAGAAGTGTGACGATCGTATCGGAAACCGTGAGAAGGTAAACTGGATGTCAAACTTCATCTTCTCTATGAAGAGTTTCATCAAGCTGAATCAGTCAAGAGATATATATATATAAAGATGAATTATGAAATCCTTTCAGCTCTATTCATTTGCTCATTTGTCCAATTTAATTAGTTTAGGATATATATCCTATATATAGGCTACTGTAGCCTATTAATCCTTATTAAGCCTAACTGTGCTAATAAGATGTCTTTCCAGTTCTTATCAATGCAGCACTATAAGGTTGTCTTTAATGTGATATCATTTTGGTCATTTTCGTTTTGGACAATTTTTAACTAGGGAATGAAGTTAGAAGGTGAGGGGGGGGGTGCATGTGGGAGGATTGAGTGGGGAGAGGATAGAACAGAGATAGAACAGAGACAAGAACTTAAAAACTGGATTTGTTGAGAACATTTGTAGAGGAAGTACTTTCGAGAATATCATAAGAATGAGTACAGTTCATGTACTGCAACCAGCGCGAATTGGTGCAAATGCACCAAATAAGAGGCATATAGTTATGTTGGATAGCACAACTTTCATGACTCACTCTTTGTGGAAACATAACGACACAACTTCCATTTCCACATGATGAACAAAGCCTTTGTAAGTTTGGTCTGGTCTGCTACTATCAGCAAACATTACATAGAGATGATCCCCTCGTAAGACTGAAGGACGGTTCTCAGCCAAGCCCGGAACCTTGAAGTGTAAAGAAAGGAATATACATCTTTATGACCGATCTGCAGTCAGTATAATATCCAGGCATGAATAAGTACAAAGCTATAAGTGTGTTTTGCTACGACCACATCACTGAGCACTTCAGTGCATGCATAGGTTCTTCATTGATATTGGAATAATATGGAAATCTTAGGATGAGAGATGGGGAGAGTAAGGCAGGATGGTGAAACCAATAGAAACCATTGAGTTTCTCCCCTGTGTATACATCTCGACACACAAGTATGAGTACCAGTCAAATGCTCTACACACAAGTATGAGTACCAGTCAAATGCTCTACACACAAGTATGAGTACCAGTCAAATGCTCTACACACAAGTATGAGTACCAGTCAAATGCTCTACACACAAGTATGAGTACCAGTCAAATGCTCTACACACAAGTATGAGTACCAGTCAAATGCTCTACACACAAGTATGAGTACCAGTCAAATGCTATACACACAAGTATGAGTACCAGTCAAATGCTTTCCATACATACTGGTACTCATACATACAAGTATGAGTACCAGTCATATGCTCTACACAGAAGTATGAGTACCAGTCATCATCACGCAAGTATGAGTACCAGTGAAATGCTCTATATGCAAGTATGAGTATCAATCAAATGCTCTCCATACAAGTATGAGAACCAGTCATATGCTCATCATGCAAGTATGAGTACCAGTCAAATGCTCTATACGCAAGTATGAGTACCAGTCAAATGCTCTCCATACAAGTATGAGAACCAGTCATATGCTCATCACGCAAGTATGAGTACCAGTCAAATGCTCTATACGCAAGTATGAGTATACTAGTCAAATGCTCTACACGCAAGTATGAGTACTAATTATATCCTGCACTAGAATCTATGTCAGATTTCCAAAGAGCCCCTAGTATGAGTACAAGTCTTGAGGGGCAAGTATGATTACAAGTAAATGTATGCTAGATTACAATTATGAGTTCAGATTCACTTCAATTCTGGTAGTAACCAATACTAACCATCACATATCAGTTCTCCCTGCATGGAAAAGTATAGCATATTATATCACAAGTGCCACGATTTGGCACTTGGTGTCACAGGATTTGACTCAATTCTAAAGAAAAATAAGCAAAGCTAACACAGACACAACCCTCCCCCCTCCCCCCCCCACACCATTACCAAGATGATGAAAGCCCGGTATTGTTCACGCAAACTAAGTAGACAATTTCGTGCAAAAATCTAATGTTTTAGCTTAAATTAAAAACTCACATGCAAGTCGAGCAGGCCGTCATATTTCTTACTCCTTGTCAGTGTTACACCCTTCCTGTCATATTGATGAATGTCAACCTTCATTTGGTGTTCCTCTGCATAGAGGAGGAGCTGGAATTTTTGGGAATAATTTCCAGCAGATAAAGGTGCTTCTAATTCTTCCAATAAACTGTGAAGGAAAAGATATATATTTATCTATATATATATATATATATGTATATTGATGTAAGAGTTTGGTTATACACCTCCGAAAGTGCTCGATTCTGTTTAGGAAGAGCCACATGTAGGCCTATATATGTATATATATATGTATATAAATATATATGTATATATATATATATATATATATATATATATATATATATATATATATATATATATATATATATATATATATATATATATATATATATATATTTATATACATATATATCTATTCATTCCCAGACTTATATGACATAACATAGTAAAAATGAAAGAAAAGTCATGGAAAAGCTTTTGATTCAATTATGTCAGAATGAAAAGAAGAAAACAGAAAAAATGACTTGTCTTTGCAAACATCATAACAAGACTGCACTTGAAAATACCTGTTAACCTATTACATGTGGATTTACTTCAGTTTTGGCATAATTATGGCTTTAAAGCCATGTGAAAGATAAAAAATTGGTTTTATGTAACTGATCATCTATGAAAAATCAATTATATAGATTGAAAACAAACTTTTTGGAAAATAATGAGGGAGGCCCAGACCCCAGTTGGCTTCAAGGACACCCTCATTTTCAAAATCTTTACGAAATCTACACGAGTACAGTATGGAGATAACTGATTCAATCCTGGTGATTTTACCAGAAATTTCTCTACAATCAATTCTCAACAATCTCTACAATCAAAACTGGAAAATAAATACAAAACTGAAACATATCCAAACAACCTAAAAACAATCATGTGCAGTGATTCAAATCTTTACAATAAAAGGGAATGATAAACTGATTGAAATAAACCTAAAAAAACTTACTTTGGAGCATTAGGCAAGTTCAAATCCATAGATACATTGCTTGGAATGCCATATTGTTGCATTTTTACTGTCTGAGGCAACTCCCCACTGCCAGAACTTAAGAAAAAACAACAAAGAATAAACTGATTTTTATTCAGAAAAAAAATGATAACAGAGCAAATATCAACAGAAATGTTACTCTGACAAAGAAACCGATTCTAAAGATCTACTGTCACAAGTCACAGAAATTGTAAACAAGAAAACAAACTTCATAGAATAAAAAATCATCAAACTCTTTGAGCTGAGGGAGCCCTACTTTCTTGGTTTTAGGCCACAGAGTTCAAAAACTGATAAACTGATCTGTCTTGGAAATGGAGAGACGATAATAGACCGAAGTGACGGAAATGATGCTTTATTTCTAAACATTGTGTAAAAAAAAGCCAGACTTAATTATGGACTTAAAATCAAAGGGATACTATGACTTTAATTTAAAACCACAAAAGTTTGTAAATTGATCACTACTATATAGTTGATAGTATATTGAAGATTTAACTGAGGATATGAGTAAAGGATATGAATAAATGAATGAAAAAAATTGCACAAATATAAAAAAGAAAGAGCAGTGAGACAAGCAAAAGAACGAAGCCACGAATATTCAGACTTACAACTGAACAGGAATTCCCGACAAGACATTTTTTGGAAGCGGAGTCACAGCAACTTTAGCTGGTCTTTTGTATGGAGCTGTTGGGGCTAGGTCTTCCTTGTCTTCTCCTCCAACACTGAATGTGATTGATCTTAATATGTGGAACACCTGGAGAATTCAGTGATGCACAACAATTTTGTAGTCATTTGAGTTTTGGACAAGACATTTTTTACCATACAGGACCATGCAGTGATCAAATCTAGTTTTCTTCTCAGTAAATGTTTGGATCTTTTTTGTCATGCGACTACCAAAATAGTATTTTAACAGTCCCCTCCTGCCCACCTCCCCCCCCCCCTGCTCTGCTACCAACCCTGCTCTTCCAACCATGCAAATGTCAACCGAAGATCTAATATTTAAGATAAGATCAAAATTACAGGTAAGGTAGCAGAGGGTCTATCACTAGCAAAAGCCACTTAATAGCAGAGATTGAAAATAATGACATAATTCAAAGTAATAATTAGCAATAATAATAATAAATGAACTTATAAAGCGCTAAAATCTATGAAGTATTCAATAGCGCTGTACAACCCTAATAGAATGCCAACTTGAAAAAATGAGTCTTCAAGCAAGACTTGAACTGACTGAGAGTGGGAGAACTCGGCACAGATATGGGCAGACTATTCCAGAGCTTGGGCCCGGCTGATGGAAAGGCACGGTCGCCATAGGTTTAATACACAAATGCAACTAAACACTGAGGTACGGTATGCAAACATCTACTCGTGTAATGTTGAAGAAGTGAACATTCTATTTATGCACATATATATATATATATATATATATATATATATATATATATATATATATATATATATATATATATATATATATATATATATATATATATATATATATATATATATATATATATATATATGTATATATGTATATATGTATATATGTATATATGTATATATATATATATATATATATATATATATATATATATATATATATATATATATATATATATATATATATATATATATATATATATAGTAATATACATATATATATATATATATATAAGTAACCAGAATATATGGAAGAAGCATATATTCTGTAAGAAGGAAAGAAAGAGTTTTTTATGACTTTTAACAGGTTATGAATTTTAACTGGTCCATTCGGTCAACAAAATTACTCATTTTAGTAAAAAGGACAAAGAAAAGCAAACAGGTGGGAATTCACTGACACAACAGGAATTTCAAACAGTTGTAACACCTACCCAAGTGTTCAACCTTGTTTATACAATACATTAGTATTTAATATTATGCAAACCTCATTTGCAACCAATTTCAAAATTTTCAATTCATGACATGACAGGAATTTTGATCAAAATATTACACCTTAGGAAGACATTACCACCGACAAAGAAGAATCCACCAACCTTATTGGTCTGCAGTTGAAATGCAAATGCCACGAGAGCTTTGACTTCTCCAAAATCATTGCTTTTACACGACAGCTCTGTCGTGTGCTTCTGTCCTGCAAAAGGGATGAACATGGCAGGAACGTCAGACAAAATTATTTCAGTCTCAGTAGAAGAGTATTATAGGAAACATGAATCTCAACATCATTAATTTTCATATTAACAGCAACATGAATGTCATTGGATGTAATATAACAACATACCATACCACAACAACATGTGATATCACATCACAATGTTATAGTTTATCATTCTGTTCATACTCCCCTCCTTGTCTCAGCGCAATTAATCTTAAATTTGTCTCAGGCCATATAAAACGGAGTATTATTATTACTGTTGTTTTTAATAATCATTATGGTTATTGTTAACATCATTGTTGTTGTTATTGTTGTAGTTGTTTATAGTTGTTATTGTTGTAGTTGTTGTTATTGTAGTTGTGATAGTTGTAGTTGCTGTTATATTTGTAGCTATTGTTGTTATAGTTGTTATTGTTGTAGTTGTTGTTGTGGTAGTTTTTGTTGTTTTTGTAGTTACTGTTATTGTAGTTGTTGTAGTTGTTGCTGTTATTGTTGTTGTAGTTGTTATAGTTGTTCTTATTGTTGTTGTAGTTGTTAAAATAGATGCTGTTGTAGTTGTTATTGTCTTTGTAGTTGTTGTTGGTATCATGTTACATCAAAACCTTAAAAACTGAATGGGAAACCACAAACAAACTTGACAACAGCAAATAGATTTTGGGTTAGAATGGGATTGACTCAGTGTATCTATAGAATTTCTTTTCTTTAGTATTTCCCAAACTCTTATGAAATCTTAGTATAACGATCTGTCAATGTGTCAATGGTATTGTTAAATAAAACGAGATAGTGATAACCAACCTGGCTGAATTAGCTTTTGCTTGGTCAAGCCACCAACAGCGGCTTTAAGAGTTAGCCTTGGGTCCTGAGATAGTAATGACACCCTTGTGAGGGTAACTGGGGTATTACTAAAGGATAAAACAAACAGTGTGTAATTAGAACAACTATTAAACAAATGTCAAAACAATAAATTTACTCAAATTGTCAACTACAAAATAAAACATTCCCCTGCCTCCCAAATACATAGTAAGATCAACAGACTTTCAAATATCTTTCGATTTTACATCTTTTTATAGTTTAACAATGCTTTTGGAGATGAAGCTAGCAACTATTTTTCCAAGAATGGAGAGTCATATTTATAAGAAAGTTCATTCTTCATATTTACATCCGGGGAATAATTTAGTGATCAAATTTTGTGTAAGTTTCCAAGGCTCTGAATCTGGTCTCTTATAATTTACAATGGTTCTGGAATAATTGCTAGTATACATCTAATAACTTTTATAGCAATTTGTCCATTTTGCAGAGACAAATTATTCCCTGTAATCCTATAAAAGTATAAATAAATTTATTGAGAGAGCAAAGTGAGCATATTACATTTCTGTGGAATGGAAAATAAATATAATGAGTACATATAACAGACCTGCTCTGTACATTGAGTGAAATGGTCTGCAACACACCCCGCTTAGTAGAAATGGTCACCTGTCCATTTTTGGACAAATTTCCTTCTCCAATCTCTATAACAACACCATGCTTGTTTTCCAACAGATTATTTCTGAAAGAGAATAAAATGTATGTTCAAAGTGGACATAACAAGCTTGTGTAATTTGTGTAATTCCACTACGAAATGTGATACTGATATGGTTGATACGTATAGTGCACGCAAGTTAGTAGGAAATTTCATTGCAATAGCTTGTTCCTATTGAAATCTATAGATATGCTTCTTAAGTCCAGTTTTACAGTGTCTGATTTTGAAATTGAAGTTGTCATGGTGGCAAATTATCACCAAACATCAAAGAGTGCTTTCAAACTTAGAGAATAGAAATTGAGAAGGCAGATACTTCTGACTCTCCCCACACTCCTTCCCATCCCTCCCCCCCCCCCCTGACGGAGCTGGCCATTTCAAAGTGAGGGAAGGCTACCTCTGACTACACCTTTGCCGCACCATTCCTTAAAGTGAAGGTATCTGTATTTGAAATTTCTGCATATTAAAACAACAAAAGTATAACTGCAGCAAAAAGGATGATAATGTGTATACTCTCAACATTACTTGTAATTAAAGCCCTATGCAACTAGCCCATTGTATACTTCAAAACAAAACGTCACCTTTTATTCACATACTGACTACTTCATGACCTGATGCACATAATTACTTCTTAATCTGACAGGCATACTATTTGTCAAGTTTATATCAAGGCACAAAAAAGGTTCCTTTCAGCAATCAGCAACAAATACCATTAAGTGCGTGCTACTGTTAGAAATATATATTTTCATTACCGCACCATATTGTTTCTCAAACAGGTTAAGTATAACTGTAAAATGGAGCAGGTTTTGGCTCCATTAGAAAACATCTTCCCAGCAAAGTATCCAATAAGTAGTCAAAAATACAAAAATTCCTCCTTTTCCATTTGTGCTGATTATTAACCTGAATGAGCTCCCCAACGTCTGATGTCATTAAAGAAACTTACGCTCGTTTTCTAATGAAGAGTTTACTCAAGTTTGCTCTGTGTCTGGCGCCCCTGATGTGCTCTTGTTCTTGAAACTCTGAATTAACTATTATCCCGCATATGTCACAGGGAGTTGGGTATGTCACATCCTGGGAAGTTTCTTGAGGGTTGCTCTGCAAATGAAAAGAGAGTACTGTGAAAGTTTGTTTCAGTATAATTAATTGATAAGTTTCATTCACACCGCAAAGAGTTTTCAAATATTTTTTCTTTTTAAGGTTCAAATTAAGCTTTTTAATAATTAATTCACAATATTATGGCAGATAGTCAACGACAATTAATTAGCCCACAATTACAGCCTTTCATAGCTGGAGAAATGTTCACATGAACAAAACATCATCCAGGGACAGCACTTGTAACTTTCCATTATTGCCAAGCTAACATAAGTGCTTACATGTGTTCAGGTATTTAAAAGTGTATTTATGAGTGGGCTGTTGAACCGCAAGAAGTTGTTCTATGCTTTGTGAACTATAGACCAGTCGTTCCCAAAATATGGGTTTTAACCCTGGGGGGAGGGAGGGGGTAATGTCACAGCTGCTGTGAATACCTCTTTCCAACAGATTTTTAAGATCATTTATCTGCATATCAAGACAAGACAAGAAAGAAAGAAGAGGACATTTTCTAAAAAGGTAGACAAATTAATAAAACAAGAAAGCAACTTTACTTTCTTTTTAAAATTAATCTACTCCCCATGGGAAGTGACTTACCTGTGTCGGAGGGGGTTGTCGATGCTGATCCACAGTCGCCGTACCAGCTATCTTGAAATAAATCACACGTCCACCCCTGGAATACTTTATTTTTTTCAAAGCCCTCAAGTTGAACATGAGCGCACCGAAAGAAACCCCTTTGGGGAGGAAATGTTAAAGTGAATAGATTATTTCGTCATCGTAACTTAGCAATAGATCGTTTGATAGTGGTTTTAAAAGAAGCTCAATGGAAATTGTTATGCTATTTTTTGCCAGCTTGTTCTATTTTTTTATTGTTGTTTTTTTCTGCCAAAAGAAAAGTACTCCCACCATTCAAGGCATAGTCCACAGTGAACAATTTCTAAGGTTTGCTGATTTGGTTTCTGCACTGGTAGTTTACTATGTTAAGTATAACACCCTGACAGCATACCATTAAAGCTCCTACAAAAACCATAATTACAACCAAGCAAACCAAACACATTGGTGGGTATTGAAGTTTCTTATTTAACACACCCTGACAGTAAGTATGATCTAAACACCTAGATATATACACAACACCAAAAGGTCTAAAACCACCCATTTTAAACTAATTGATTGATTTGATTGTTGAACTATACACATCGACTGATTTGATTGCAATTCAATACAAATTGGTTGATATTTAGTAAACACTGGTAAACACACGCGTATAACAGGGAGTAAGTTTGAATAAATAACAGGCTGCTACGTATTTTACGTGTCCATCAAAGTTCCACCAACCAGGCTGACATTAGGCAAACTCTTCAAGGTTTACAAACTTGCAAAAAAAGAAATCTGCCTTACACAATTAAAGTCTCTTGCATATAGATTCTTAAATGTTCAATTGACTGATTATCTGGAATAGCATACAGGTAGTTTAATGCTTACGCAAAGTCTGAAGGAAATATTTGATGACAACTGTAGCTTCCGTCATCAATTTCAACAAAATTTTAAAAAAAGTTACTCTCTATGTGGCCCTGCAGTATTCCTACCTGTGAGTTCTTTTCCTCTTGGTGGCTTATACTCGTTCGTGTAGCAATCCCTAAGGTCACTCTTTGTCCACTCCAACTGCCAATCTTGATCTTCTTGTCTGACATAGGTGAAGAAGTCGTCACCTATTCTCTTTATCCTCTCTGAAAAGTGTCTGTACTGCTCTTGTTGGCGGTCATTCTTCCGACTCATGACTGAAATATCAGCAGTAAAGAGGAAGTTAGGACAATTAGAATCTCAGAAATGTCAGAGATCATGTATGCAGTATTTACTTTGTTCAGATTTCATTCAGAACACCAATTTATGAACTTTATATATATATATATCTAGAGTAAGGCAAAATATGTCACCAAAAACAGAACTAGTATTGTTCGACACGGGTGACAAAACGCCTACAGTGGAATTACGACCTTCCGTAACGGTTTTGAACCTCTGGACATACAATCAGCATCTATAGCCTAGTGATTAGGATGTCCGGACACAGAGCAGGAGGCCTGGGTTCGATGCCCGGTGGAGACTGGAAGTTTTTTCACTGTTCTTAATTGATTTTCCAACTCATTCATTTTCAATTACTACTGTAGTCATGACGAAGGCTATTAATTTTTAGAGGAAAGAGTGAAATAATTTATTGAATTACAACAAAATGCTACCACAAAGGGACTTCAAGCAATGTGAATCAATATGAGCCACTAACCATATATACTACACATGAAAAGGAGGGTGATACCATATAAGTAATGTTTGACCTAAAGATCTGCTTTATTGGCTCTAATTATAGCACACTATATAGCTAGGAAAGTTCTGTGAATAGATAATCGACCTGCCACGGTCGTAAATCGACCTCAGGCTGTACTATTAGCCTGCATAGCTTCTTAACACAATTATAGGCTCCTTGTATTGCAAACACTGTGTGGAAATATGTTCATGTCTACAGTGTAGTTAATCATGAATACAGCATTCACACATGACCCTCATACAAGACAAACTATGTGGCAGGTGTTGCAGACTCATGGGTGAAAAGAGGTCATTTTACGACCAAGGCAGGTCGATTACGTAATCTCAAGAAACTTTTCCATGAGAGCGTGCTATATAGTTGGAGTCTATACAGCAGACCTTTAAGTTTGGAGCAGCCATCTTGTTACAATCAGGTATATAAAGGAAAGTTTTGCAGCTGAATACAATGCAAAAGCAGTCAACTTTATCAGGATAGAATGGAGAGAAGAGGCAAAGATGTTTAAATGTAAGAGGTGGAATTCACAGAATACTCTAAGACACCATTTGAGATACTGCGTGTTCTTTATTGCGGATCTTGACATAATAATAATAATAAATGCAAATTTATATAGCGCCAATATCCAGAGGAAAACCAATGCTCAGTGGCCCTAGTGCTCAGGGAGTGCAGTCAAAAATAGATGTGTTTTGAGTCTGTTTTTGAAAATGTTAACGTTGGGTGCCAACTTGATGTGCAGTGGAAGTGAGGTCCAAAGAGTAGGAGCGGCATTAGAGAACGATCTTTGACCAAATGACTTGAGTTTCCACTTAGGTACATGGAGCAGTAGCTGATTTGAGGATCGGAGAGAGCGGGTGGTGGTCTTCCGACTGATCATGCTACTCATGTATTCTGGTGCTAATCCATGCAGGGCTTTATATGTGAGCAGAATGATCTTGAAGTTTATCCTGTAGGAAACAGGTAACCAATGCAGCTGCCACAGCTAGAATAGGAGTGATGTAGTCAAACTTCTTTGAGCATGTGATGATTCTGGCTGCTGTATTTTGCGTTCGCTGGAGCAATCAAAGCTGATTATCTGGTAAACCATATAGCAAGTTGGCATAATCCAGTTTGGCAGACATAATAGCATGAATGACGGTCTTGCAGGACTTTTCAGTTAGGGGCAGGTCCAAGCTATTGTATCCCTAGAAGCCAAATTTCAAACTTTACTGAAGCACCCTAAATGTGGTGTCATGTTAAAGCTGAATTATTGAAGTTTCAGATTTTCATAATTTTTAATTTTTTTTTTGCCTATTCGAACAATTACAGCCAGCTAATTTGCATAAATTAAAGTTGCAGTGTGACGTACGGGACATTTGGAATCCTATTTCCCTGCCAGCAATATGAACTTATTGAATATAAGTTATGTGGGACAAGATACACCCTTCCTTCCAATAATTTTGACATATTATATTTGGGGGTTCATCAATTAAATATGCTAATTAGCTAGTGTCCAAATACTGGTGTCCCGTACGTCACAATTTTCAGCACTTTTCTTCAAGTTTTGATATGGACGAACAATTTTTTTTTGGTGATATTCTGTAAAGTTCTAATTAAGAACATTGTTCAACAAAATCCATCCCAAAAAAATTGAAAAAATATTCACAGCAAATCTAATTATCAAAATTAAAAATGTGACGTACGGGACAAAATGTGACGTACGGGACATAGTGTGGGGGAAACCCTGTATTTATACATAATAAACATGCATGGGCTCCAATGGGGACCTCTACTGGAAACCTTCCAATGCTTACCAATTTATTTTGTTGAAAGATGGTAGTTGCAACTTATAATCCCTGCATTCCTGAAGAGCACAACATGGCTTCAAATAAACCATTGACTGATGACCACCAACAGCCCAGGTGTTGTTCAATATACTATCGGGAAGTCAATTGTGTGTGTGTGTGGGATACAGAATCATCTACAATGCTATTCAACATTGACGTTGAATGAGGACGACTTCAAGAATGTTGAGTTTGCATTTCAACATTTCGTAGGCCTATTGTGAAGTGTGACTATCATGACTGTGCAACAATGTTCTTGTGTCCTGAACTTAGATAGTAGACATTGAGATTTTTAGTTACAAGTGTAGAGTTTTGCTCGCCCAATTTTTGCAGAGGACAATCACTCATGAGTTTGTTCAATAATCAGTATTAGGTCTATAGAGTTTTCTTTGTTGTACTAGTTTCATAGATGGACATTACATTGACGTTACTGTGGACATTTTGGTATGTTTTGAATGGGATGGATCATATTTCAACTTGAGGGTTAATAGTGGGGAGTATGATACAGTGTTGTACAGTAAATACCAAAACAGTTTTGCACCAAAACTTTGCATCTTGAATCATTTGTGGTCTAACAAAGCTAGAATTGATGTTATGACTATTTGGTCTGGTAACCAGTATTAGGTCTATAGAGTTTTCTTTGTTGTACTAGTTTCATAGATGGACATTATGTGGACGTTACTGTGGACATTTTGATATGTTTTGAATGGGATGGATCATATTTCAACTTCAGGGTCAAAAGTGGGGAGTATGATACAGTGTTGTACAGTAAATACCAAAACAGTTTTGCACCAAAACTTTGCATCTTGAATCATTTGTGGTCTAACAAAGCTAGAATTGATGTTATGAGTATTTGGTCTGGTAACCAGTATTAGTTCTATAGAGTTTTCTTTGTTGTACTAGTTTCATAGATGGACATTACATGGACGTTACCTCGGACATTTTGGTATGTTTTGAATGGGATATGGATCATATTTCAACTTCAGGGTCAATAGTGGGGAGTATGATACAGTGTTGTACAGTATATACTGGAAACAGTTTTGCACCAAAACTTGCATCTTGAATCATTTGTGGTCTAACAAAGCTAGAATTGATGTTATGATGAGTATTTGGTCTGGTAACCAGTATTAGGTCTATAGAGTTTTCTTTGTTGTACTAGTTTCATAGATGGACATTATGTGGACGTTACTGTGGACATTTTGGTATGTAATGAATATGATGGATCATATTTCAACTTCAGGGTCAACAGTGGGGAGTATGATACAGTGTTGTACAGTATATACCAAAACAGTTTTGCATCAAAACTTTGCATCTTGAATCATTTGTGGTCTAACAAAGCTAGAATTGATGTTATGAGTATTTGGTCTGGTAATCAGTATTACAGTACAGGTAGGTCTATAGAGTTTTCTTTGTTGTACTAGTTTCATAGATGGACATTATGTGGATGTTACTGTGGACATTTTGGTATGTTTTGAATGGGATGGATCATATTTCAACTTGAGGGTCAATAGTGGGGAGTATGATACAGTGTTGTACAGTATATACCGAGACAGTTTTGCACCAAAACTTGCATCTTGGATCATTTGTGGTCCAACAAAGCTAAAATTGATGTTATGAGTATTTGATGAATGTGTAGAGTAGATTTATACTTTACGCATTCCATGTTTTATGTAGTGGAATGATCTCACAAGTACAGTCACTGCTCTTTTCGATCCCCGAAAGAAGGAAATATGGCATTAAATTACCAATGACATTGTTCTGGCATATCCAAATTAATGTTTTTATGTAGAAATCAGCTTGTTATGGTATATTCAGGAATAAAAATATGAGTTTTCATAGTCAATTTTTATTTGGACAAATTGTCCCGTACGTCACATGTCCCGTACGTCACAGGACAATTTTCATTTGTGTAATCACTGAACTGGAATGGCTTCATATTTTTTTCTAATATGTTACAGCTTAGCCCTTGGAAGGTTAGGCTATTCACTAGTTATAACAGCTTGATCACTGCCCTCCTAATTTCAGAGGGATTTCAGCATTGCTCTTTAGCAAGAAAAACACAAAATTCTCTGGTCCCGTACGTCACACTGTACATTAATTAAGATGGGACCTAATTAAAGCAAGTGTAGGAAATCTTCATGAGTTTGTAATAAAGTAGCAGCAATAACAAATATGAAAACCTGAAAAAGTTTCTGGAAAATAGATTTTTTATAACTTTTAGACACATTTAAGTCTCTGAAATGTCCCGTACGTCACAGTGCAAATAGCTTGGACCTGCCCTTAGATATTTCCGAATGTGTGCCATTTTGCGGAGGAAGAAGTTGATTGACCTACAAGTACTAGAAATACGTTGCTTGAATGAGTATGAACTATCAAAATTAGTGACTCCGATGTTCTTAGCTGAATCAGATAACTTATCAGATCTATGCGGATCCGATGTGGAGGTTGGTAAGTAACGTACGAGACGTATCAAAGTGAAAACAAATTAGGAGCACTTCTGTTTTCGAGTCATTGAGTTTCAGTTTGTTTATGGTAAACCATTCCTTTGTCTTTAACGCAACCTTCAATAGACGTTACGTTACTATCGTAAGCACAATTTTAAAGAGGAGAAAAAGAGCTTAAAAGATACCTAAGGAATGAAAAAGTGTATGAAATGCATTGAGGGACGGAATATCATACATCGATTACCATGGAGACAAAGGTCTTAGCAGAAAGCTCCAACTGCCATTATACATTTCCTTGTATGTCATACCAGTAATTAAACACAATACGTTCTGATTGAGTGACTATGAAACCTGAGTAATCTAAGGTTTAAACACAGCTGTATATACACACTGAACACTAGACAACTAATATTATACCGCACATACTGCAGTGACCAGATGGTAAGTCTCGAGGGACCCAAATAGGGCTACGAGACATGCTACCTCTAGAGCAACCTATCACTTACACACAATAGTTTGGGCTAATTAGCTGGCATTAGACTAGCATTATCGACTCAAAGAGCAATAGTAATTCCGTCATATCTGCCTGTTGGTTAATAAAAACTTTCACAACGAGCTCAAAAGCCTTAAGTTCTATGAGAGGTCTCATGATGAGTCTGGCACTCGATCACTCCCTTAATTATACAGTTACCAATTGTTGCTTGTCCAATTGTAATCCATTTTTAACAACAACACCAATAATTATAATGATAACTTGAACCAAAGCTGTATCAAGTAGCCAGATCTGCAACAGCCAAGATACAACTTACATAACCGAAACGTAACAAAATGGCCTAATTGGCAAACACCACGGTAGCTGAATTACTTTCTTTTTCCGATATTTAACAGCAAGATACCATTTGACCCATCAATACAGGCCTCTTCTTAACACCCATCAAATAAACATAAAATTAATAGTTAACGACTATGGATATATATAAAATGAGCCTAATTATGCAAGGCTGTATCCCACCCCTGCCATGTTATCATCTGAACACTTATCGAAAGAGAAAGCTTGAGATAGGGTCTCAAATAAGCTGTAAAACTTCCTAGTCCTTGGGTCTCTAAACTAAACTTATCAAGTTAGGCATACTGCTACGAAATTGATTGTCACAAACTTCTGAGATGGCTTGCTTGATCCGACTGGAATAATTAACAAACCGGTCTAAATGGCGATGAAGCTAAGTTATGTTAGAATAATGATAGGCTTAATCTATACAAGCCGCTAGGCTAGAATTGTAACTATGTCTTTTGCATTACACATTTCTTTGAAGTGTGATGTTCATAATCATACGTGATGCGTTTGGTTCAAGCTCTGTTCAATGTTATCGAAAAGTATAGCTAAAGACTAAGCAAGGTACCTCTAAATTTTAGTGTTACACACGTACGGCTGCAACTAGTACTACCTTACAAATGAAGAGAACTCACTTTTTTGTTGATCCAGGTATTTCTATTTTCAGGGATACCGGAAGCTTGGGAATATAATTTCATCTGAGTAACATTCGTACATTCGCCTACTTGCTTCAATCCACATGTGGCAGTTCTTTAACTTGATCGAACACATGCGACTACGCCCTATGCGAAGTAATAAGAGGGCTTGGGATTCCCCTAATATTTATATGGAACGCCGAAAAGGTTGGCATTTTTAGTGACATTCAGAACAGCACAAAACAGCTGACAAAGTCATGGCAGCTCAGTATGGAACGTTTATGGTAGGCCATACGGGAAATAATTGCTGATTTAATGTCCGTACGAATTAAAATTATTACCGGTATTAATTCTATTTAATACCGGCATTAATTCTCAGCCAATCACCATGCAGCTTCATATGCCGGTATTAAATATAATTAATACGGGCATTAAATAGAATTAATACTGGTATTAAATAGAATTAATACGGGCATTAAATAGAATTTATACGGGTATTAAATAGAATTAATACGGGTATTAAATAGACCAATCACATCAGCGAATTTTTCTACCACGTAAATAGAATTAATACGGGTATTAAATAGACCAATCACATCAGCGAATTTTGTTACCATGCTCAGTCTGAGCTAGTGTTAATCCCCCAGCGTGAGAACAGTGTAGTTGTAGCTAGCAATCAAGGTACAACATACAACGCAATGGCACGCATGACAGACAAAGAACAATTTTTGCATGATTTTCGTCGAGAAGCGAACGATACTTGTAGGTTATTGACAAATGTTGACCCTCAATCCCAGTCCGATGTTTTATCAGTTCGCAATGCTTTGAACCGTCTTGTTATTCTTCGAAGAATGTAAGTTGTAGGTTGGCGCGGCGATCAGATCAGATGACCAAGTGAGAATCCTGCTGATGTGATTGGTCTATTTAATGCCCGTATTAATTCTATTTAATGCCCGTATTAATTCTATTTAATGCGCGTATTAATTCTATTTAATACCCGTATTAATTCTATTTAATACCCGTATTAATTCTATTTAATGCGCGTATTAATTTTTATTAATGCCCGTATTAATTCTATTTAATGCCCGTATTAATTCTATTTAATGCCCGTATTAATTATATTTAATACCCGTATTAATTATATTTAATGCCCGTATTAATTATATTTAATGTCCGTATTAATTATATTTAATGCCCGTATTAATTATATTTAATACCGGCATATGAAGCTGCATGGTGATTGGCTGAGAATTAATGCCGGTATTAAATAGAATTAATACCGGTAATAATTTTATTTCGTACGGACATTAAATCAGCAATTATTTCCCGTATGGCCTACCATAAACGTTGCCCGCATAGAAGACGTGTATGGTAGGCCATACGGGAAATAATTGCTGATTTAATGTCCGTACGAATTAAAATTATTACCGGTATTAATTCTATTTAATACCGGCATTAATTCTCAGCCAATCACCATGCAGCTTCATATGCCGGTATTAAATATAATTAATACGGGTATTAAATAGAATTAATACGGGCATTAAATAGAATTTATACGGGCATTAAATAGAATTAATACGGGTATTAAATAGACCAATCACATCAGCGAATTTTGTTACCATGCTCAGTCTGAGCTAGTGTTAATCCCCCAGCGTGAGAGCAGTGTAGTTGTAGCTAGCAATCAAGGTACAAACATACAACGCATTGGCACGCATGACAGACAAAGAACAATTTTTGCATGATTTTCGTCGAGAAGCGAGCGATACTTGTAGGTTATTGACAAATGTTGACCCTCAATCCCAGTTCGATGTTTTATCAGGTCGCAATGCTTTGAACCGTCTTGTTATTCTTCGAAGAATGTAAGTTGTAGGTTGGCGCGGCGATCAGATCAGATGACCAAGTGAGAATCCTGCTGATGTGATTGGTCTATTTAATGCCCGTATTAATTCTATTTAATGCGCGTATTAATTCTATTTAATACCCGTATTAATTCTATTTAATACCCGTATTAATTCTATTTAATGCGCGTATTAATTTTATTAATGCCCGTGTTAATTCTATTTAATGCCCGTATTAATTCTATTTAATGCCCGTATTAATTATATTTGATACCCGTATTAATTCTATTTAATGCCCGTATTAATTCTATTTAATGTCCGTATTAAATATATTTAATGCCCGTATTAATTATATTTATTACCGGCATATGAAGCTGCATGGTGATTGGCTGAGAATTAATGCCGGTATTAAATAGAATTAATACCGGTAATAATTTTATTTCGTACGGACATTAAATCAGCAATTATTTCCCGTATGGCCTACCATAGACGTGTATTATTCCTGCACTGGTTAGCTGCATCCGTAATATCAAGCAAATCTGCCATTTTTTGTTGTTGCTGAAACCGATTTTCACATATTCCTCGAGCTGTATATCATCGTTCTCAGTTCATCTATTTTAATTTGTATCAAAATAAAACTGTTAGCAAACTGCTTATCCACTAGAGAGCCTGTGTAAGAGAATGTGTAAAAGTAAGTTGGCCTGATGTTTCGATCCTAGCAGGATCTTCTTCAGAGGCTAAATGACAAGTGCCCTAAACAGGAGGTGCTACTACCCTAAACAGGAGGTGCTACTACCCTAAACAGGGGGTGCTACTTCTCTTATTAGGAGGTGCTACTACTCTAAACAGGAGGTGCTTCTACTCTAAACAGGAGGTGCTACTACTCCTAAGTGACGATGCTTCTGTAAAGAGGTGGCGCTACTAGTCTAAATAGGCGATGCTGCTACTACTACAGGCGGCGATGCTACTGTAAATTAGTGGCGCTACTACCCTAAACGAAGGTGTTACTATTTTAAGATGGAGTCGTTATACTACTCTGAACATTAGTCGATACTACTCTGTAACTATGTCTTTAGTGATAAGTGCTCTCACCGTTTCTCACTTGTGCACTTGGACCACCAGTGCACTTGTGCCTTCGGCCACCAGTGCAACTGTGCACTTGGGCCACCAGTGCACCTGTGCACTTGGGCCACCAGTGTACTTGTGCACCACTGCATGTGCAACTGGACCACCAGTGCACTTGTGCACCTGTGCACTTGGGTCACCAGTGCACATTTGCACTTGGGCCACCAGTGCACTCGGGCCACCAGTGAACCTGTGCACTTGGGCCACCAGAATACCTGTGCACCTGTGCACCAGTGCACTTGTGCACTAGTGCACTGGTGCACTTGGGCCACCAGTGCACTGGGCCACCAGTGCACTGGGCCACCAGTCACACAGGAAAGAACCTGGGCACCAAACAAAGAACCGACTGATCCGCTCTCAACCCCAGTTCCCTTGTATCAAGACTGTGACTATGTGATCATCGCTATTATGAAATATTTTTCGGAAGTTTCGGATACAGTTTGCTTTTGCCTGAATTCTTCCAGAGAACTTTCACTGCAAAGCTTACAAGGACTAATGATTAAAATGATGATAAATAAATATTGGGGAGGGGGGGGGGTGTTGTTTTATCTGATCAAGTTTCATTCAATTTGTGGTATTGTTAAGATCAAAAATTGGTTATAAGTGGCAGTTCAGTCTTCCAAGTCTTATCTGCTTTCTACTCATTTGAGGCACCATGTCACAAATGAAAGCTGCAGCAGCTGCAAAGACTTAAATCAATATTTAAAACAACAGCGACCATCTCTATAGGCCAGCAGTGCCAATTGTGTGAAACTGTAGTGCCTACTGTGTGCAAATGCACTGCACGAAATAATACATCTTACGCAGCCTAATTGCAAGATGCTACGGCCCACAGCGCCCTGATAATGTCCGAAATGCGATCGCCCTGGAACAAACCTCCAGGATGACTTCAGGTTTCTGTCCTGCGAGCACCATGGACTTGTTCTGTTAAGTTGGAGACAGGTCGATACGAATGATGTCAAACTTGCCGTGTAAGTGAGTGTCACCTGTAACACCAGAAAGCAAATGGTTACAGTGCATGATTCTTTGCCAATTTTTAGTACGATAACATTCATCTGTAACATCGCATGCAAGATATTTTACGGGTTGACTGTCTGAAAAAAATAATATCAACAAAGTGGTGAGCAAACGTTCTGCTAATGTCTGACAAATTGAACTTGTTTTTTTTCCTCTCTTACTTTACTCTCTGGGGAATAATATTTTTTACAACGGAAGGATGGGAGGGGAATGGAAGCAGCGGCAGGATACTACGCCTGCGTCCTGTTTCCATCATGCTACACTTCATAACGAAATGGTCCCCTCCCCCACCCCTTTCCCCAACCAATTAACGCGTAGCATATTCCTTTTGTAAAGTCTGATTAACCAATCAGCTCTTACTTGTGTCATGTGTTGTCATTACGTATATAGGGCATACATATGCCGACCTACTATTCTGAGGTCAACGTATATATTACTTCACTCGCCATTTAATTTATCCTGACAAGCAGATCAAAACTACTCATCATTTTTATGGTGAAATTAATATAGCCCTTGTTTTCGACCGTAAGTAATATCAGCCCATCCTTCTTATTTTGTCAAATAACAATTAAGCGTGTAATTATAGAGAACGACTGGAGGTCTTTTCTGTAATTTGAATGCAATTCTATGAATATCTACCGACCAGTATGTATGGCTGACTTGAGAAAGGTCATTTAAGAGCCCCTGCCAGCAAGCAAATATCAAATAATAAAGAACCAAAAAGTACCGTGATTGGGCGCGATAAATACACTTAAACCTGATCGTAATATTCTCCGCATTGTCAAATTGGTCTTACTATACAGCTTGACGGTGTCTCTCAGAAGGTAAGTTTTAAATCTCGTTAATTGTCTCTTTCTGATGCACTGTCACTAATATAAATTTTAATTAATAAGAACACCAAGGAAAGTGATCTTTACAAGCTTTTACATTAAAGGAGTGGTTGCATTTCACTATATATACTCTGTTTTGAAATAAGGTGAATTAACGTCAGTTTTCGCAACATTGGCCATCCTTCCGGCCTTCACTTAAAAAGCATCGGCTTGAGTAGATTTTCTAAAATATTTTGACCCTAATTAGATAAACTAGACACAAAAATACCATAACAATGTAAGCTTATAAGCTTGACTATATATAGTAAAACCTCAATGCATTTTGCATTCTGGTTCAAATGATGTAAATAGGCAACATCTATATCATATAGAAACTGAAGTTTGTTACAGGCAGCCAGTATATTATTGCAGATAAAAGACCACAATTCAATCCCGTATACAACACTTTTGAGGTACGTTTTTATTTATTTTTCAATTTTATATGCAATTAGTATGAAGGTAAGATTTTAAAAATATTTTCTGTTTTGCTGTTAAAGCTACATTTTATGTTTGATATTTTCATTTTCGGCTGGAAAGTCATATACAATGTCATAACCATTAAAGAGTTGGTAAGTACGGTAATAACATTATCTGTGTTTACATTACTCCATCTACATTGCACTATAGATCTAAAGAATTTATAGGCAAATATTTCAAAGCCTACAAAGGAAACATGCAATCCAACATTATCATAGCATATTTTGGGACACAAATTTAATCGTTTTGAAGTTCTTCTTGATTAATATTTTGTTCCTACTGCAGGGGGTTTGTGGGGGGGGGACATAATGACTAAGCCTGGATAAAACTGAAGGAAAGATTCTTAAACTTGTCTATACAACATGCACACATATGGTATCATATCAAAAGCACTATTGGGTATCAGGCACAATCACGTTATAAATAAGTATAACACAAAGATACTTCAGGGCCGTAGCCTGTGTAGAATTCCAAGGGGGCAGTTGAGGAAACATCGAAAACGCCTGTGGCGGAGCGTCCATACAGTCAGGGGGCGGATGCCCCCCTGACGGACTCAAATGGACTGCTGGCGCCCTTTTCAGTTTTTTACTACTTTTACTTATTCGCGATTATTGACTTTTTTATTGCGCTCTCATCTACCTATTGACATTTTTCACATTTTGTTGGTGTAGTTTTCTGACAAAATGGCGATGACACCTATTTATTCTTCGTTTTTCTGCAAATTAGCAAGGCCCGGAAAGGGTCATTTCCTGCTATCTAGGGAGTATCTTTACTCAAAAAACTTCTGTACGCTCCTCGCCAACCTGTGGTGGCGCTCCGCTTAGATAGTGTCAAAAGCGCCCCTATACAGACCATTCTCGCCCCCTCTGACCAATAGCCCTAGCTCCGCCACTGGAAAACGCTATGTATCGTCAAATTGTTACATTGTGCTGCTGTAGTGATGTGCGTATAAACTCTTTAAAGAATTTTTTTCAGTGGGTAGGCCATTTCCCAAAAGGGATCACCATGACACTGTGATTTATTAATTATTTTACACAGGTAATTGAAGATATAAAAGCACGTTAGGGCTATATATGCTGAGGGGAAGCTATATTGGGAATTGAGGCGTAAATTAATTGTATATAGGTTTGTGTTATCCGCCGTGTAGGGGACTGTGCCTCAATGTTCTTAGATAAACCATTAGGGTCATGACATAGGGGGCTATAACAATGAAACTGATAGGCCTATATAAAACATATAGGCCGAGACGTAATAAATATATGTATGAACCGTAGTTTCACATTAGACTGCTACACTGTTCACGCAGGTAAATCTTAGAAGCTCTCTATACGTGTATTGTTATTCCAATCAAACTCATCCGCGATCGTTCATATAATACGTGATGAACGATGAAAATAAACCTCATGTTCTTTTTGAACGTCTTTCCTACAATACGTGCTTAGAATCTTGAGGTTGTAGACACTACTGACTAATAAAATCAGGAGCAATGATATGATCATTTCGCTAAAACTAACTAAAATAGCGCATGTTGTCCAGGCGTTCACATTATCGTAGGCATACTTTCATTTAGGAAGTGGTAGTCTCTCGGAGACAGCCCCGCCCCCCCCCCCCTCCCCGCAGGCTACGACCCTGCACTTTGCATCACTTAACCTAATCACAAATAAAATATCTGTGAACATATTAATAAGTACTAAACAAGAACTTGAGGTATAATGAGTAACATGGTTGTAACAACAACATGACTAGCAGCTTTGCACCCAGGCTTAGCACCATGTATGTCATCTGTCTGAAACTCCTATGAAATATATATTTATGTCAAAAACACTTAAAATATCATGAGCGGCATTGCTAACCAAACATTTAATAATATAATTAACATTTAGTATTATATTGCTTGTTAACACAACATACTGCAAAGTATGAAAAATAATACACTGGAACGGGCATGGGGTGCAGATCCTGTCGGGGACAGCGGGACGCAGGCCGAGCACCTTCACGAGTCAGTTCAGGGGGGGGGGGGGTTATATTGTTCGCCTCAATTAAAAACATAAATATCGGACAGACTAAGCCCGAGAATTCCCGAACATAAAGTTACGTCTAGTTGCAAAATTTGCCACCAGATTGCATCTAGGGGACCCTTAATTAATCAAAAAATTATAAGTGTTGTGCGCCCCCCTCTTTGCCCCCAAGATTGTAATGTCTGGCGACGCCACTGTTCTGTATACTGACCAATGGACACTGATGTTATGTCTAGTGGTTCGAAAGCAGCTTAGGGTAAGTCGTAATTGCCTCTCGCTCTATATACGTGAGCCTCAGTACTGGTAGGCGCGGATTGGCCTACCAGTATTCCCGCTCGGAATGGGTGTACCCATGGGTCCGAGACGTCACAGAAGCCGCCTGGATTAGGTGCCGAAGACTCCGGCTTCTTCTTGGTTCCTAGTGCCGCTAATTGGATCACTGGGTCGGTAACATGTTCTGTCCCAGTCCGCCCCTGCCGCGGCGTTATATTTACATAAACCTTTGATGATGTTGCTGCATGGCTTCAATTTCTTATACATATAATTATAACACTTCACTGTCTATGTTACCATTTCTTCCTACGTATAGAGTCTGTATATGAAAGGCAATATGAATCTCCCGCTTATATTGGTGGTCACTGTGAGCCTGGCGCCCTTAGTACAATCCACCAACCCACGACCACACGTAATTATTATGCTGGCCGATGATCTTGCTTTCGGTGACGTCAGTTACCATAGCAACGAGACGAACGGAGCGATAGAGACACCTAACATAGATGCACTGGCCGATGCTGGGATCAAATTTGAAAACTATTACGTACAACCAACATGTACACCAACCAGGAGTCAACTCATGACGGCAAGATATCAGGTAAAAATGTTGGTTTTCTAGTCGGTGACGATAACCGGATATTTGTTTAAGAAAGAGGAACCCATGGAAGAGTATTTTCACATAAGTAAAGGCGGGTGCCTAGCGTCCCCCTCCCCTCTCCCCAACCTTTCCCCCAACACCGCATGCTCCACATATATGTATTACAAAAATTAAATTGTATAACAATTTTCCGCCTTGGAGCGTTATACAGTATTATTTTCTTGACTTGCCTCTCTTCACAGATTCATACCGGTTTAATGCACGGTGTCATACAGCCTCCACAACCATCATGCATTCCTCTAGACGAGAAACTCCTACCCGAATATATGAAGGATTACGGTTACTCGACGCACATGGTTGGCAAATGGCATCTCGGAATGTACAAGCCGGCCTGCCGTCCAACTAACCGCGGTTTCGATTCTCATTATGGTATCTATCGATGATAATTACACATTATCATAAATATTTTCCAACATAATGGCAGGTTTTAAAACTCGCGAAGTCATCGAAATGACCCTTTCTTCTAAATAATAAGAGATGCATGTAGTTACTACTGATACTAGACTTCTCCTGAGTGTAAAACGACTTTCTAACAGTTCATTTCAAAAGTTAAGACATTTTATTAGTTGACACACCTCCTAGGAGCAATTTAATTCAGATTAAGGGCGTTTCGATGCAAAATGGTGCTAAACTTTGCGATTTTTGAAGTAACTTTATGTTCAAAAGTTTAAACTGAAGGAGAAGTTAATGATTGTCTTGGATATATTTTTTTAGGGATTCTCCTCGGTGCTGGTGGTTATTACTCACACACGTCCTCTTACTACATGAAAGCGGAAGACGTCACTTTTACAGGGAAGGATTATCGGTATACATACAGTGGTGTGACGGATGACGAGATTCAAGAAGAGTATGATCAAAATTACACGACCACATTGTACATTGACAGAGCCAAAGAAATCATTGACACCTACTCAGGGACATCTGTAAGTATAGCTAGGCCTAAATGGCGAGAGGAAGGTCAGAGGTCAATTGGGAGCCCGGGAAAATACGAAGGGGCCCGGCAGATATGAGAGAAAGAAATATGTGCTAATTTTCATAATATAGCCTATACTTTGTGTGAAATAGTGAAGAGTGTAAGACGGGGATCGATTCGGTGGCATGAAGTTTGGCCCGGAATGACCTGACTCTCGGCGTGTCTTTGGCGGTAGTTGGCCTTATGTAGGAGCGATGATGCCTAAAGAGAGGGTGGACTGAGGGGAGTGGCGGGGGTAAGAGGGATTCGTACACCAGTGGACAATAGGATCCTGATTGATCGTTACGTAATGGTATCTATTAAATTGTCCTTTGCAATGGGTACAATCTAAAGGAACCAGCGCAACTCAGAGATGGGAAGGTGAGGGAAGAGAAAGAGAGGCTTGCCGGGAGAGGGACCTTATGCCAAGGACATGCATCTTCATATGGCTTATTCTACTATACGGTTCAATGGTCCCATAGTTTGGAATTCGCTCGACCCTAAAGTTGCTTTTTTTATGTCATGTTTGTTGAGTTTTAGGAATAAATTAAAGATGTATTTACTTCGAACAAGATAGGATATAACTTCTTAAGTTTCGTACTCTCAGTCTTTACTTTCTCATCCGTTTCTATCCCCCCCCCCCCCCTCTCTCTCTCTCTCTCTCTCTTCCTTCGCTATACCATTTGCCTTCTATTTGTCATGATAATTTCATGTGTTTGTTTCTCTTGTAAAGTGGCCTGACCTCGAAAAGATATTCCTCTCTCAGGTCTCCCCCATGTACAATCATGTTTGTAACACTTGTGATATTTTGATAGTTATGTTATGTCATGTTTGTAATATTGAATGTGGAATAAGAAAGAAAGAAAGAAATAAAGAAAGAAGAAAAGAAACGAAGACCAAGACCCTCCTTCCGATATCACTTTCATATTCACTTTAGGCTGTTTAGGTTTGGACTAAGAACATGATGGAAAGACAAAACGCATCGTTTTCTCCATTTTATCATTCGATTGCATTTATTCTGGAATGAATCATTTTGAATTGGAAATAACGTGCCATGATCTTATCGAACATTTTTTATTTTGTCAGAATTCCGACATCTCACCTCTGTTCCTTTACGTCGCTTTCCAAACTCCTCACAAGCCAATAGAAGTTCCAAATTCGTTCGTACAACCATATAACGGCGGTCCTTTGACTGGAACAAGAAAACAGTACGCAGGATTGGTCGGTTCTCTCGACTACGCCGTTGGGGAGATTGTCCAGAAATTGAAAGATGTTGGTATTTATGACGAATCGATCATCATATTTTCGACAGGTATACTTGCCAGAGTAATTTGTTAATTTTGAGGAACCTGGCAAAGAGAGAATAAACAAATTACCGACGGGAACGAGATCATTGACGAAGATCTGATTTTTACCCTGGTTAAGGGATTGGTGTGTGTAGGGGGCCCGGGAGGGGAGGGGGAGGGGAAGGGGTGGTCGCCCATACGGAGTAACATAATTATGCATGGTACATATTTAGAGACTTTGTGAGATGGGTCATTCAGGAGAATTCTCCGAGGGCCTGTACGAGATCCTGTCACGGTCACATGATTACGAAGTCCGGGACATTATGACCAAGGGCGGCGGAAGCACTTTTAATCTGGGGGGGGGGGGCACCGATATCAAAGGGCACTTTGCAGAAATTCGATTGGACTGATGTAGCCTGATATTTAGTACCCTTTATAACTCTTATTGTATTATCTTATTTGCGTATACACATCACTCCATCAACGCCTCCCCCCCCCCCCCCTCAAGGAAAATATGCATACTAGCACTGCAATATCCAATGTGCAAATTGGGAAACAAGGAACAAGTTTCTATTGAGACAAATGAGGTGAAATCATGCTAGTTGCTAATGTAGGAATCTTCCGAATCAGAGTTTATTTCTTGTTAATATCTTAACAAATTGTTTCCATTCGAAATACTTTGAGTTTGACCCACATAAATTCATTAAAAGTCAGGGGCGTAGCCAGGATTTGCAAAGTTGTATGCACGACTATCTAAGCGGAGCGCCACCATCGGTTGGCGCAGAGCGTACAAGAAAATTTTTGGTTTTACAAACCCCTCAGATGGCCGGAAACGGCCCTTCCCGAGTGTTCATTCTGGTTCCCTGGCCTCTTGCTAACTTGAGACACCTCAATTTTTATGTAGAAAAAGGGCACATTTTTAACCCTGAGGAAAAGTGGGGGGGCACGTGCCCCCTGTGCCCCCCCGGTTCCGCCGCCCTTGATTATGACATAGAGCCCGCTTGAAATGTAGGCGTAATATATTTCACAGGAAAGATTCACGGAGTAGGAGAATCGTCCGAAACTATGTGGTGGTGGGCGGGGGGGGGGGCAAAGTGGCTACATGGGCCTGTCTTTGTGTGTGCGTGGGTCTATTCAAACCAGGACTTACAACTCGGTTCTCGGCTTACAAAACTGGCCTCAAATATCTTATCCGTGCATAATATTACTGTTTTGACTAACCTGTGCAAGCACATTTTCTGGAAGCATGATAGAATGAGAACATGAGGTTTTCATTTCAACTTAACTTAAAAGATTAGTTATGTACGTAGTACATTCACTTTGACAACAGTGGCTGTGATTCCTTTGACACTCCTCCACATACCCCTCCCCTCTTAAGGTCAGGAGTAGCCGAAACTATGATGGGTAGCCATGAGTAGGCCTAATTCTGAATTCTTGGAATTTCACATCTACAGATAACGGTGGAGCAGATCAACCATCTTCTAACTGGCCACTGAGAGGAGCAAAGCACACCTTATGGGAGGGAGGAATTCGTGGGGTTGGGTTCGTAACTAGTCCCAACTTCATCCCTAATTGTAACGTCGGCTCGGTAAAACATGACCTTGTACACGTCAGTGATTGGCTGCCAACAATAGTAGAGGGTGCTCTGCAAGAAACTGTCACACCTCCTACCAACAAATCACTGGACGGTGTGAATGTGTGGAATTATATCTCGTAAGTTACCGTATAAAACTGCCTCCTGATTGGCTAAGAATTAATGTCAGCATTAAATCGAATATATGTCGGCATAAATTCCCGAATTTTGTCCATTGTGGCCAACCATAGCCGTCACTCAATCTTATGACGGAATTGACATTGCTATAAATTCTAGTTGAAAACATGCCAGTGGCGAAGAAAGCTATCAAACCGTGTCACGTGTTTGGGAGGGACAGAAAACAGGTGGGATTTGATTTCTCTCTTTATTTTGTGGCAGGAAGTGCAAGGTGAAACGAACATTGAGGCGTGAATTGCTTCACAACATAGATCCATTCTACCTCCAAGGTCGCATCAAGGACAGCAGGGGCGGATCCAGGGGGGGGGCCGACCCGGCCCTGGCCCCCCTTTTTGGAAATCAGTTGCGTTTTTTTTTTATGTGGGAGTACTTCAAATTCCTAATAGGCAACTTGGTGAAAGAAAAGCCTAATATTTATCCAGCTGCTCTTCCCTGAAACGCGATCGTTTTTATTCCAAATTTGAAACTAAGGCAATTATCAGGCCTACGCGACATCACGTATTAATTAGATACGGCTCAGTACTATAGTGCTGACTATTACTGTCAGGAAAAATCAATGCACAGTTAGCAAGTATACAGTGGCGGCGGAACCAGGGGGGCTTGGGGGGGCTCAGCCCCCCCAATGAAAAAGTTGAGGGGGCAAATGCATGATAAGCCCCCCCCCCCCAATATTTACCAAGGCTCCGAAACGTGCATTTGTCCATTTTTCAATGCATACTTGTCGATCTGTCTGATGCACACGTATACTATATAGGTGTAATAATTTTAGTAATTGCTGGGGGACCCTCGGCCCGTCCCCTGGCTATAGACCACATTGTCACCCCAACCGCGTCTTCACGCCCCGTGAAAAGTGGAAGCAGTGAGTGTGAGTACCGGTAAGCGTAACACAACTTCGTCTTAGGCCAATGACTTGCCTCATTTCAGCCAGTTCTCCAACATCCCCTTACTTAGTGGCGGAGCGTCCATATATACAGTCAGGGGCGGATGCCCCCCCCCCCCCTGACGGACTCAAATGGACTGCTGGCGACCTTTTCAGCTTTTCACTACTTTTTACTTATTCGCGATTATTGACTATTTTATTGCGCTCTCATATACCTATTGACATTTGTCATATTCTGTTGGTGTAATTTTCCGACAAAATGGCGACGACACCTATTTATTCTCCGTTTATCTGCAAATTAGCAAGGCCCGAAAAGGGTCATTTCCTGCAATCTAGGGAGTATCTTTACTCAAAAATTTTCTGTACGCTCCGCGCCAACCTGTGGTGGCGCTCCGCTTAGATAGTGTCGAAAGCGCCCCTACAGACCATTCTTGACCCCGCTGACCAATACCCCTAGCTCCACCACTGCCCTTACTACACTCAAAGACGTCTTTGCGAGTACACTACGAGTAATAGCTACTCTCTTAAAACACCATCGAATATACAAATTACAATATTTTATACAGACTTTTACGTGCAATCTGAGAAATTGCAGGCTTGAGACCCATATTTTAGGGCTAGGTATTTGCAGCATAAAACACTCGGGAAGTGCCGTTTCCGGCCATCTGGGGGTTTGAAAAAACCCAAAATTTTCTTGTACGCTCCGCGCCAACCGATGGTGGCGCTCCGCTTAGATAGTCTCCACACATTAGCCCCCCAATAATTTTTCCGTTCCGCCGCGTCTGCAAGTATATCATAATTATCTGAATGAAAGGGGGGGTGTAGGCGGTTTTACACTATCTAACGCAACGTAGTCGCCAAGAACCTGAAGTATTTTTAATTAAGGGAGGGCCCGAGGAACATGAACTTATAGCATGCTCCTCGTGGTGAAACATAATTGCACCTATTACGTGAATTGAGTGTACTGTTAATAGTAGGAGAGACTAGTGTAGGTTCTTATGACCAACTAGACCGGTTTCTGCTCTCAAAATTTTTAGGAGGAGCTTCATCAGTAGTAGCCTTTGAATATGTTATATTCGGCCTGGGCGTCTCGTTCTCAAAATGCATCTATTTTGGGTGCACGAGTTTTTATGGACTCATAGTGCAGCTATAAGAGCATCTAAAAGAGCTTCGTGTGAACCTTGAGAGTCAGCTGATTCTTCGTTAGTATGAAACCTTGAGCTAACAAGTAAATCTTTGAGATTTTGGGCTCTTTTGTAGGCTAGAATCTTTTTTCTTTTGGAAACAGTTTGGATAATCGGCGCTTGCAGGGGCGTACCGAGCGGGGGGGGGGGGGTGGGTCGCTGTCGGCAAATTTTGGGTCTGTCGGCAAAAGGAGAAAAGGTGAAGAGAGCGGAAGGGGAAGAAAGAAGGAAAGCTGAATAGAGAAAAGGAGAACGGGAGCTTCTTTCTCGGTTATTTCGATTTTCCAGTTCTTCATCTGATAAACTCATTCACCAATCCAATCACCCGACGACTGCAAGTTAAAAACCTCTCGGCAAATAACTGATAATATCACGGCCGTCAGTATAGCTACTGTAGCCAGGCTCAGCTAGACGAGTGCCAGAATCGCCGGCAACTCAGTGAAAGAAATGGAATTAAAGGCTTCCGTTTAGGCCGCAGCCCGTGAGTCGTGCTATCGTGTGACGTGTTGTTATTATCCTCTGTTCAGAATGACGTCATCGCAGATGTCATTCGTTCTCCGTGGAAAACTTAAGGACACGGCTCACGAATTGTACACAATTTTTAACGTTTCTCGCTTGTATATCAATGAATGTTGTTATTTCTCATTACCGGAAAGTTTTCTGAACATTTTCATCACGAAGTTTCACTATTTCAACGATCGGTGAAAGAGAAAACACAGTTCGATAATTGGTCACAATTAATTCTTCTTCTGCCGACTGCCATAAAAATAATATCGAAATGGAAATTCTACGGTGCCAAATTTGACTTAAAATATGCACCAGATTGCATCTAGGGACGTTTCAAAACTAAAAATTTTCCAAAGGGGAGGGGGACACCCCCTCCTCTTAGACCCCTCCCCCAATTCAGTCACATCTTCCAGATCCGTCGGCAAATCAATTCCTCCACACCCCCTCCCCCCAACAACAACAAACTTCGCTACACCCCTGTCCGCGTGTTGCGAGATTAAGTGCCAATGTTTCAAAAGTTCATTTTTCAAATGCGTGGTTTTGATATGGGGTGTATAGGTAAGCTTGAACACCATTGGTGGTTCCTTTTGTTTAGGTTTGGTAGTGAGGTATTGCCCACGGTTTTCAAATTTTATGCCTTTCGTGGCTGAGGCAATTTCCTCTTTCTTGTAGTTACGGAGTAACAGTTTCTCTGTGAACGCATTCTTTTTCTGTAAGAAATCAGTCTCATTGTTGCATAGACGTGCGTATCGTAAGACTTCCCCTTTAATGAAGCCTTTAAAAGTGGCAAGTGGGTGTGCAGAGTTTCTGTCGAGGTATTGGAAGGTTTCCGTGGGTTTGGTGTAGACTTTGGTGTCTAATAACCTATTGGTTTCAAACCTTGGACCTTTGAAGATTTTGAAATCTAGGTATGTTACCTCGGTGTGTAATATTTCTACAGTAAACTTTAAGAAGCGGTGAATTTCATTCAACCTGTTTACTAGTTGTTCAAGTTCCTGAGGTGAACCGTCGTAAAGCAATATAATTTCATCTCCATAGCGGAGCCATTTTAAGATTTTATTATCTGTCGGTAAAATCTGGTTTTCCAGTCTATGAATGACGATATCACAGATTTCCGGAGAGGCTTGGCTACCCATGGCGCAACCGATCTTTTGTAGATAGAATTGGTTATTGAACTCGAAACAGTTTCTTGTTAAAATAAGTTCAATTAGTTTGCGCATGGATATGGAAGATATTTTATTTATTCCATATTCGCTTGTTTCCGCCTTTTCATAGACTTCTTGACATATATCTAATGCCTCCTCTTGGGAGTATTGGTATACATGGCGACGACATCGAGTGTAGCAAGTACTACTGATTTTGGTAACGGGTGGCTTCCACAATTTTCAGAATGTGATTTGTGTCTTTCACATAGGTGCTTTGTTTTAATACAATAGGAAGCAAGAAATAGTCCACAAATTCCGATATTTTTTCGGTCGGTGATCCGTTTCCGCTTATTATCGGGCCCTCCCTTAAAAATACTTCAGGTTCTTGGCGACTACGTTGCGTTAGATAGTGTAAAACCGCCTACACCCCCCTTTCATTAATAAGTATATCATAATTATCTCATTGAATATATCTTGTTTTATGTTTTTTCTTGGGGTGAATCTGGTGTCATGATTTTGGCGCAAAAGAAAAAACGAATCGACGCAATAATAGTGTATCCATTGTACATGCACTGTTGAGCGTTGTTAAATATGTGTCTATCGAGAAAAAACATGTGCACAAAAAATCGTGTCTGCAACGTTTCTGGTTTTTCTAGTTTTTGGCGAAATGTTTCACCATTTTGCATCTAAGCACTCACAATTAACCCAAAATTTCCATGGGGGAGGGGGACAACCCCTCCCCCTAGACCCCTCCCCCAGGACGCAGATCACTAAAGTGCTACCATCGGGATGTCGGCCCCCCCCTTTCTCAAAATCCTGGATCCGCCCCTGGACAGTGATTATGTTAATGGTGTGCTGCAGACCCCAGCGACCTTTGACACGAGTATCCACGCTGCTCTTCGGGTTGGTGATATGAAGATTATGACTGGAGAACAAGGTATAAACATATATATTATAATAAATATATTCGTATTTGCTCAGGTTGATATATAGTTTAACAAAATTGGTGAAGATGTTTTGCATATGTCGGTCAAAATCATAATCCGAATACCTATATTTGTTTTAGCAAAGATTTAAAGTTTTCAATTTTGATGATATTTTTAAATGTATCTGGCAACAGCAGAATCGTGGCAGTTGAGTTAAAAATGTTTTTGTAGTCCTTATATTACCGAAATCATTTTATCCACACAGGAAATATAATAGTTGTACTAAACCAAAAATGCATTTTGACCAAATTCGTAATACAGCGAATACTGACATTTTATAATAGAAAACATTAGAAATGTATCAAGTTTAAAGGAGAACTCAACACTACAGTCAATACGATATGTACTAAACATTTCATTCAAATGTAACTTTCTTTTCTTCATGGGTATATACATGATTGAAATGTTATAAAGGGGAAAAATCAACTTTCTTGCATCAATCATTCTGCTTTTGCCAGATGCATTTCACAAAATATTACCAGATTTAAGTTTTTTAATATCTGGATACGATGTAAAATAATATGTACTTTTGACCTTAGGGTGCAGAAAATTCTCAATAAATATGCTAGACAATAAGCTTTAGCCACCCGCGAAGATAATTTGGTCTACTGAATAGTAAAAAAGAACTGGTTATTACTTTTTTTTGCTAAATTTCCTCGTCCATGCAGCGTTATGATCGATAACCCAAGGCTTGAGGCAATTAAAATTTTAGTCGTGTATATTTAATTTCACGAAGTCTTCCATAGAACCATTTAAAAACGTACAATTATCATTGGTAATTGTCTATTTCTTATTTTTTTTCATTTAAGCCTAAGTTTAAATAATTTGTATCTCAAGTTCTCAACTACAAGCTACAAATTAAACATGTAAAAGTTAAGGGCAATCTGGAAACATTCTTTTTTTTTGCCTACACGCTGAATATCTATATTTTCTTGAATAGTACTTTTTGATTGCACTGACACTTTACATACAGTTTTTTAGCAATATGACTTAGGTTTGGTCAAATGTTTGTGAAACTCGTTGCATATTTCTAGCTATGTCTATTTGTCTTTTCATGGTAGACATACAAATTAATGCTTTTTTTTAAAGGAAGATTTGTGACTTGTTTAACTGCCCATGCCCTCCCCTTCTCTACACATACGTATGAATATATAAATAAAATAAGGGATAGAAATATAAAAGTAATAATAAACTGCTTATCTATTGGAAAAAATATAAAATATATAGAAGGTTAAATATATGGAAGTTAGCATTACGTTTAAATCCTTTGTAGAATGAGCTTCCTCAATGGCGAACTTCTTCCGCCGTACGAAAGAAAAACTTTATCAAGAAAATAATGGAGAAATACGCAGAGGGTATTAAGAAATGAATTTACTATGTTAATGAGTGCAATTCGCATTTGCAAAATAACCTTGGATCGAAACGTAAGGCTCTCTAACTTTTATAGCAATTATATAAACAAGCTAGCATAAACAAACAAACACGCTTCTTTTGCATGCTAATGAAACCAATGCAGGTGTACTGATATATGTTCATAATGAACATCTTATATCGCTTCTCTATACGTAGGTTCAATGGATAGGACACCCCCTCCCGAGAGTGGTCTCGCAACCCCAGTGGAGACTTTGAACCAAACGCAGTCGGTTCGATTATTTAACATAGCAGATGATCCGTACGAAGAAACCGATCTATCGACGACTGCGGATCCAGCCCTCTTTCAGAGTATGCTTGATAAACTGGCAGATTATTGGGAGAGTAGCGATAGAGTTGCCATCCTGTACCCTCAGTACGAAACAGAGGCTGACCCCGAGACAGACGGTTACTGGAGACCCTGGCGAAATGACGATGAATCGTTGATATAGTCTGTAGCCTTAAAAGGCGGGAACAAGACTAAACAAGAACAAGACTAAACAAGAAAAGGAAAAGAATAAAACACATAACTCTGATAATTGCATTTCAAGCTTGCAAATACGCAGTATCATAGTGCTCGTGGAGTGCTTGCAGTATTATATAATTATTATTATAAATATGAACCCATCATTGTGGTGGTCTTCATCATTATCAGAACTGATGCCATTGTTCATTTCAAAATCATAGCTAAAGGTGTATGACTCTACAATTGAAAACAATTTAGTTAATTAAGGGTGACCAAAGATTGTTAATAATGAAGTACTCAATGTTTGTCAGTCCAATGACTATCTAGCCTGGCTTTTAATCTTTCAATAGATTGTACAAGTGCTGACAACACGCTCAGGCAGTAGATATCAAGGATCAATAACACACTGATAAAGGAGGGGACAGTACTAGCAGTAGAAACACAACCAAAACATTGGAAAGGAAAGGAAAGCTGCACTCAAAGACACACACAATATTTTGCATGGTTTCATGACTGGTCTATGGAAGTACAAAGGCGAGACCGCGACCATGGCCTTTTTTTTGGAACGCCAAATGGATATACACTGTAATGCTAGTCTTGAAAAAGACACATGTCGAATTAAATTAGCATACAAGTCATTTTCTCGTAGTGATCTCGTAGTGATCTCGAAGTGATCTGCAAATGACCAAACAATAGTATTGTATCAATGTAGCGTTGATCTAAGCAGCTCTCCAATCGCCATCATCTTTAAATAACAATGATCAGCAGTGCTCTAGTTACAATTGCATACAATATGCGTTGCCGTAGCGCTTCAATCTTAGTCCCTGGCTAGTACCCAATATCTTTATATAATTATGGTCAACAGTGCTCTGCAAACCATCATAAAGTACCAAACAATAGATTTGTGAGTTTGCAAGGGTGCATGGCAATCTCAGCCACTCGCTAATATCCAATATCTTTATGTAATGATAGTCAGTTAATTGTGCTCTGTGAACATCATTACATTAATCTTGTTCAGTGCAATTGCACATTGTTTTAGCCACACGCCAATCCCCAGTACCTTTAGTATTAACGATCAGCCCTGCTCTGCAAGTAGCATATACAATAGACGTGTTGTGTTACCATGGCCTGCTGTCTTAGCCACTCCCTTATATCTTTCAAATTATGGTCAGCCATATTTGAGCAGAGAAATTTTGCATATTCAGCGAGAAGTTCCAACGAAGGTCAAATGAGTTCTTTCCTTTTCTATTACTTCATAAATAAATTCAAACTTAGAAATATTCCTTTCCTTGTTAAGTGAAATATATGAATATTACTGTACTTGCCTTTCAAATATATCACGGATTTGCAAACCTCCACAAGAAAGAGAAACAGACTAATAAGAATAAAATCCTTGAACAGAAAGTAATAAATTCAATATCAGCTGCCTTTCTTTTATTATTTTAAAATTCTCAAAATTCAGAAAGGAAATAAAAAATATTGCTTGAATATGGAATATAATTCTTTGCTTTCATTTGCTGTCACATTTCAATGCAATCATCTTAGTTCAAATCAAGCTTCATAAACTGACACTTCCTAAGGAGGTTATAGTTATGAAAATGAGTAGAAATATTCCGCATGCCCTGCCCCCCCCCCCATGACACTGTATCAACAAAAAGTAGTGTTGTTTGTCAATTAAAACCAACACAGGGAGAGAGATGGTAAGATTTTCATTGTTTTGGGTACAAATAGACAAACTAGTAGCATGTTATCACAGTGTCACAAGAAAATTCCCTTTTTTTAATATAATGGAAAGAAAAAAATCCAGCCAGTTTTCCATTGTTAATTAACTTGGAGTATTTATAGATTATACACATATCTCTGAATTTTCATTATCAAATGTCCGAACGATTTTTTCAAACGTTTTTATTTATGAAAGCATTGGCATGGATTTCAGTCGTATTAATTTTCATGATAAATATGATTAAAATGATAAAAGAAAACAGCGGAATGTCAATTAAAGGTCATCAAAATTAACACAAAATTTTTAGCATGCAAACATTTTAACAAAAAATTAATGTTTGCTACAATTTTTCAAAACAACTTTTCCACAGGTTCAGTCCCTTGTAAGTTATTCTTGGACATAGTGGAGTATCCATTAGAAAAAGACATGTCACAATGTGGAATAATGTTAAAAGGCTGGCAATGAAATGAGTTTTAAAGTTTGTGTTGACAATTGACTTTTTTTTAGCATATTTGGGGCTGAAGCTGATGAACTTAAACTATGCTGGCACAATGCTACCATGGAAACAAGACGCATTTTAGTGCAAGTAAATGATAACATGTTGCTATGTTCCGAATCATGTAAAATACATGCAAAGAAAAATAAAAGAAATGATAATATTTGCAATACCACTTATTCTAGAATACATACACTTACAAATTAAAAATGCAGTATTAAACTGTAGTAAATAACAAATTGAGGATATATTTCTGGCTTACCACTGAGTGGATGTTTTACTGCTATGTATTGCTTGTATTTTTAACATCAGGATTAAAGTTTAGCAAGAGTGTCATGACCTTTAATAGATTTAAATACACAAAAACATATAGGTTAATCGACTTGTCATTTATGTCATTTACTATTACAGTTTATTACATGTTATATCAGACTATGCATTTAAGATGTATCTGAAGTGCCCATGTATTTATCATTCCATCATACAATTAATCAACAAGTAATTCACAATTAAGAATTAAATTGATTGAAAATTGATTGATTGATTAAAATTTAATCTTGGAAAAAACAAAAACAAGATATTTATGTAAGTTTTTTAATAATAACAAAACCATTATTAACATTTATAAGTATATTTTCTTTAGCAGTCATAAATTTGTCATTTCATAAAGTAAAACACCATAATCTAATACATGCATCTACTGCAATTTACTTTAGATATTATACAAATATATTTTTTTCTTAAAGCAAATTTCCAAGGACAACCATCAAAGTTAAAACAATGGGGCTCTGCAGCCTATCTACAGGGGGGGGGGGGGTTGTTCCATCACATCTGTACTTATATGTGTAATCTGTTCTTTTTGCAGATCTCTGAACCAAAAGCAATGTAAAAGCACTCACAAACGTCTTAGTTAAAACTCAGGATGAACCTGCTTACAGACAGACTGCGTCTTGTGTGATTGACTAAATTCAAGCTTCCACTACAAGTGCACTTTGACTGTATGCAAACAAAATGCTTTAGAAACCATCAAGTGAAGGTGCTTGAAGCAATTAGTTTGACTTGGAACCTCGAAAATGTATTTCTAAAAGAATAATTTTTCCATAATCACTTACTACTTGTAGTGCCTGAGGACACGAAAACAAGGACGCAAATTAGAAATAAAACTCAAACAATTGTTATGAAAATCTCCATCGTAAAATATAAACTCCCTCTGGTTCAGGCAATTTCACTGGGTATAATAGCCAGCGAATACAAAAAACAATACACAAAACAAGTATACAACTGATTAATTGTCAAGATTTGTGAATAGTGTAAAAATTCAGGAGAATTTTCATGACTTTTAGCCAAAAACAAGAGACTAATAGAGGGCGGTGGAAAAAAAAAAACTCTTTTCTTCTGCTGCTTACATTCCTGACAGAAATAGTTGCAGCATCCACTAAGAACTGACAAATTTACGTTTACAAATGCAGAGGAAAATAACACGTCTGCACTCGATCAGAGCAAGGACCAGAGAGAGAGAGCATGGCAGGACAGAGATGTTGAAAAGAGAGGCAAACAGGGTCATGTGACAGGATACATCAAGGTTACATTAGCAGAAACAACGAGGGTCTTTGTTTTAAGAAAAGTTTATCAAGTATGGGAAATAATGGATTTTTAGGGAAATAGGATAATTGTCACATTTCTACATACTCAACTCTACAACTTGAGTTTTGAACAACTCACTTTACCACTATTGGATGCAGTCCTGGACTCCACCCTGTCAAGTTTCGCAGAAATAGCTAGGACCGATATGGCAGTGCCCTCTTTTCATTATGACATGCAAAAATACCTTTGGAAAAATATGCAATAAACATTAGTCGTTTATTTTTTCCATGGATTGTGACCAAATAACATTTTGTTGGGATGAAAACTTCTTGACAAGAATAGAAACATGAAAAGGCCACCAAAATGGTTTTGAAAGATCGATGAAGGTAAAATTACCTGAAGGAATGTTCCTTGTATACTTAAGAAAAAAACATGCCAGAATTCCATATGATGCACTCGAAATTGTAATATTTAGTACAAACTTGTGGACACCTGAAGTACTATCAAGGGTACTTTCAATGAATTGTGACCAAATCAAATCTAAAATTAGATATTGGAATAACAAAAATTACCCTTGAAACTCAGAACAGGCATGAAGGATTACCAAGTTTCCTTGTCATCATTAAGAATATAGAATGTCTTATTTGCAACCACATAAAACAAGATGAGTATTATACCACAAGATTTATGGTGGGATGAAAAACTTGTTGACAAGAATAGAAACATGAAAAGGCCACCAAAATGTTTTTGAAAGATCGATGAAGGTAAAATTACCTGAGGGAATGTTCCTTGTATACTTAAGAAGAAAAACATGCCAGAATTCCATATGATACACCCAAAATTGTAATACAAAGTGGTGGACACCTGAAGTACTATCAGATGCTTACTTTCAATGAATTGTGACCAAATCAAATCACAACTTAGTATGATACTGTTAATGTCTAATGTTGACATCCCAGGGTTTCCAAATTGATGACAGTGTGATTTACAAATCTCCTCTCCATTCTTGATCTGTGACGGCAGTTGCCTCTTCTTCTGCAAGAGGAAACAAAAACTAGAGCACTGAAGATGCTTAATACAAGAGCGGTAGAACAGGCAGAGTAATGTGTGGGCAGATACAAAATCAATACACTGAAATGTTTGAACCGAAGAAAAATCACTCTAACAGGGCATATAAAATTAACATCACTGTATATGCTTGCAATGAACACTTCAACAATCCCATCCTTTCCCTGCTCCCCCAGCCCCCCCCCACACCCGCCCCAAACTTCACCTCACCTTGCACCTTCTATCATGTTTCCAACCACGTGTTTGCGATGAACTATATTATATATGCTCCCCATAGACAACACTAAGAAAGGGACCATATTATTATTGTGCGATGATGCTTACAAGAATGTTAGTTTAATAGCAAGCTCTAGTGTTGGAGTTGATCTATACATATGCTCCCCATAGACAACACTAAGAAAGGGACCATATTATTATTGTGCGATGATGCTTACAAGAATGTTAGTTTAATAGCAAGTTCAAGTGTTGGAGTTGAAGTATACATATGCTCCCCATAGACAACACTAAGAATGGGATCAGCTTATATCTGTGCGATGCATGCTTACGTGTCATGGTTTCGGGTGTAATATTGAGACTCTCCATCTCAGCGTTCAATTCTTCGATATCTTGTTCTACTTCCTCAGGATTATACGGACATCCCTTGTAAGCACCATTGTCCCTACAGTATTCCAGAAACCTTGAAAAAATACAAGTGAAAAGAAAGTTTGAGAAATAAAAAGGTCGTCCACAATGGACTCAATTTCGATGTAATATATGTACTCTACTACAGACCAAACCTTTTTGTATGAGACGATATCAAATAATCATTATCATTCAGGTTCGTTAAATTTAACCATCAGGTCTTGCTAGGGTAGACGAGCCATCGAATATGCAAATGATTAGTTTTCAATGATTTTTCTAGAATGTCTGTTTGTCTCATGGCTTTCCAATCCTGTCACACCATCATGCATAATGGTAGAAAACAAAAGTAGGAGAAATAAACGTATATAGTTGCAAATGCTCGAAACCAAAAATAATAGTTTACTCCTCTACTTTATTACGATAAGGCATTCACTGGTTCCAATGTTCGTCCTTACTCAGCATGTGAGGGTTTCCGATGCAAATGAGCAGAGCTTTGGCTCTAGTGATTGCAACATTAAATCTCTAAAATGGAAGCAGAAATGAGAGTCAAAAGTTGAAGTAAGAAGATGTTTTTAAAAGAAATTGAGAATTGCTAGATATCGAACAAAACTTTTTTTTTCGTATTACACAAAGAGAAACAACACTTGTTGTTACTGTACGTAGCTGTACTGTACGTAGGGCACAGTTGTATGGGTGTCTATATTCCTAGCTCTTTGTTTCCAGAATATGGCACTTCATTAGCAAAAATCATTAACATAAATCATATTTAATGCTTCTTTCTTAGTTTTTCGAACCTTCATTTCAACCAGTGGAGCAGAGATCAACTAATTGAACAATTTAATCTAGCTTCATTAATAGTTAATAATGCAAAGAAACATTCATGTTCACAAACATGCTGCAACAAAGCCTGTTTGATTATTTATAAAAGGATTTGAGTAGGGAGATGAAACTAAAACAACAAAAAATTCAAATTCATTGCAGAACATTGTCTAATTCTGCTCAGTTTCCAAAAAAAACCATCTTCAGCCCAGAGTTTATATGCAAATGAGATCTAGGCTATAGGCTTGGCTATGTCTAAAATAGGCTATAGGCTTGGCTATGTCTGAAGTAACAGTGCGGCAGGCTGAACTGTTAGACCCAAGCTTCTAACTATATCTGAAGCAACTGTGTTCATTCTAGATATATACATCCGGTTTTATCCAGGAACTTCAATAACCAGGTCTTGAACAACAATATAGCACTGCTCCGTATTTTTAAAGTCTTGATTTTCCCTTTGGTTATTATGAAAATAATAAAAGAAATTACCCCTATATTTCCCAGGGCTCCCTAATTGGCCCCCAGTGTCTAGAATTGTAGCTACCTGCCCATGCCCCTCTCATCAGGTCGTCCCCTCTAATCAGGCCATCCCCCTCTCATTAGGCCACCTCCCTCTCATCAGGCCATCACTCTCTCATCAGGCAATCACCTTCTCATCAGGCCACCCCCCTTTCATCAGCCGTGCACCAGGCCATCCCCTCTCATCAGGCCGTACCCTTCTCATCATGCCACCTCCCTCTCATCAGGCCATCACTCTCTCATCAGACAATCACCCTCCATCAGGCCATCCCTTTCATCAGGCCGTGCACCTCTCACCAGGCCATCTCCCTCTCATCAGGCCGTCCCCCTCTCATCAGGCTAGATTGGAAGTATAACACTGGTGAAACAGGATTAACTGGCAATATACACTTTGAAAATTAACAAACGATTCTGAACCGGTGTACGTAGCATTAAATTCAACAGTCTATTATGGTTTGCTATAAGATTCCATACACATATGCTATGGCATTTACTCTTAAAACCCTGTAAACATACTTCCCCTCAAAATCAATTTCAATGGGCAGCTGTCACTTACCTTTGGGTTCTGCAAGAAACCTAACTTGTAATCTTTGTCCATCTTAAGATACTCTGCATTGGTGCTCCTGACTGTGGAGATGATGATAACCAACCTCTCCTGGCCTTGAAATTCCTCAACAGACCCAACCTTAATGTCGCCAAGATCTCTATGGACGTTCCTTCTTTTCTTCTTGTCAAGCATCTGACGAATCTTTTGCACCTGCCATATGAGACCAGAAAACTTGAATTAGTCCAAATATGTAACACATGTCAAAAAGATGCTATGAATGAGTAGATAAAAATCAGAGAGGCCTAGTATTGAGAGGATTGGAATCAAGCCCTGGCCAGGCTAAAGTAATGTGCGTCTGTGTTTATCCAGGATAAATCCAACGTTTTCTCTTCTAAAATGATCGTCACGTTGGTAAGAGCTTATTCAAAATACTGAGGGGCCCACATCCTCATTCTTTTAGCCTTTATTGAGCATTCTAGAGATTAAGCTAACATTTCCTGAAAACTGGAATAGCTAGAAAAACATTACTAGCTGCCAATTGTTTCTGGGTTTTTTTGTGTTTTTTGGACTTGAACATATCGTTACTAAAATTCTGACTAAAGTAACCCTTAAGTGTTAGCCTAACTCTTCAGGTAGCATTGATTACACACTCATCAGAGACCTAGATGTTTGCCCTCTTAAGTCTGTCTGCGACTGTTATAGAAATGAGCTTAAACTTCATTCAGCAATCAGTGTTAGTTAGTTATTATTGAGATATTAATCACGAAAACTGACAAATTCATGTAATGTGTTAAATTTCCTACCAAGATTGGTCATGTCCTAATTGTCCAGTATTTTCTAGTCAGACAAACATAACTGTAACACTATATGTCTGGATGGGTACAAGGTAGTGTTTGACTGACCTGTCTGCGGTACGGAGATATTACCCCGATATCTCGTGCTCTCACATTTTTGTGTCCAAACAGATTGAGGAGGTATGATATATACTGCCAAACCCGCTCTACTTCGGCTACATTGAAGAAAGACGGGCTGTTTGCCTCTCTCTCGTCTTTACCCTCAATACCGTGGAAGATGACAGGGAAATTCTGTGAGGAATATATAGGAGTGAGTTCTAACAAGAAAACCCTCAACAGTGTGGAAGGTGATGAGAAAGTTCTGTGGGAAGCTAGGACAAATGCAGGACTTCTAACAGGAAAATGCCATTATTATCATTAAAGAGCTAAGGATATCTCTATCCAGAATACTAATCCCAGATGAAAAGTTAAATAAAACGAAGAAATAATTAGATATTCATGCTTTCCATTGTTTTATCTGCACATTTTTGGTAGAACTGAGTGTCAGTAACAGCAGAACCGAGAGAACCTTTTGAATCTGTGCAAGCACAAACTCTTTATGTTTGTGTTGTTGCTGTTATTATCCAAAAGTCAAGTATCATTTGAAAACCATCTAGAATTGTTATCCATTAACTACCTTAGCAGGAAGCTCATCAACCTTTGATAGGCATTCTCGCATCAGTTGGTCTGCACACACTTTAAGCTCCCCATCGTAAAACATCTCACTCGGAAGGTGTAGGATGTTAGGGTGGCTGCGGTAGTTACACAGAAGCTTTGTCAGCATTCTGTCATTGAAGACACCCTCATGTCTCTCGTATGCCTTTGACTGTGTCATTAATCTTTCCAAGAGAGATATCTCTGAGAATAAAAGTGATATGAGATAAAAAATGATTATTTGTAATCAAAGTCTCATCTTATTATTCATTATTGTTCCATACTTACTGAAGCACAGTCATGGTAAATATGTAGTACATCAAAAGCTAAGAAACAACTCACGTGTTTAATCCGAAGCCGATTTTAGTTTCCTGTATCACATCCAGTTGTCAGTTAAGTGTGATGAATCACGGCTCAGTTTATAACAGTTTGGTGGTCACTTGTATTTGGCTTAATACGTCGGTATAAGGTTGTGCAAGTTTGCTTTTCATTTCATAGATTTCCATGGTCTTTAATAATGCAGCTGAACTTGAGTTAAATCTAGAGAGATGCCGTTGCTTTGACATATTTTCTATTCAGATCATCTAAAAAATTTAAACATACTGCCAGCCTGATGAAACCATTCACTGGGTGAGGGAATAATAATTAAGTATAACTTACCCAAACCGTGCTTTTTACTGTTGGGAGACCTCAGGACCGGTCCCAATTGCTTAGGATCTCCAGCCAGGACCAGCTGACCGTTCTTCGGTAGCAAACCCGATACAGAGATGAGGGCTTCTGGTTCAATAGAATGTCCTGCCTCATCCAGAAAGATGTGAGTGAAATAGTCTTTGAAACAGTCTGAGAGGACCAGTCTGAAAGGATATGAACCATCAATCGTAATGAACGTACCTGGCGTCTATTTTACAGTTTTTGAATTAGCTTCTTATAGTAGTTGCAACTCTATTAAAACAACAAAAACAACTATTAAAATTTAGATAACACCTACCACACATACAACGAAGCTACAAGAGCAACAAACGGTTTGACAGAAAGATTGCCATCCTAAGATTCAAAACGATGCATGAGAAGATGTCTCCTAGAAGGACTGAACTTACCTTCCAGCTGTCACCATGGTAACCACAATGATCCTCTTTTCTTTGATCTTTGTTGGACTAGGGAAAACCACATTGTTAGACCTGTCGTAGTTTAAGCAGTCATCTCTAATCTCCTACAGTGAGTAGAACATTCAAACAAACTGTGAATTTTCATAAATTAGATGAACTGACTGTAATTACTTACAAAACTAAAATGACATTATGTTAGCATGCATGGTAGTACAGACATAAGAGTATATTACATCTTTACGAAACGCAACTACATTTTACCGAATCGAAGCTGATCAGTCAACATTTCAACTTTATTTAAAATCAAAATCATCCCCAAAGGATTGTTTTTCATTAGAGCTAAAATATCAAATTTACAAACGAAGAACAGTTGTTATGGGACTCCCTGATCTCAGGTCCAGATAAAAGATCACACGATATCCAGTTTCATTACTGTCTGCATTTTGTAGCGACAAGAAGAAAGCTTCACTGGCAAGCTACGGAAAGTTAACTTTTTTTCAGAGGGCGGCACGCGGTTTGGGGCGAGTCTTCAATGCCTTTAATCAATTTCTATCATGTTCCCATGTAAAACCAGTAACACAACTAACATTAATCACAAGTTCCCCTCGTCAACCATTGGAGATATGACTTGGTGGCAAAATTTGTGTTGACCTGAAATTGTTTTAACATATTGCCAGTACTTATAAGGCTACCATGAAAACATATAAGCACTCATAGAAATATTTACACCAATATTTCTTGCCAACCTTCTCCCATTCTACTTAGATTCTCAAGAGCCATACATTTTTAGAAAGAATTTATGCGGAATTTGGGAAGACAAAAGTTTCACATAAATCACCTGTAGAGCAGGATCGACAGTACCATAGTTGCGACTGTGTGCGCACATTCGCAACAGATGGGTCCTGGCGACTGGGCCTTTGTCTACGAGGCGCTTAGCTAAGAGGTCGGCGGCACTGTTAGAAGGTGCGCAGGCTAGGATGATGTTCTTCTCACTCTGATGGTAGACCTTAATTTATTACACATAGAAAAACAGAACAAAAAGAGTAGAAAATAATAAACATGTGTCTCATTTGTGTAAAAATTCAGACATCTGGTGGAAGAATTGGAGTGTCACGTACATATCGTTTATGGTCACTCATCACAGATTGGGTAATTTAGAGCACCACTGAAGGATGGAGTACAGCCTGACCCTTATTCCTTATTGTGTATTCAGTTAAAATGTCTCAAACCAATAGGCAGTAGTTCATCTTACTCATTATAGGTCAAACTTTATGATAGTCTTATTACATATCTTGCAAAATTCCTCAAAAAATACTACACTGTACTTTAATTCTTTAAATGCTTGCAAATAATACTAGCATGTTCATAAATTATACTACTTCGAATACGTTAGCCCTTCATTTTTGTGACAAACTGACTGAATACTCAACTGATACCAATTTTCGCAAGCTATCGTAAATTATGTACAAACACATTTGAAGAACATAGATACTTTCTGTAAACTTTTTTAAGTGTTAATTAAACAAGAAATATGCTAAATCACTGCAACAACTAACGAGGTTTGTATTAAAGAGAGATATATCTATTCAACACAAAAATAAAATAATAAATATTTCTGTAAAAAGATGAATGAAAATTGTACGGCACAACTAAATGGTGACCAACCTGCTTCATTGCTTCAACCACGGTAACAGTCTTGCCGGTACCATGAGGTCCAAACACGAGGTACGGTGCAGGGAGTGACGTGCCATGCAGAATGTGATAAATGGCTTTAACTTGCTCCAGATTATTTGCCAAATTTCTATCAAATAGCTTCTTTGCAAAAGCGCTAACAAAGTCACGGTGGTAGATCGGAAAGTGCAAGAAATAATAGTTACGTACAACAACAGGAATAATTGAGTCTTTTAATCACAAAGTTCAAGAATGCTTCAAATACACAATAAAAATTCAAATAGTACTGCATTGAAAATAAAACCGTGGTATCAATCCACCTTCTGCTTCAACGTGAAATACAAAAATACAGTAAAACATATTTAGAGACTGCACATGCAGTGAGTTTGTGATTCCATGTATTAATGATACCAGCAAGTGTTGTTTTCTATGAAGGCTAAAAACGCTTCATACTAGTTGTGATGAAGTTGGGCAATGCAACCACATTAGAAAAGCACATCGTAGCAAAGTGTGTTAAAAGTACGAGCAATTAATTCATCAGGGTTTAGACATTAGGTTATTTCTTGAAGGGAGTCCCCCTTTGATGGCGTTCACTGATAGGGCAGGACAAGTCAGAGGTAAAAAAAAGTGCACCTGATATAACTTTATACATATATATATATATATATATATATATATATATATATATATATATTTGCAATAAAAAAAATGATGATCTAATATGCTGTTTGTTGGCATCAACAAATCCTGAAGCAACCCCTCCCTCATACACACACACACACACAGATATAGTTTAAATTCATACTGAGGACCCCATTGTTTGATCTTATCCATTGTTCAAATCTACACACCCTAACCTTAACAATACCGCTGAACAATAGCAATCTTCAAAGGACGTGGTGATTCTTTTGATATGACATCTGATGACCTGGAATTCCTTTGTTCATGTCCTCAGTTGGAATACACATACACATATAAATCAAAGTCATGAACACACACTTACTCGAGCTTTTCAGCATCAGTTTTCTTCATTTTCTTTGGTTCAGGAAAGATAACTGGTTTCAAACGATCCATGTCTAGGGTGTTTGAATCTACTGAGAAGTGCCACGATCGTATCGGAAACCGTGAGAAGGTAAAGTGGATGTCAAACTTCATCTTCTCTATAAAGTGTTTCATCAAGCTGAATCAATCATGAGATTAATAAAATGAGAACCCATTTGTGACTCATGAATATGCAAGAACTTTGCTTATTATTATCCACACACTCGCTAGGAAGTATCCATAGGAAATGTTCCTCTTTGAGATCGATATAATACGTAGGATGTGTGTTCTTTTGTTCGTGGAAATGCAAGTTGTTTAGGATTCATAGCCTATATATAGGCTATATAGCCTATTATTCCTAATTAAGCCTAACTGTGCTAATTAATATAAGAAGTTTTCCTAGTTCTAATCATTGCAACACTATAAGGTTGTCTTTATTTGAAATCATTTTGGTTACTGTTAGAGGCGATAAATTACAACTGGATAGACTGCTTTGAATGTGGTACCCAACAAAATATTGGTTTTGGACAATTTTTAACTAGGGAATGAACGTTAGAATGGAGGGGGTGGTGTGTATTTGGGAGGGATGAGTGGAAGGGAGGATGTTACATTGATAGAACAGAGACAAGAACTTAAAATTTGAATATGTTGAAAACATTTGAAGAAGAAAAGTACTTCCGAGAATATCATAAGAATGAGTATATTTAATGTACTGTAACCAGCGATTGGATGAAAAATTCACCAAATAAGAGGCAAATACTGTTGCACCAAATGAGAGGCATACACTTATGTTGGATAACACAACTTTAATGACTTACTCGTTGTGGAAAGATAACGACACAACTTCCTGTTCCACATGATGAACGTGGCCTTTGTAAGTCTTGTCTTGGCAACTATCAGCAAACATTGCAAACAGATGATCCCCTCTTAAGACTGAAGGACGGTTCTCAGCCAAGCCTGGAACCTTGATGAGGTATAAAGAAAGGAATATACATCTTTAAGACCGATCTGCAGTCAGTATAATATCCAGGCATGAATAAATACAACGCGATAAGTGTGTTTTTGCTACGACCACATCATTGAGCACTTCAGTGCATGCATAGGCTCTTCATTGATGTTGGAATAATTTGGAAATCTTAGGATGTGAGAGAGGAAAGCAGCACGGTAAAACCAATGGAAACCATTGAGTTTCTCCCCTGTGTATACATGGCTGTTAGATGGACAAATTTTTCTTTCACTGAAATATATTTAGGTAACTAAATTATAAAGTGGCAATTTGTGCTTTACGCATGAAAGCTATACAACTATCAACATGTGGTACATCATCATAACATCATTAACGTAATGCATGTGTGTCAAAGCACAAATTAAAAAAAAACCCAAATAGAAATCTGAGGTAAACAGTACTATCACTTGCTGACTGGGGTGACAAGAGATGCTCTATAGTATTTGTATCAAAGGTAAAGAACTTTTAATTGTCTGAGTGAAAGACGAGTTGACCCAAAGGAAAGCTGCATGCAGATGAAAATATCATTTTAATAATCAGATTATGCAACTATCTCATTTCAATACGACGCTTAAAGTCAGATCCATTGTGGTATGTTTTATGAGTAGTCATAAGACTGGTTTTACGAGTACAACAGCATGAATAATACTGCAAGTATGAGTACCAGTCAATTGCGATCTACACATAAGTATGAGTACCAGTGATATGCTCTACACACAAGTATGAATACCAGTGATATGGTCTACACACAAGTATGAGAACCGGTCGAATGCTCAACACGCAAGTATGAGTACTTTATATCCTGCACTAGAATCTATGTCAGATTTCCAAAGAGCCCGAGTATGGGTACAAAGTCTTGAGGGGCAAGTATGATTACAGGTAAATATATGCTAGATTACAATTATTAGTACAGATTCACTACAATTCTGGTGATCACCATAACAAATCAGTTCTCTGGAAAGGTAGAAGAGAGAGAGAAGAGACCGAGCCACTCCTTGAAAACTAATTTATATGACATTCGGTGAGGTTACTCGACCGTAGCTTAGAACTGCACTGATTGTGCTCTACGTTTACAAATTAGCATAATAATACACCATTTAAGCATTGCATAACATCAATTAGCGTATTAAAACTTTAAAGTAACATGCTGCATCATAACACCTATTATATCACAAGTACCACGATTTGGCACTTGGTTTCACAGGATTTGACTCAATTCTAAAGAAAATAAGCAAAGCTCACACCCACACACACCACCAACCCCCCATTAGCATGTCAATGAATGCTCCTGCTTTGTTCACGCAAGCTACTAGACGACTTGATGAAAAATCTAATGTTCAAGCTTAAATTAAACACTCACATGCAAGTTTAGCAGACCGTTATTATTCTTATTCCTTGTCAGTATCATACCCTTCCTGTCATATTGACGAATGTCAACCTTCATTTGGTGTTCCTCTTCATAGAGGAGGAGCTCGAATTTGTCAGAATAATTTTCAGGGGATAAAAGTTCTTCTAATTCTTGTGAACTGTGAAGGAAAAGATATATTACAAAGATATATATATATATATTTATATATATATATATATATATATATATATATATATATATATATATATATATATATATATATATATATATATATTTCGGTTTCGGTTTCGGACCTCTGGACATACAGTCGGCGTCCATAGCCTAGTGGTTAGGGTGTCCGCGTACAGAGCGGAAGGCCCGTGGTTCGAATCCCGGCGGGGGCTGAAAGTTTTTTTCACTGTTCTTGAGTTTCCAAATCATTACGATTTTCATTTATATATATTCATTTGCCTTTGTCGTTTACCTCCATTGCATTAACATAAAGTCTGTTCAAAGTATCTCTTTCGAGATCCGGCTTTTAGGAGTCACGAATGATTTCGAGTTGGTCAGCATCATGTTTGATCTCTAGGGTAAGGCAAGATGTGTCGCCAAAGGCAGGGCTGGTGTTGTTCGATACGGGTGACAAACGCCTACAGTGGAATTGCGACCTTCCTTGCCGGTTTCGGACCTCTGGACATACAGTCGGCGTCCATAGCCCAGTGGTTAGGGTGTCCGCGTACAGAGCGGAAGGCCCGTGGTTCGAATCTCGGTGGGGGCTGAAAGTTTTTTCACTGTTCTTGATTTTCCAACTCATTACGATTTTCATTTATATATATATATATATATATATATATGTATGAATGAATGAGAAATGAAGAAAAGAGAAAAATGCCTTTGCACACATTATTAACAAGACTGCACTTGAAAATATCTGTTAACCTATAAAGTGTGGATTTACATCAGTTTGGCGTAAAGCCATGTGAAAAAAAAATTGGCTTTATGTTACTTTGATAGTCTATGAGAAATCAATTAGTTACTCACTTAGATGGTGAAACAAACTTTTTGGAAAATAATGGGTAAGGAACAGGCATGAATCCAAGGACAAAGTAGCTATTAGTACATCTTTGCTTAGTCCTACTTTATAGCCTAAATATGCCTCAAATATATATATTTTTTTTCTGAGGGAGGCCCAGACCCCAGTTGGCTTCAAGGACACCAGAACCACATGCCCTCCTTTTCAACATCCTGGATTCCACCCTTAGAAATACACAAGTGCAGTATGGAGTTAACTGATCCAATCTGGTCCTTTTTACCAGTTATTTTTCTACAATCAAAACTAGAAACTAAATACAAAACTGAAACAAATACAAAAGACCTAAAAAATAATCATGTGAAGTGATTCAAATCTGTTGATAAAGTGAATGATAAACTGATGGAAATTATCAAAAAAAAACTTACTTTGGAGGATTAGGCAAGTTCAAATCCTTACATACATTGCTTGGCATTTCATATTGTGGCATTTTTACTATCTGAGGCAACTCGTCACTGCCAGAACTGAAGATAAAGTTACAAAGAATAGTAACAGATTCTAAAGTCCTACTGTCACAAGTCACAGAAATTGAAGAAAAACACTTATTTCACAAACAAATAAAACAAACTGTTTTGAGGGAGCCCAATTTGCCAGATTTAAGGCCACAGAGATCAAAAACTGATCTGTCTTGGAAATGGAGAGACGGCACAATACTTCTAACATTGTGTGAAAAATAGCCAGACTTATTGACTAGGAATCAAAGGTATACTTTGACTTTAATTTAAAACCAACAAAGGGAAAGTTTCTATTTGATCACTACTAGTTGACATATATTGAAGATTTTATTGAGGATATCATTAAAGGAAATGAATAAATGAATGAAAGAAATTTCATGACGTAAACAGAAAGAGCAACGAGACAGCATAAGAACGAAGCCATTTACATTGAGACTTACAACTGAACTGGATTTCCCGTCAAGACATTTTTTGGAAGCGGAGTCACAGCAAATTTAGCAGGTCTTTTGTATGGAGCTGTTGGGGCTAGGTCTTCCTGGTCTTCTCCTCCAACACTAAATGTGACGGATCTTAGTATGTGGAACACCTGGAGAATTCAGTGATGTACAACAATTTTGTAGTCAAGTGAGGTTTTGAAAATTCAATATACCATACAAAAACATGCAGTGATCAAATCTAGTTTTCTGTCCAGTAAAAGTTTTGTTCTCTTTTGTCATGCGACTGCCAAAATGGTATTTTAAAAGTCCCCTCCCAACCCCCTTACCCCCCCCCCCACCTACCCTGCTCCCAACCCTGCTCTTACATCCATGCAAATGTCAAAAGATGATCCAATAGATAAGATCAAAATAACAGGAAAGACAGCAGAGGGTCTAAAACAAGCAAAGGCGTCTTAATGGCAGAGATTGCCAATAATGACATCAGTGGAAGCTCTTTCAATGGAGCGGAGGTGGGTTTTTTGGAGGAGGGGGAGATGGGTTTTAGGGACAGGGTGAGTCTGGTTGGTGATTTGCAGAAGTTTGTAAGAAAGCTTTCTCCTTTTCTTTTTTTCGTTCCCTTTTCTACAGATGGTTGAAGAAGACACTGGGTAATATACAAATTAACTAGAGCAAGCAAAAGTTTGCTACACCTTTTGTGGCATGGTGCATTTTGCATATTTATGATTCACTCCGCCTAAAGTAGGAAAGGAAAGTACTACATGGAATGAGAAGACGACCTTTGTTTTAGTGATCATTTGATAAACCTACTGTTTTGATTAATTAATGCTACCAATTACTTTGATCTAATAATTAGCAATACATGAATACAACTAATGACTGGGGCATGGTTTGCAAATATCTACTCATGTAATTGAATAAGTGAACATTCTATTTTTGCATGTATAACTTATTAACCAAAATATATGGAATATGCATATATTCTGTAATATGCAGAAGTATCTTTATGAAAAATGGGTTTTATGACTTCACCAGGTTATGAATTGTAGTTCTGTCCATTTGGTCAACAATATTACTCATTTTATTAAAAAGGGGAAAAATAGGCAAACAGGTGGGAATTCACCAACACAACAGAAATTTCAAACAGTAGTAACACCTACCCAAATGTGCCACCTTGTTTATACAATAAATTAGTATTTATTATTATACATACTTTATTTGCAACCAATATCCACCAATTTCAAAATTTCGATTCATGACATGACAGGAATTTTGATTAAAATAACACAAAGAAAAATCCACCAACCTTATTGGTCGGCAATTGAAATGCAAATGCTACAGGCGCTTTGATTTCTCCAAAATCATTGCTTTTACACGACAGCTTTGTCGTGTACTTCTGTCCTGCATAAACAGATACATATGGCAGGAACGTCAGACAAAAGTATTATTGGAAACATGAATCTCAACATTATTAATTTTCACATTAACAGCAACATGAACGTCATTACAGAACTTAGTAAGATGTAATATAACATACCACACTACAACATATGACATTACATCACAATGTAATAGTTTTTCATTCTGTTTATATACTCCTTTTGTCTCAGCATAAGTTTGTCTTGGGCCATATAAAAATGGTGTATTATTATTATTGTTAATTGATATTATTATCACTTTGGTCATTGTTATCATTAACATTATCGTTGTTGTTGTTTTTGTAGCTGCTGTTATTGTTGTGTTTGATGTTATTGTTGTGGTGGTTGCTGTAGTTGTTATTGTTGTTATTGTAGTTGTAGTTATTGTTGTAGTTGTTGTGGTAGAAGTTGCTGTTATTGTAGCTGTAGTTGCTGTTATCGTTGTTTTTGTTATTGTAGTTGTTAGTGTTTTGTTGTTGTAGTTGTTATTTTTGTTGTTGTTATTGTTATTGTTGTAATTGTTGTGGTAGAATTTGTTGTTGCTGTAGCTGTAATTGCTGTTATTGTTGTTGTTATTGGTTGTAGTTGTTATTGGTTGTAGTTGTTGTGGAAGAATTGTTATTGTTGTAGTTGTTGTGGTAGAAGTTGTTGTTGTTATTAATGATGTTGCTGTTATTGTTTTTGACGTTGTTGTAGTTGTTACTTTTGTTGATGTGGTAGTTGTTGTTGTAGTAGATCTTGTTGTAGTAGTTATTGTTGTTTCTGCCTTTGTAGCTGTTGTTGGTTACATGTTACATCAAAAACCTTGAAAACTGAATGGGAAAACACAAGCTAACTTGACAACAGCAAATAGATTTGGGGTTAGAATGAGATTTGAATCAGTGTATCTATAGATTTTTGTTTCAGTTTAATTTATTTAGAATTTCCCAATCAGTTTTCCATTGTTGATTTACTTTAATGAAATCTTAGTAACACGATCTGTCAATGTGTCAAATGTATTGTTAAATAAAGTGACATAGAGATAACCAACCTGGCTGAATAAGCTTTTGTTTGGTCAAGCCACCTACAGCTCCTTTAAGAGATAGCCTTCGGTCCTGAGTTAGTAATGAAACCCTTGTGAGGGTTACTGGGGTATTACTAAAGGATAAAACAAACAGTGTGTAATTAGCACAATTATTAAACAAATGTCAAAACAATAAATTTACTCAGTTTGTCAACTACAAAATAAAACATTCCCCCGCCTCCCAAATACATAGTAAGATCAACAGACTTTCAAATAACTATGGATTTTACATCTTTTTATAGTTTTAACAATGCTTTTGGAGATGAAGCTAGCAATTCTTTGTCCTAGAATGGAGAGTCATATTTTTAAGAAAGTTATTTCAACAGATTTACGTCCGGGGAATAATTTAGTGATCAAATTGTGTTTATCAGTTTCCAAGGCTCTGTATCTGGTCTCTTATAATTTACAATGGTTCTGGAGTAATTGCTATACATCTAATCACTTTTATAGCAATTTGTCCATTGTGGGTAGACACATTTTCCCTATACTCCTATAAAAATATAAATAAATAAATTTATTGAGAGAGCAAAGTGGTAATATTACTTTTCTGAATGGAAGGATTAGAAAATGGATCAACAATTAATATAGTAATTAAGAATGTTATAATTAAGAATAGAGCTAATGAGATGGCGACTTCAATGGGAATCTTTGTGGACATGGCAGAAAAAACAAAGACTGTGAATTGTGTCAAATGAAGCAAAAACAAGTTACCCCTTCCCGATCAATTTTGTTTGCAATGTCATGTTTTTGAGCATCTTTTTTCTGTGCATAATCTTCTTAAATTGTGCTATATTATCAGTGAGTGATTCTGTAGGCAGCCATACATGATATTGTAAGCTGTAGAGAAACTGATATGTACGATTACTTGATGATGTAATTATTATCCACAGCAGGTGTCTCCTTCCTTTTACCAAGCATTATCCCAATCTCTCCGTCTGCCTACAATGGAAAATACAAATGATGAATACATGACAGACCTGCTCTGTACATTGAGTGAAGTGGTCTGCAACACACCCGGCTTAGTAGAAACGGTCACCTGCCCATTTTGGGACGGATTTTCTTCTCCGCTCTCTATCACGACACCATGCTTGTTTTCCGACAGATTATTTCTGAAAGAGAATAAAACGTATGTTCAAAGTGGACGTAACAGGCTTGTGCTTCAATTATTTTGTGAAATTCCACTACGAAATGTGATACTGATATGGTTGATATGTATATTCCACGCATTTAGTAGGAAATCTCATTGCAATAGCTTGTTCCTATTGAAATCTATAGATATGCTTCTTATGAACACAACTGTCCAGTTTTACAGTGTCGGATTTTAAAAATTGAAGTTGTCATGCTGGCAAATTATCTGCAAACCCACCAAGCTTTCAAAATTAGAGAATAGAAATTGAGGACGCAGATACTACTGACTCTCCCCACACTCCATCCCCTCCCCCCCCCCCCTTGCCTGGTTCAAAGTGAGGGGAAGCTCCCTCTGACTACACCTTTGCCCCACCATTCCTTTGCCTAAGTGAAGGTATCTGTATTTGAAATTAACTTCAACTAAACTGATGATTATGGGAACTCAAAGGATGTCCATCACTGCTATATAGCAGTGATGGACATCTCAGCAGGGAGTTGTTATGGAACTCCCTGATCTCAAGTCTAGATAAAAGATTTCAAGTCTGCATTTTGTAGCGACAAGAAGAAAACTTCACTTGCAAGCAGCAGAAAGTTACCTTATGTACACTGTGTTGTGGGTATTGACCGTGGCTGTATGTATTGACTGTATACTAGTGTCTAATTACCGGCGGTAGCAAGCTACATGTGTGTATTTTCTGGGATCGATGGTGGTGTCTAACACTTCTATTCACTGTATTCGAAACTAGGTCAGATTACCGGGATCAGACGTTTCTTTGTGCGCGAATCTTCACTCCCTTTAAAGCCATCTACAAATAGCCTATTGTATTCTCAAAAATAAAATGTCACATTTTCTTCACATAATGATTACTTCGTATGACCTGATGCACCTTATTACTTCTTAATCTGACAGGCATATCAAGGAACAAAAAAATGTTTGTTTCAGCAATCAGCAACAAATGCCATGAAGTGCCTCCTACTGTTAGAAATATAATTTTCATTTATATAGCAACTCTTGTTTCTCATACAGGTTAAATATAATTGTAAATAAAGCTGTTTTTGGCTGCAAGTATTCGACATGTTGTCAAATGCATGTTCAACCCCCTTCCATTCGTGCTAATTAGTGACCGAAATGAGCTCCCCAACTTACGCTTGTTTCCTAATGAAGAGTTTACTCAAGTTCAATCTGTGTCTGGCGCCGTTTATGTGCTCTTGTTCTTGAATTTCCGAATTAGCTATTTTCCCGCACATGTCACAGGTAGTTGGGTATGTCTTATCCTCGGAAGTTTCTTGAGGGTTGCTCTGCAAACGTAAAAAAGAGTACCATGAAAGTTTGTTTCAGTATCATTAATTTATAAGTTTCATCCACACTGCAAAGAGTTTTCAAATATTTTATATTTTTTAAGGATTAAATTTAGCTGAAACTTTTGGTTGCGATGATAATCGTAACATTTGCATACATGATGGCTTATGTGGGTGTGCGTGCGTGTGTGTGAGTGCGTTTGTGACGCCCAGCTTATAAACAGGATATCTCAAGAAGAAAAGGTCAGACCAATTTAATATTTGGTGTGTAGGAGTACCACATGGTGTAAAAGAAGCCTTTTGTATTTTGTGGAGGACAAAGGTCATTTGGGGTCATCAGGGGTCAAATTGTGAAAACCTTGTAAACACGATATCTCAAGAAGTGAATCATTGGCAGACTTCATATTTGGTGTTTAGGAGTACCACATTGTGTAAAAAAAGCCTATTGTTTCTTGTGGAGGGCAAAGGTCATTTAGGGTCACCAGGGGTCAAATTGTGAAAACCTTGTAAACACGATATCTCAAGAAGTGAATCATTGGCAGACTTCATATTTGGTGTTTAGGAGTACCACATTGTGTAAAAAAAGCCTATTGTTTCTTGTGGAGGGCAAAGGTCATTTAGGGTCACCAGGGGTCAAATTGTGAAAACCTTGTAAACACGATATCTCAAGAATGGAAGGTCGGACCAACTTAATATTTAGTGTGTAGACATACCACATTGAGTATAAGAACCCTAAAATGTTTCTATGTTACATATTATATCAGTTTATTTTGTTTTGGTTGGATTTTAACCAATCATCCATATTTTTTCCTTAATCTCCCATGTTTGGGATCAAAAATTGAAAATCTACTTGCTTTTGTAAATGAAAGATTGACAGGTCTGCTGTAATAAACAAAAGTGCTTTGTTGTTGCAATGACATATAAAATTTAAAAAATTAAATTTAAATATATATATATTAAAATTACATTTGTGGTAATCCATGGATAAAAGGCTTGGAGTAATGAATGGTTGGGTCTCCAATCCCTAGGTTATGAATCAAGGTGAGTCAGTAAAATCAATGTTCAATGTTCAATGTTCAACAGGAGCCAAGCTCTGTTTTTGGTTTGATTTATGCTCTGTTAACTATGGACCAGTCGTTCCCAAAATATGCGTATAAATAACCCGGGGGGGGGGGGGTAATGGCACAGCTGCTATGATTACCTCTTTCCAACAGAGTTTTAAGATCATTTATCTGCACAAGACAAGACAAGACAAGAAACAGATAAGAGGACGTTTTCTATAAAGGTGGGAAATTAATCTACTCCACAGGGAAGTAATTTACCTGTGTCGGAGGGGGATGTCGATGCTGATCCACAGTTGCCGTACCAGCTCTCTTGAAATAAAGCACACGTCCATCCCCGGCATACTTTATTTTTCTCCAAACCCTCAAGTAGAACATGAGCTTACCGAAAGAAACCCCTTTGGGGAGGAAATTGTTAAGTGAATAGATTATTTTGTAAACTCAACTTAGCAATAGATTGTTTGATAGTGGTTAAAGAATCTCAATGGTAAATGATATGGTATATGATTTAATTTTTTTTCTTGTGTTTGTTTCTCCTAAAAAAAACCTACCTAACACAAAGATAATTGCATAGATTCTTAAGTTAAACGTTCAATTGGCTGATAATCTGGAGCAGCATATACAGGTAGTTTCAAGGGCGTATGAACCGGGGGGCTAGGGGCGCCAGCCCCCCAGTGAAAAATATGGAGGGGCGGAAGTATCATTCCGCCCCCCCCCCCCCCGCTTCGCAAGTCAGAAAACCCCTTTTTCATTTCCAAATGAGAAAAAAATCTCATATGGAGCACCAAATTGCATCAAAGGCCAGGTGAAAATGCAAAATTATATACAAAATGGAGTGGGTGGGTTGAAGTGTGCTATATTGCACCAAATTGCATCTGAGGCCACCTGGAAATGCAAAAAAAATCCACCCCCTCCCCTTAGACACCCCCTCCCCTTAGACCCCTCCCCCAGGCCGGCCATCAGTCTTCAGCCCCCCCCCCCCACTCAAAAGTACCTTCCTACGCCACTGGGTAGTTTAATGCTTTAGGAATAGATCTTCACTTTTTGGAAGTCTGAATGAAATATATGAAGACAACAACTGTAGCTTCCATCATCAATCTCAACAAAATTTTCAAAAGTTACTCTCTCTGTGCATGGCCCTGCAGTATTGTCATACCTGCGAGTTCATTTTCTCTTGATGGCTTATACTCCTCCGTGTAGCAATCCCTGAGGTCACTGTTTGTCCACTCCAACTGCCCATCTGTGTCTTTTTGCCTGACATAGGTGAAGAAGTCATTGCCTATTCTCTTTATCTTCTCTGAAAAGCACTGCTCTTGTTGGCGGTCATTCTTCTGAGCCATGACTGAAAGATCAGCAGTACTGAGGAACTTAGGACATTTGGAATTTCAGAAATGTCAAAGACCGTGTTTGCAGGGTTTACTTTGTCCAGATCTCATTCAGAATACCAACCTTTGAACTTATTATAATATACTAGACATGACGACAGCTATCAGTTTTTGAGGAAAGAGGGAAATAACTGACTAACAGCAAAATACTACCACAAAGAATGGAACGAATGGAATAATTAACAAACCGGTCTAAATGACGAAGAGGCTAATTTATGCTACTACTACTACGTTCCCGTTTTCGCGTAGTGGCGAATGTGCACTTTTGGCGAAATTGAGTTAAATATTGTTCTTACCTATTTCGAGGGTGAAAAATCCGTTGAGCCGGGTTAGAAGTTCTAAAACTGTCTAGTTTTTTCTGACTGATTTTTGACGAAAGTCCACATAATGCCCACTCTCGTTTTCACGTACTGACGAATACTTTAGTCATTATAACCACTCAGTAACACAATTTGTCTATGGTCAATGTGTTTTTGTATAACGACGAATATTACCCTTTGGAACAAGCCGAACATAACAACTATGTCATACTGATTTGAGAACCAACTAACTGCCATTTGAAAACACCCAGGATTAAGGGAAGGTAACATCTTTATTTATTTTCACCTCGTCTTTTAATTGATTAATGCAGCATTTCATACACGATAGCATAACTCGTGAAAACAGAATGGCCAGTGGGTCAACAATAATATACCTGAATAGTAGCCTAATGTTATGATTGCAGTACATTCGATGCTTGATATCTGTTGCGCGAGTAGCTATAGACAGTAGGCTGGAGTAACGCTATTTATCTCTACTGAATCGGTGTAACAGTGTCGGTACATTTAATTAGAGCTGTGTGTAAATGAGGTAACAGGTGGTGTAAGTCACTGACGGACATTGATGACAATGGGTGTAACTCGTATAAAAATGATGAATAAATCACTCAAATCAGTATTATGACAAATTAAAACGTGCATACACGAGCTCATTTCCACTTTAGACTTCCTCCAGTCTTCAATTTCATATATAAAGAAACGTTAAAGTTGTAACATCTCCCTAAAGAAGTACGGTTTCTCTTAGCTGTTGGCGACTTTGCTCATCACGAGATTGCTCTAGCCTCATTTATAACTACCTTTATCAAGTTAGTGATACCTAGTTACATAGTTGAAGGTCACATACTTTTATATGAAACTTTGGAAGGTACTAGCATAGTTTATTCTTAAGTAATTATTTTGCTACAAAGGACTAGGAGGGGGGGGGGAGTTTAGACCGAAATTACTAGAAAATCTGTATAGCAACCTTCAGATTTGAAAAAAACTTTGGATGTTTTCTTTCACAGGCTAAGAAGTTCAGGATCACAGGGGTAGTTATACCAGACCTTTTGGAAAATAAACCAAGTCAGAATATGGACATACAAACCAAATGAACATCACCAAACTGATACACCCTCAGCCCTGGTTTCCATACATTAGGATTGTTAACCCATAAGGTTGCTCTACATAAGAAAGTAGAAGGCACTTAACTTCTCCTTTCTTATGTAGAGCAACTAGTAATTACTGTTCCAGAACGGAAGTTGCAAACCACTCGAAGAATCCATGTATTGTAGATATCAACCGTTTGATTAATCCATGATATTGTGTCTCATTTAGATTGTAAGGAAAGAATTATAACAAAGGTTTTTTTTCTTGACTTTTGAAGTGCGTTTCATACTGTCTTGCCAAATCAATTAATGAAGGATCTTTTACGATTTATCTAAGAAACATGGCTAATTCATTGGCTGACACAATTTCTTCAAGGATGGTCCAGACAAGTTAAGTTGGATAAAGGGGTTATCGGAAATATTGGAAATATATCGGAAAATGGTGTGCCTTGAGGGGGGTGGGTCCATTATCTGCTATATTATTTACTATATATACTTATGACATTAGGTAAAATTCACACATTTCTGTTACAAAATATGCCGATGATACTGCTGTATCATGTCACAAGTCCTAAGAGCTCTGTTGAAACTGACCAATGAAATCATCAGTGTTCTGTAAATGACATAGTTCCAACATGTGACCGCAAGACTTTATTGCGTAACCCCACAAAATAAAGGAAATTCGATTTTGAAAATAACACCATAAAACATGAAGGTCGCATTCTATCAAGATCGCAACGTATTATTATTATTGAGGGATCTGAGGTGGCTATAGAACCTCCACAACTGAGTACTGGGAGTATACAGCGACGACAGTTTGACCTTTTCTTGCAAAGCATCAAGGTATTAAAATAAGAATATTATATAGTATCTAGTGTGGCTTATACGTTGTGTCTTTCTTTAACCAAAATGCTAAGGAAAATGTTTTCGATACTATTATACAACCTGGCACATGTGATCTATACAGTGCCTGTCTGGTACCATTTTATATTGCAAAAAGGCAAAGAGAGAAGAATAAAGTTTCTGAAATACACATCAGCGATATTTAATTTAGATAACAATATACTTTTAGAAAAAGTAAATGCTGCTGCAAGAACTGAGTTTACGAGAATGGCTAATAAGATTTACAGTGATAAGAATCACCCTTTGTACTGTGTATACTGTACTAAAAAGTCTCCTGCACAAATCGAGTAGAAATCTAAGAAATCCCCACAAAATACCAAACGTAAGTTTACAGAAACTCATTTATTTACCGTGCTGCTTTATACATTCCATCCGAGCACTTAGAATATTTTTTGTAGTGTGACAGTACAGAGTGTCCCCCTGTACAAAGTGTCCGCGGAGACACTTTGTACCAGCATATTTAGTCCGTCGGACATTATCTGCTGAAAATTGTCTCCCCACCTCACAGCAAATATAGTCCGGCCGGACGAAATGTCCTGGTACAGAATATCCGCAAATACTTCATAGTATATTTTGTCCCGCATAAAATGTAGGCAATTCGACATTCAAAAGGCAATGAATTTCATTATTTATGTATTTTAGATCCTCCTTATAGCAGGAACTCGCGATTATATCAATCATTAAAAGAGATGCATATAGTTAGATGTTCATGACATAAATGAGGCGTTGTGCGTTGCTACAAAACAAAAAAATAGAAGGGAAAAAAGAAAAGAAAAAGGTAACAAGTCTTCCATCTGTAAAAGTTGTTAATCATGTTTTGTTGTGATTGTTGCTATTTAATCCTCCGTATACGTTGCATGTTGTATTCGGCCACTATTTTGCGTTCTTAGTCATCTTTACAGAGGCAGAGATCGCATCAACTTAACTCCCTTCCCAACGGAGGGTACAAAGCTACAACAACAAATGATAAATGTAGGGATAAAAGATTACGAACTTAAAGGAGTTCAAACTTCATTGCAGCCGCTTTTCCCCATCACACAGTGGGTATTTGGCAATTATGGTAATTGTACTTAATAGGTCTACGAGAGTAGCCTAGCCAATATGAAATTTCATCCGTGCGTAAAGCTCATTATAGGACGGGAACCTATGGTGTTTTCAAGTTACATCCTAAACGAAATCGGCAATGTTGTATACAACACTCAGGCCCATACACAGAGTTGTGAGTGCAAGGACGGAGGGGGGTTGTTGGGATGGTAAGTTATCGATTTGTGTCCTGGGGAGGGGTCTTCGTAAGTCCGTGACCTATCTGTGATGAGTTCCAAAATATTTTTGTTTGCTAACAATAACCCTGAAGTAGCTGGAAGATACTTCCCTGACCTTGAAAATGTCATTACTGCCCAACCCTCCCGGAACGGGCCTGACACCTGTTTCTTGACTTTCATTACCACTTTTTTACACTTCCTTATTTTTCTCACTCAATCGTCGAGTCAAGGTTTTCTCCCTCTCAACAAGGTGGAGGGCCATGCCCCCGCCCCCATCCTCTGCCCCCTAAACCACGTTGTGATGACCATGCGTGAAGCAAATATTCATTGTATAGACAAATGGCATTCCGGGCAATTCCAGTGATAAATGATCGTTTTTTCTGATTATGAAATTTTTCTTAATGGACAAAAATTGGTTCAAATTAGCAAAGATATATTAGAAAGATATCTTCTTCAAAAGAGCTGCAAACATACAAAAAACAAAGCCAAAAAAAAGTGAAAGACAAATAAAGCAAATAGGACAGAGCAGGTTGCAATATGCTAGAGTCTTTGTCTCATCATGTTTCTCACACTTTCAAATACGTCATTCTTGTAAAGATAAGTTTGTTCAAAGAAATTTGATTAAATAAAAATCAAAACATGAAATTGGATGATAGTCTCAAACATAATATTCTGAATCTATATATCAGACTGGGCAAAGAGTGAAAATATGATCATACATGGGATAATAACGTTACAACAGGAAGCATACTATGTTCTGTTATAAGTTTTTTTTCTATGAGAAGTTATCTTGAACACAATTTCCAGAACCAAGAAACACGCCTTCTTATTTGTTATTTTATGAAGCAATGAGGTGATAAAGAATTTCGAGCGTCACATCGCGTCAACTTGAAAACCGAACGAATGGCAGTGTAAAGTCAATGGCCTGTCTTTGCTTAAACGTGTAGCAGCCGACGAAATTTTCTCTCATGATATGTTAGAGTGAAAGACAGGATTATTGTCGGCAAAAAGTTAACTGCCGAGAAAATTGTCTAGACATGTCTTCTGGGGTTTTTCTGTTAACTTCATAGATACTCCCTCCATTGGTGGTCAGAGATGAAAATGTCAGTACAACCAAATCTGTGCAAAATAAAAATTGAAAGCAATATTATGAGTAGCGAATGCCACATTGTAAGTCATATATAATATCAATTATCATCTTGAAAGGTTTATGTTTAAGCTCCACTATTAACAAAGATAATTAACATTCACCATATTGGTTGAGTGTAGACTGTTAGTGTACAACTGAACTATGCTTAGGCATTGAGTTAATTGTATGACCTTTAATTGTGACACCTACATGTTTATGGGCTCAACTTTTTCTTATTGGAGATTGCATGTCATAATTTTGGCGTTATATATCATACATTTTACTACAAAAACTAAGTTTTAACCATGAGCCAATACAACATATGTGACATAATGATTAAATTAAATATCAGACATTTATCAAATTAGAGTAAGCTAGGATACAACAGAAGTTTGATGCCTTTTGGGTCTCTATTGATGTAATTGTTCATGGTCTGACTGTTTAATGCCAATCAAACATTAATTGTCCTGAATCAGGATCCATGGGGTTCAAAACACCCTCTGTACGACCCAAATGCAAAAACAGATAATGCTAGCTAACCATTATTATAGTAAAAAGTACTATTATACAACATTTGAATCAAACAAGCCTAAAAATTGCCTTATTTTGCCAAAGAAAAGGGGTCCCTCCCCCAGGTTTCAGAAAATATCCCCCACCAATACACACACAATCACATTTAGCAATTTTCCTCAAGGGGCCTAACCGAGAAATGGTACCAAAACTCAGTTGATACATTATCTCTCTTATCTTGTCGAAGTTCCTGTCCAAACAGCGAAGTAGTAATAAGTTCACACACTATCCAACACTTTTTTGAAAAACAACACACAATAGGTGATGTCTAGCTGTGGAATGTGGTCTTAATTATTTACTCATCATTTGTTTGAACAAATAAACTGTGTCTGCTTCAGTGAAACAGGTCCAGGAAAAATCTCTTTTTGGGGATGTATACCAAATAAAGACAATTGTCTGGCTATATGCCACTTAAGAACCAGAGGTGGGATCTTTGCAAGTAAATATAGGAAAAGAAACATTTACAGATAAACTTATTAATGGGAACTACACCTGCAAAGGTTTACAGTACACTTTCTCGGTTCTCACCTACCTTCATGACCTTTCTGTATATGTTTTATACCTATGTGAAAATAGTTATACTCAAACACAGCAGTGTTGACCATTCTGCCATGCACTATCAGTTATTTGCATGGTACAAATAACAGATATGGTGCCATTCATTATTGGCACTAACAACAGAAAATTATTAAATGTTTTAGATATGTTTACCTCATTACATCAGTAATGAAATTAGAAGTTAATGCTGCAGTCTTGTCAGGCACTGCCTTAGTCTCGGGCCACTTTGAATAGAAGTCAGACAGTATTATTATGTACAGTCGCTGGCAGCTGTCACTGGCAGAGGACCAATAAGATCAACACCAACCTGTTAAGAAAGAAGACTGCATTTAGGTGCTAATTTCAAAAACATTTACAAGTTGCAGGCTTTGCCTTGACTGTTGTTCTATTCCATTGCTTCATTCTGTACACAGATCTAGATAAAAAAAATAGTGCGATATCTGATAGAAACAGGGTGTTGGTGGATTTAGGCCAATTATTTTTACTTTACATACATGAAAATGTAACTTAAACCATACTGTACCATACATTTACAATCGCTTAAACCACTAAACCAGAAAAGTGGTTCTTCCACTTTTTCCAACTTAAAATTATATGTCTATATTGATGGTTGCTCTGCAGTAATGCCAAAGTGTGGCTTAAAGGTATGCTGTATTGGCCCTAAATATGCCAGATTTTCACTTCGGTCAAAATTCTTAAAGTATGTGTATTACTACCCTGGAGGAAATTTACCTCACTGGGACATTCAATCAGCTAGTGTCATCATTTATAATGTCTGAGCACAATTTAAAGTGTTATTACCCCCAGGAAAGTACTTTTTGAAAACTTCTGACAATTAAAGTGACCAAAATTTAGGGCCTATACAGGCTACCTTTAAACTTGTAAATTTTCAATTTGTCCAGACAGAGTGACTTTAACTAAAGTTAACCTTCACTGCATGCTGCGGACAACCTGTACAATTAGAACAGTTTGAGAATTTACCTGTTTCCATAATCCAGTTACAGGAATGTTATGGAGAAATGTTCGTAGGTCTACAGGACAATGACGCTTTGACATCCTGTTGAACATACCTTGTTACATCAACGTTGATAGTTTTCCAACAGAATCTCGACATATTATGTTGTCTGGTTTATCTATGCCAAGATGAGCACCTTCAAAGAGATAAGAAAATTTATGATCAAGGAGATATCATGTGTTTTTGTCCCCCCCCCCCAAAAAAAACCCCCCACAATTATATGGGCTGTAGGATTGGTAATTCTAGCTAAAGTGCCACTAAAATGGAATTACAACTCTATATCAGTGTTTGAAATGGAATATTTCCGTTATTGTACATATTGCATCGCCACTATTGGGGTATAGATGTTTATGAAGTTTTCTTCTGCAGTGAGGTTTGGCATGTAGTGAATATGGCACACCTAAAAAAATACTATCAGGCCTTCAATATCTTACCAACCAAATTAATGACATGAATATGTTACGTACAGTATTAGTGCCACTTTCCTCTAAAAATAGGCTAGGCTATAGTCCATTAGTTACATGTTATATTGTCGCATGCATGCAGACCAGACTATCTCTGTAAGCTTTAGTGATATGATTTGGTTATGATTGTTAACTTCTATGATAGGCAGAGCGATAAAAGGTGGAAATTTATGATATTTTTCACACAAATTTGTTATGACAAAATGGATTGGGAAAACAAAACGAAAAGAACTAGGCCCTAATAACTTTGTTCATACACTAACAACTTTGCTCAAACATAGAACTGATTATAATGTTGCATAAGCAATAGCTTGACTTTTGCGAATGAGTTTTTGCAACTAACCAAACGTGGTAAAAGAATATCATGATTTGTGCACCAATCAGGCCTATAGAGGCCTGGTTATATTTTAACTGTGGAATGGCCGTTCGCCATTTAACAACCATAGGCATAGTGTGTATCCTATACTGTAAGTTACAGACATTACCTTAGATGCCACTAGTATGAGCTGCCTCGATTTGGGCGAGTTGAGAAGCCCTAGATAGCAAAACTTTCCTTCAATTTCAGTATGCAAGAGTTCCATTTTCAGCCAGTCTGAAAAACTTACCTTTTCTCCGTAAGATCCTTTTTTGTTTTATTTCTATGAAACCACTTGGATAGCTCTCATCTCTTAGAATATCGGCAATTTGTCTCACGTTTTCTGCTAACTTTTCCATTTATAGTTGTCGCACGACACGATCGACTTACTGCTAAATATACGGAAGCCGAAATGTGACAAATACGGATACTGCCAGAGTCCATTACTAATTAAAATTTTTCTTCTCTAACGTACCTGCTAGGGCGGACATTGTGTTCAGGGGGACACAATTTACAACAAAATATACAACCGGCAAATAATGTCCCCCTTCGTTTAACCATAGCATATACTGTCCGGGAGACAGTCTGTACCATCTGGCCTTGTACAAAAGGTCCGGGGAGACCAAATGTACTGGTAAATCCAGTATAAATTGTCCCAGTGGGACTAGGACAGTATTTACTGAATATGGAATATTTGCGACAGTTTGTACTGCTACACCGGCTCTCCTTGCCCTCTATACCTACTCCCCTCATCACATCCGACTCCATCTATGCCACTCAAGAAAAACATACCAAAACACGTATGTTGATACCTGCGTGTAACCCATGCAAATTCCTTGTCTAATTATACATTATAGTAAACCGTGGACGTTCTTTTTATAATCAATAAGACCAATGTACCACCCCTTCGATTATTTTCTTCTATCCTAAGGTTATTCCACCTAACCCCCCCCCCCCCTTCTCTCCCCATGTGACAGTGAACATTCACGCTATACCCTATGGCTACTACGCAAAAGTGACGAATACTAGTCTGTGACAAGAAGAAACTTCAAAATTTAGTTCTAGCGTAGTGACGAATGTGTGACGAATATCTAAATTAACTGAAAATGACATGATTAACGACTAATATGTTTACACTAAAACTACTACTTTGTAAGAAATTTTTCATTCAGCAACAAATATGAGAACTCAAAGTTATATTTGTTATATTTAAAATATTGACAACTTTCGGTACAAAAGATCCTTTTTCAATTACGCTATACTATTTAGAGCGCGTTTTCTCAAAACTCACATTTTGAACATTCGTCACTACGCCAGAGCGGGGACGACTAGTAGTACTCGACTATGGTATAATGTGTTAAACGTGTGGTAGGCTAGATCTATTCTAGTATTTTGGTATTGCAACGAGGTCATTTGCATAACAATTGTTTGAAGTGTGATGTTCATCCCTCACGGTGATGCGTTTCGTTAATTCTCTGTTACGATCGAAATATTCCGCTAAATAACCAATCAGTTTAAGTGTTACACACGGCTGCTACTCCCATAAAAATGAAGAGAACTCACTTTTTTTGTTGACTCAGATATTTCTATTTTCAGGGATGTCGGAAGATTGGGAATATAATTCCGTACATTCGCCCACTTCAATCCACGTACGACGGCTGCACTGTGGCGATTACTTATCATGAACACGTCATACAACACGCTACTAATTACTATGCAAAGATAATGTAATAATAATTGACGGTTTGGGATTCCCCTAATATTTATATGGAACGCCGAATATATATATATATATATATATATATATATAAATATTATTACTAGCGATATCATAAAAAAAAATATGCTCGAGGGGGCGGTCTCCCCCTTCGCCCCCCCCCCCTTGGCTACGCGCCTGCGGTTAGAAATCTTTTGGAAACAGGCCAAATGGAAACCCAGTGAACCCATATCGATGTGGATCATATATAATCGTACGTACTTACACTCATACACAATAGATGTATAGACATTATGATAATAATCATGAGTAACAACTTGCTTTACGGTCACAGGTCACAGAAATGACCACGAAGTGTCATTTACCTCACGCAGCATGTGTTTGATGAAGTTTTAGCCATGCACCGCGAAATATGATTTGGATAAATAAAATAATCACACGCATTATTTTCTATTTATAGCCACAAAGAAAACTATGCCACCAAATATTGGGGGGATATTAGATATTAAATACCCCACCTAAAATATTAGGGGGGGCATGTCCGCCCCCCTCCATGATCGCCGCCATTGCCTACGCCCCACCCCTCTAATCGCTTCCCGATGAGTAACAAGACTTAATTAATGACCTTCGCCCGTAGTACCAAGACCTTGACAAAATCCGGCAAAACAGCACTTCATCGAAAAACAATTAAGTCGTCCCCGTTTTGGCGTAGTGGCGAATGTGCTTTTGGCTAAATTGAGTTAGATATTGTATTACCTATTTCGAGGGTGAAGAATCGGTTGAGCCGGGTTAGAAGTTTTAAAACTGTCTATTTTTTTAACTATTTTCTGACTGATTTTTGCCGAATGTCCACCTTAGGCCCACTCTCGTTTTCACGTACTGACGAATACTTTAGTCATTATAACTACTAAGTAACACAATTTGTCTAAGGTCCATGTGTTTTTGTATAACGACGAATATTACCCTTTGGAACAAGCCGAACATAACAACCTTGTCATACTGATTTGAGAACCAACTAACTGCCATTTGAAAACACTCAGGATTATGAGAAGGTAACATCTTTATTTATTTTCACCTCGTCTTTTAATTGATTAATGCAGCATTTCATACACGATAGCATAACTCGTGAAAACAGAATGGCCATTGGGTCAACAATAATATACCTGAATAGTAGCCTAATGTTATGATTTCAGTACATTCGATGCTTGATATCTGTTGCGCAAGTAGACAGTATAGACAAACAAATACCAGTATTATGACAAATTAAAAATGCAAACACCAGCTCATTTCCACTTTAGACTTCCTCCAGTCTTCAGTTTCATATATGAAGAAACGTTAAAAATGTAACATCTCCCTAAAGAAGTACGGTTTCTCTTAGCTGTTGGCGACTTTTGCTCATCACGAGCATTACTCTCGCCTTACTTATAACTACATTTATCTGGCTTAGTAATACCTAGTTACATAGTTGAAGGTCACATACTTTTACATGTAACTTTGGAAGGTACTACTAGCTAGCATAGTCATTCTTAAGTAGTTATTTTGCTACAAAGGACTAGGAGGAGGGGGGGGGGGGGCGTTTAGACCGAATTACTAGAAAATCTGTATAGCAACCTTCAGGTTTGACAGAACCTTGGATGTTTTCTTCCACAGGCTAAGAAGTCCAGGATCATAGGAGACCTTTTGGAAAAATAAACCAAGTCAGAATATGGACACACAACCAAATGAACATCACCAAACTGATACACCCTCAGCCCTGGTTTCCATACATTGGGATTGTTAATCCATAGGTTGCTCTACATAAGGAAGGAGAAGGCACTTAAGTGCATTCTCCTTTCTTATGTAGAGCAACCAGTAGTTACTGTTCCAGAACGGAAGTTGCAAGCCACTCGAAGAATCCATGTATTTTAGATTTCAAACGTTTGATTAATCCTTGATATTGTGTCTCATTTCGATTGTAAGGAAAGAATTATAACAAAGGGTCTTTTTCTTGACTTTTTAAATGCGTTTCATACTGTCTTGTCAAATCAATAAATGAAGGATCTTTTACGATTTATCAAAGAAACATGGCTAATTCATTGGCTGACACAATTTCTTCAAGGATGGTTGGATAAAAGGTTATCGGAAATATCGGAAATAAAGATTGGTGTGCCTTAAAGGGGGGGGGGGGTGGGTCCATTATCAACTATTTTATTTACTGTATATACTTATGAAATTAGGTCAAATTCACACATTTCTGTTACAAAATATGCCGATGATTCTGCTGTATCATGCACAATTCCTAAGAGCTCTGTTGAAACTGACCAATGAAATTATCAGTGTTCTGTTAATGACATAGCCTAGTTCCAACATGTGACGCAAGACTTTAATGCGTAACCCCCAAATATAAAGGAAATGTGTTTTGAAAATAAAAACATAAAACATGAAGGTCTCATTCTACCAAAATCGCCAAAAAAAACATATTACTGTTGAGGGATATAAGATGGCTAAAAAACTGAGTACTTGGGAGTATACATCGATGACAGTTTGAGCTTTTCTTGCCATGTATCAAGAAAAGTATAGTATCTAGTTTGGCTTATGTTGTGTCTTTCTTTAACAAAAAACCAAATATATATTAGTCGTTTGATCCATGCAGTGCCTGTCTGGTACCATTCATGTTGCAAAAAGACAAAGAAAAAGTAATGAAGGTTATATGTAATTTAGATTACAATATACTTTTAGAAAAAGTAAATGCTGCTGCAAGAACTGAATTTACAAGAATCATAGGCGTACGAGGCGGGGGGGGGGGGCAGGGGGGGCAGACTGCCCCCCCCCAAATTTCCAGAGGACAAGAAATTCTGGCAAAAGTCCTGAAAAATTCGGGCAGCCTTATAGAGGAGAAAAAAATATATATTTTTGTCTCCTCTTAGGCTGCCCGAATTTTTCAGAACTTTTGCCCGAATTTCTTGTCCTCTGGAAATATATATATATATATATATATGCAGTAGCTTGCCCGAATCTTTTTCAAATTTTTGCCCGACAATTCCATGATTTTCTTTATTTAGCATCATGATGCCCGAATATTTCCGTGTAACACCACCGTAAGCGCAGTTCATCTGGGCTACCACGCTTTTTGACGATCAATTTTTTTTCTAACTAGTCAATTGTATACCTGGACCAAGGGCAGCGGAACCGGGGGGGGGGCACAGGGGGCACGTGCCCCCACTTTTCCTCAGGTTAAAAATGTGCCTTTTTTCTACATGAGGTGCCTCAAGTGCCTCATTTACCAAATATTTGGGGAAGTGTAAATTTCTAAAACGTGAGATTATGAAATAAAGAATGTTTAGATGCAACTTGCAAGGCCTCAGAAGTGCCGTTTCCGGCAATCTGAGAGGCATTGTGTGCCAAAAATTTTCTTGTACGCTACGCGCCAACCGATGGTGGCGCTCCGCTTAGATAGTGTCATGGGAACTTTCGGGCACAAAAAGTTCTGCCCCCCCAAACTGAAATGGTCCCGTACGCCTATGACAAGAATGGTTATAACTATGGTTATATGGTTATACTGGCTATGGTTATACCTAGCTATATCAGTGGCGGAACTAGGGGTATTGGTCAGGGGCGAGAATGGTCTGTAGGTGCGCTTTCGACACTATCTAAGCGGAGCGCCACCACAGGTTGGCGCCGCATAGCGTACATAAAGATACTCCCTAGATCGCCGGAAATGACCCTTTCCAACACACTGATCATGGAGCGGTGTATAACGTACACTGCATGCCGACTTAAAGTTTCGTGTTTATTACTATTTCAGCCACTGCGAGTGGCGTATCGTCTAAAAATGGATCGAAAACGGGCCGTACAGTTCTTGGAAATAGTTTCGTACAACGGAAGTGCCGATAAATTAAAGGCCGCCGTTAGAGCATTTTGTCAGAGAATTACACCAACAAAATGTGACACTGAATGTAAATAGGTAGATGAGAGCGCAATAAAAAAGTCAATAATCGCGAATAATTAAAATTTGGTAAAAAGCTAAAGAGGGCGCCAGCAGTCCATTTGAGTCCATCAGGGGGGCATCCCCCCCCCCCCCGACTGTATGGACGCTCCGGCACTGGGCTGTATACCAGAGGGTGCACTTGGTTTCAAAAGTTAGTGGAGGGGAAATATTTAGGAAGGAGATTCTAGACTTACGCAGGCAGGGCATGAAACTTTAACAGAGGAGCGTCTTGTGTCCGGAGAAGTGGTCTAATTCTTGACTCAGCGAACCTTAAAAATGCCACAACTGAAAGTTCCCGCCCTGAAGTTTACTTGGCACATTTTGCTGGAATGTTACAGTTCTCGAATAATGTTCATTTAGTAATGTAGGCAATCTACAGGCGTCGGCTGTTACTTTACTTATCCCAAAACGCATCTCTTGATCAGTTACGTGATTGGATGATTCATGTACCTTAATATATTACTTAATGTATATGTAGTCCACGCATGTACTATATGAAAATCTGAGATATATAAAGAAACGGAATCGTCTTTCCCCGTAACTAATTTACTACAAACATTTCTCGTTGAGTTATTCAGCCATCGAAATAATATAAATGCAAACGTAATCGGAAAACAAGTTACACAATTATCCTTTGTTAGACTGCATGTTTAACTTTTTTGAGGTCCAATGTCCAATAACAGCTTTCTTTCGACTTTCCTACAGTTTGAGTTATGTCTACTAGGACCATAGGCGAGCTACGTAAGTATCCGATCGAACAGAGGGCGAAATGTTTTGTATACAAAAGAGCTAACACGTACACAAGGTAGCAGACCATTACAATACTTCAAAATAAAATAAAACTGTTAGCAAATTGTTTATCCACTAGAGAGCCTGTGTAGGAGAATGTGTAAAATTAAGTTGGCCTGATGTTTCGATCCTAGCAGCATCTTCTTCAAATGCTTTTTTTTTAACCTTTGAAGAAAATCCTGCTAGGATCGAAACATCAGGCCAACTTACTTTTACACATTACAATACTTGAATACAATCAAACCAATGTTGTATAGTTGATTATCTTAGATCTATTTAAAGATTACCTTCAAGGGGCCAGGCATAAACAATTTTTTTTGAAAACCTTATTAGTTTTATTGCAAGTAGTTTGATTAATATATTCTGTAAAATTTGTAGAAGATTTAAGAAAGAGGTAGCTTACACATAAACTTTAAATTGCATGAGAAAGTTGAGAATAGATAAAAAGAAAAAAAAACATTTGAATCGCTGTTTCAGTTAGAAGGGTACGTGTTTCTAGTATGATAGAAAATACCAATGAACCTTAAGTAAACGTTATATAGATCAATTATATATGTTGCTACCATGATAAACTCGGTAAAATTGCATGCGGACTCGGATATACTGGATCAGAGTCATAAATGGCCATAATGTCTATCGACTGGATTCAGCAGTGCCATATCTCAATGTCCAGAGCCGTATATAGAGAGAGTTTGGCCAACCATGTAACCGATTTGGATTGGTCGAGAGGGACAACGCCCACACAGGGGGGTAAAATAGGTCCACTTGAAAACTTTATAGCAGGCGACACGCATACTCACAGTGTATAGACTATCGTTTGTGTACACGAAAAAAGTACGAAATTATGAATAAAATGGTGCTGGGGATGCTGCAATCGGTCAGAACATGGATATTGTTGTTTGATTTTCCGACTGACCATGAAAGAAGAGGATTTTTTTGGAAGTAGAAAGAACAAATGGAGATCTAATGAAAAAAAGTCTGTGTAGCCTAGGCCCATAGCCATAGTGTAATACGAGTAATGTACAAGCAATGCGAGAATTTTACGTTCAGACTGGTTTCTGTAATTAGGCCTACATTCATGGCCATTCTCTCTCGTTTTACGATCCACAAATTTTCGATTTCATTATGCCAGCTCTCCTAATCATAGGCATGGCAGTTTCAGTCGCACATATAGCTATCCTAATTCCGGGACAAACTAAAACGAATGACAGCGAATGACCGAATGACAATTGACTTTGTACAGGGTAAATTATCATTTGCGAATGACAGCGAATGACAGCAAATGACAACGAATGACAACGAAGGACGGCGGTGAGAAGAGATAGAATGAATAACGGAGTGGAGTAAATGCGGTTATTGGTTTTCTGCGCAAAAATGATTTGAGGAAAATCGCATGGTTGTAGGGTTTTGGTGTAATTTACGGATAGAAACCACAGGAAAGATTTTGTGTGAGAATGCGCTTGAGTGCGGTGCTTTTACCTCTGTAGATTTATATAGAAAGATAACTGAAGCCGTTTCAAGATTATAGTATTGTTAGTTTCTAACAATTAATATCGAAAAAATGACGTTAAATTTACTTTTTAAAATCAGACTTACAATTTCGCTTGCTATAAGGTGCGTTTTTATCTTGTCCCGGTACTATACTAGATCTAGATACCCACGAAGTCTGAACTATATCCAGTTGAAGCAAATGTCTGTGCTGTCATTATACTGTCATTCGTTTTAGTTAACGCAATTTTTTAGTGTGTACAACATATTGTCATTCGTTACGTGTAACGCAATTGTCATTCGTTTTAGTAACACCCCTAATTCCTAGTTATTGTATGCCTAGCCTAAAAAAGTATAACTTTTAGTTTAATGTAAAAGGGTGGGCTAGGCATAACGTAAAGCCCTAATCCTAAGTTAATCCCGAAGCATAAGTTAAGCCTGGGCTTAGTTAGACCTGGACCATTCTTGCTATTACTACAACTGTTATAGCACATTACATAATATGGCACAGTATAAGGCCCAATTAAACTAGGCCTAAGGAAAACAAAGTAGCCTAGGCCTAAACTAGTTAGGCTAGGTCTATACTCATTGGCAACTTGTGTACACATACAGGCCTAATTATATAGACCCTTTAAGTATGCCATAAACAAGTGCCCAAATGGTTAAATGATCTTGGTTTGTGATAATTGTCAGCATTGGCCTAGCCTTTTTAGGCTAACATGAATTCAGCCTAACTTTTTCTTCTTTAAAAGTATAGCCTAGACCTTGGTTTAATTTGGATGCAGTCAACTATCATTTATCAAAGTAGCAGGGGCCTAGGCTACATTTCAAAGACCACTAGGCCAAGGCTAATTATGGTACTGGTAGACTAGCCTTAGTTATGCTTATTGCAAAGACTACCCTACACTCTTGTCTTGGTCACTGAATTATCTTAAGAGCCCTGTCACCACATGTTGATAAAATATTGCGTAGGCCTAGCTTGGGCAATGCTCGGTTTTGTTTGACTGTTTTAAAGCAACACTTGAATTGATTTGAAAATTTAGTGTTAACTGGTATTTCATTAAAAAGCAAAACTGTCTGTGCATTCCAACGGAGTGCAAATTAAGAGGGGGGGGGGGGGGGATGCAGAATGATACACCTTTCAAGTTTTAACACATTATAAATGCACTTATGCCAGAAACTCATTGCATCAGTAACTCCTTATTCCCCTAATTGACACCCACATTGACGATTGAAGTTAAAAAAAATCTTTTAAAATTATCTTTAGACAGTAAATTACAACTCCCTGAATTTCAGGACTTTTTTTACAAATCAAAGGTGACATGTGCTCTGAAGAAAAACTCCTAACATAAAAAGCCACAGTTAGCAGACTGTGATAAAGACGAACCTGGTGAGTGACTATTAGACTGAAATCCAGTTCCTGCAACCACAGCAATAAAGTCTTTGTTTTAATCAATGCACTTGTGTGTTTGAAACTTTCAAATGGACACTCAATGGCAGTTGGTTAAGATATAAGGTTTTACCTTCATCATGGAGAGTTGAAGGGAATCTGCCTCATCATCTGAATAATGGACTCAAGGATAGCATCAAATCATGATTGGATAATAATTTTGAGCAAGTAAATATCTGGCAATTTGAAAGTTTGTATTATTTTTTTACATATTATTTAAGCTGTTTAGCTCACACACAAGCATATGATCAAGTGACAACAACCGATGCAGTATATTCAAAGGTATTGAAGACTCGCCCTAAACCGCATGCCGCACTATGAAAAAGTTTACTTTCCGTTGCTTGCAAGTGAAGTTTTTTTTGTGTCGCCACAAAATGCAGACAGTAATGAAACCTGATACCTTGTTATCTTTTATCTAGACCTGAGATGTCCACGCTGCTATGTGCACTGTGTTTTGGGTATTGACCGTGATGTTTGTATTGACTGTACACTAATGTCTATTTACAGATGGTAGCAAGCTGTGTGTGTATTTTCTGGGATCAATGGTGGTGTCTAACACTTCTGTTACACCGCATTCGAAACTAGGTCAGATAACGGGCATGAGACGTTTCTTTGTGCGGGAGTCTTCACACCCTTTAAGGAGAAGTATTTATATCCCATTAATAGAGAAAGAATTATGTTTCAATTGGTAGCATGCAACTTTAAATTTTGCAAACATTAGATACAATCAAACAAATGACAAGGTTCATTTACAAGGTAATCTACTGCCCTATATTTCACATTAATCTGTCACATCAGAAGGTCACAGCTTTCAATAATTATACAAACAAACTCCCTTGATGGGTGCTTGGTTAGATTCCTGCAATTTTCAAGTTTATCAATGTAATAAGTTCTGAATGTGGCAATGTGGAGAACTTTGGGATAATCCGTGGATAAGACTGCCAGACTATCAACAAGATTCCACATCCATGCAACTCCAACTGCTTCCTTCACCTCCTTGCAGATGTACCACATGTCCAAAAAAAAGTCAGCATTGGTTAATGTAATTAAAATCTGGCTTCCTCCTGAGCTGGCAAATACACATGAATTGTCAAGTACAGAGGTCAGCATGAAACCACTGAAAGATCTTCTCAGCTTTCAAGAAAACAAAGACTTGAAGCCAAATTGACAGAGGTCACACTTATACCATTCCACTCTCATAAGATGAAGGTATCACACACACTTCATTTTGCTTCTGCGATGCAGTGCCTGATAGACTGTGAGGGTCACCCAATGGATGTTTTAACAACTGCCTGGTATATAGAGCTCTGCAACAGATAATTCATCCTGATGACGAGTCGTCATCCTGTCATGGCCTTGAGCAAATTGAACCCAGTTCAACACAAAGCAGCTATTGAATTCTTGTCTAGGTACTGTCAAATCCACATCACCATCATTGCTGGTTCCAGCTAAGCAGACCATAATAAAAGAGTACAATGAGGGTTGTTTAATTCACCCAACAGAGCTTGCATTCCAGTACCTTTGGGCAGCTGAAAAGATATTCAGAAATTGTTATATGAGTGTGTTTGTATGCATGCATATGTGTGATTTTCTTGCTTTACAGAACAGCTCCATTTTGATAAGCTATGTAACGTGGAAACCTGCCAATCATATGTTTGAAATAGGACAGGCTGAAACGATTCTTAAATGAAAAGCTTAACGACTTCTTGCATTTTGATACATCACTGTTCAGGTTAGGCCAGTAAGGGCAGTATGAAGAATAAGTAACAATTAATAATTATCATTATGGCCATTTGCTGTCTGCATAATAACAAACTGAATGATGTCATCAGCCCTGTGCTCAGTTGACAGAACTGACAAGTAGGTGCACTATGTCAGTGTGATCCATGAAACCTTATTAAGGAAATGACCGTATAGTATATATGTTAATGGAAAATACATAAGCTACAACATACACCAGTATTCAGTTGTTGCAGGGTTTTTTTTTCTCGACAGACCCATTCAATCTATTGCACCTACTATAGCCTAGTACTACATTCCTGAGATTTAACACCACAATATCAGTCTTAGGTTTGCCACAGACTCCCAACTATTGCTAACTCTACACTCAAGTATATAGTTTAGTTAGTAGAAAAAAGGACCAGAAGAGACACTCAAGTCCCCATTAAGGACCCTACGGCTATATGAGAGGAATAAAACCGAGGACATCAAATGTCATACCCAATTACAATGCTTAATGTACTCATCCAAAGCATTTTTAAACCCATTCACACTACTTGCAATTCAACCTCAGTCAAACCATTCCATCCATTCACAACCCTTGTATTAGACTTTAGAGAAAAAGTTATGCCGAATATTAATCCTACTTTGTAACTTCTGGAGTTTAAGACAATGACCTCTGGTACAACTACTTTTGGCAAACCTGAGAAAAGATCAGTGAAGCATAAATTGTCATTTTATGTGCAGGCCTACTCTATTTAATTGAAGGATCTATTAATGTAGGCCTGATGCTTTAGTTGTGCGTCTGTAATCTAGCCTAGCCAGGACTGTGATGTGTGCTTTTCGTTTGTATGACTAAAGTAGGACTAGTAGTATGAGGCGTAAAATAAACAAGTGTAATGACAGGTTTTCAGCTAGTTTTCTATGCATTTCAGGTGTGAAGATAAACGTAAATGTCATTAACTAACGCATACTCTAATTCATTACCGGATATCCATTTTGTTCCTCGTATGCCTGTCAAAATCTGACATTCTGAGTCGCTTCGTTTGTTCTCAACGAGCACAGTGTGCAAAGCTGCTATATATTGTGTGTGGTGTTTTTCGTGTTTCGCGCAACTGGTAACGACAACTGGACCTATTTTGATGCCCATGGTTTGCGTGTGACGTCACAAATCGCCAGTTGGCCAAACTCTCTCTATATACGGCTCTGTCAATGTCAGCTGAGTTGGAATGCCTATTAGAAATGGACTGGTACAATCAGTCCTGAGAGGAGACGGAAGTAAATAGTTCTCCTATAATATCAGGCAGGGTAGCTGTTACAGTATTGCTTCGATCACTAACGTACGCCCCTCAGCTCAATGAACAGTGCAGTAAAGCTTATGGGTACAGGATATCTGTGGTTTGCTGATACAGTAGTTCCACGGTTAGAGCTAGCTGTTAAAGAAATTAATATACTACACAATTAGCAGAAGGGAAAAGGATGTCTAACCTGCAGACAGGAATAACTTGTAAGTGTGTTGAATGTTAGTCGACCAACGTTAGGCATAGGTTAAGTCCGAACTTAGGCCTAATGATGGGTGTTAGGCAAGGTATAACGATTTGCTAAGCAGTTAAGTTTGTTATTAGGCCTAGCCTAAGGAGAAAAGAGTATAGATACTTTCAAGTAACGATCAACTTTGGGTAGGCCTAGGCCCTATCAATCGTCAAGTACAGTAATGTTATTAGTCCAAAAAACGCAAGCCCCAAAAAAGTTTGTGTAACGTAAAAAAAAAGCTTGCGTCCCAATCAAACACTGGTTGCATTCATTGTATTACCTACTGTTACTAGGGTAGTGTAGTAACACTGCCTTTACTTTGTGAATGTTATACACAAGGTATAGGGCAGATGGCTCAGTGCCTTAGCTTCGCTGTTTGACAGGCGGCCCGGCCCACTCCTCCTTTCACCCACATTTCCCTCTCAAACAATTTTCCATCCCCAGCCCCCTCCTTCATCCGCCCTTGTACTTCCCTACTCACCATCTCCGTAGCAGTTCCATGCTTTGATCTTGCAGCGCTAATTCCAACAACCAACTCTTCAAAAATCACTGTACCTACAGTTTGCATATCTCTCACTAAATACCCCACAGTTCACTGTTTCAAATTGCTCTTTTTTTTTGAGAAACAAACCCCAAGTACACACTCACAACTAGGGCATTGGAAAACATAACAAAACACATTTTTGAATGAACGTCTTTCATTATTTGCCAATTTTTCTGTGACACAACCAGCCAAATTGTTTGCCATATTTACCCAAATAAAAATATGCCTGATAAAACCTGGGTGAAAATGTGCCCAATACAAAGTTTTGTTGTCATGACAATTGACCCTGTATATTAGTAAGAATTTTGTGTGTTCGCAATTCGTTGCAATTGGGGTTTCTAAGATGAACATTAGGGAGTGAAACATGTTTAAAAAAATCCAATGTTTTTAAACAAATGTAGGCCAAGTTACAATCTTTTGTTGGACTGAAAGACATTAATTGGTTGTAATCAGTGATCTTTGGGAAAATTTAAACCATTTTCATTGACTTTATCTCCGAAATTGTAGGGATATTAAAAAATGCCAACATGCTGTTTGACCTTATCTTTCAATTTAATCCGGCTGATGAAAAATGCCAAATTTGACATTTAATATGCCAAACTGACAACACTAATTTTATTCATCATGGCATACTGACAAATGAACAAATTAGTAAATTACTATGCTAGTGCACTGTATAGCAGTATTTATGCACAGAAAATGTTTAGTATCTTTGTAAGAGCCTTCAAAACTGGTACTCAAAGTTTGAACACTAAAATTTATTCTCAAACATAAATTAGATAGAAGATTAGGCATTTTCATCCTAGCAGGAAAATCTTTAGAGTATAGAGGCTAACTGGCACAAAGGCAGACTAAAGGCATATAGGTGTATTGTCTGCAAGGACTGTGGATTGCTTTGCTATGTACTATAGAACAGTTTATTCCATTTCAGATGACCATTAACAATTTGTCCAGTACTTTGTTTAATGGACAGGACGTGCACTTCCTGCTTCTGTTGCAGTATATTTTGGCAACAAATCAATCCTGTACTGGATATAACTGACAAATGTTTTCACTAATACTAGAGCAAGAAACATCTGAATTCATGGTCTGTTTGAAGGCATTGAAGACTCACCCCAAACCAAGTGCGGCCATCTGAAAAAGTTAACTTTCTGTTGCTTGCAAGTGACGTTTTGTTTGTGTCGCTACAAAATGCAGACAGTAATGAAACGTGATACCTTAATTGTTATCTTTAGCTGGACCTGAGATGTCCATCGCTGTATCGTTTGTATACTGTGCTGTGGGTATTGACCGCAGCTGTATGTACTGACTGTACACTAGTGTCTAATTATCCACGGTAGCAAGCTGTGTGTAATTTCCTGGGATCAATGGTGGTGTTTAACACTTCTGTTACACCTCATTCGAAACTAGGTCAGAATACCGGCATTAGACGTTTCTTTTTGCGTGAGTCTTCACACCCTTTAAGAGGTGCGCAGGGAACACAAGCTTCTATAAAATCCTTGATTCTCTTTCCTGTTCCCTTCGTTCATTGTGAAGTGTCAACGTACAGTAAATTGTACAATTGTGCAGGCCGTTTCCTGGACTTGGAGGCACTTGGAGGGTCAAAGTTTATTTATGTTCTTGAAAATATTGTCTCAGCGATCATTTGAAAGTGAACAGTTAAGTTGTTGTATCTAGACAGAGACTGGATAATACCACTTGTTTAGATATCAGCATTACTGTATTTCATTTGCTCAGTCTTTGTTTAATACTAATATTTGGGGGAAACAACATCCACTATTGATATACAATTCTTTGTGTTTTGCATACTGACAAAGATTAAATATAAATCAGTGGTGGGAACATTTAGTTCCATTGTCTTTACAATGGAATGCAGAAGAGGGACACAAAATGTCAGTAATTAAAGTCCATGGTGAATTTAGAAATGTTGTTATCCATCATCATGACTTAAGTTTTAATAGCATCCATTGCTAACTTAGTGTACCCTTCTAAGATTATCAAACCCTGTGCAGTTAAACACATTGACACACTAAATTCTATGGAGACAGGTGTTTCAGCTCTGCCACTCCCGAAGTCTGGAACAATTTGCAACAAACATCCGTAGAACACCTAATCTTAATCGTTTTAAGACAGATTTGAAGAAGTACCTTTTTAGGCTGTTTCAAAACTGTCATTATACTTCTTAGCATGATTTAACTGTTTTTGTCCCTTTTTACTTATTTTTATATTGTACAGCGTTCGAGATTTCTGGGAGTTGCTATATAAGTATTGCGTATTATTATTATTATTATGATTACTGTGTCATATCGCTTTTATTACAGGTTCTGATGGCCTCAGGGAAGTATTGGCCAAAGCAAAGGGCAAGGGGCAACGTCTTGTTCAAGTCTTTATTGAAAATGGTATGCTTTATCAAATGTCTGTATTGGATTTGTTTCTTAGTTCTGTTTTGAAGTTATTTGGTACCTCACTTCAATTGTGGTGTCATATTTTTATAATTCCATTGGATGTAAGAATTAAGAATTTTGTTTTCATTTATCGTTCACCAGTTTAAGTATAAAATACTTATAAACAGGAGTATCAGGATTAAAGATCTGTTAAAAGGTTAATAAATGCTGAAAAATATTACTAGAAAATGTAATTTAGTCAACAATAAAAGTTAAGTGCTTCTGTTTGAATAAAGAAAGCAGCACAGCGGATGAAAGAGATTGCGAAGGATTGTATTCTACATTGTCGCAAAATAGGACGGTCATCAACATACATACATACATACATACATACATACATACATACATACATACATACATACATACATACATACATACATACATACATACATACATACATACATACATACATACATACATACATACATACATACATACATACATACATACATACATACATACATACATACATACATACATACATACATACATACATACATATTAAGTTTCTTTCATCCCGATAGACTTGGCTTCAGCAGCCAGTATTTACAATTTTATGTTGTGATTAAGAATCTAAATGAGATATATTTTAAACCTACTCAAGAAATTTCAGTAACCGGTCTTTACCCTTTTCGAAAAAGCAAAATTATACCAAACAGTGACTGCGCGGATAATAATATGTTATCGAATGACAGAATTACTGTTAGGACATTATTCTTTCCCTCTTGATTAAAGAATGGCGCTATGTAAGGCTAGCTAAGCTTGACATAATGTAATTTACTTTACTCAATATCTAAGATGTAGATAATATACAGTATGACATGAAAAAGTAAAAGTCGTTTTTTTTTTTTTATCGATACATACCCTAAATATTCAGATTTAGGTACTCTTTTCAACATCAGATAAATTCAGAATTCATATCCCTGTGTGGGTAATGCTCTGTGACTTTGATATCAGTTCTACTTTATGCTTTTATATTGACCGTGTTTGCAATACAGATTTCTTTGCGTTTTCTTTGGGTTATGAAACAAACTATTGTGCTCACACATGGGAACCAAATCTGCAGTATTATATTTGTAATTCATTTTGTATATCATAAAGCAAACCATATAGTTATATTGTATAGTTATTGAGTATTGTGACTAGATCTTTCAATAGCATAATTACTTGAATTAAACTTGAAACTGATAGACACTTGAACCGCCAGTGAGTAGTACTGCAATGAATGTGAAATTAATGTAAAACATTCCCTACAGAAACATCATCATCGATAGAGCCTAGTTTTTTTATAATTTTGTAAATACGATATGTACAGTAGAAAGGACATGCTGTGGATATCAATTTATATATGTGTCATATAGTTTGTGTCATCAGATGGTGTTTATAAATATGGAAGGTTGCAGTAAGTTTCAGGGAAAATCCTTAACAATTTTTGCTGGTTGACCCCCCCATCCAGACCTCCACGTTTAGATTTTGCAATCCTTAAAAAAAATCTGGTTGCCCCCCCCCCAGACATCCAGGTTTAAGGTTTTGGTTGTCCAAACAGCAATTTTCCAAAAAATGTAGGGAATTTAGCAGGTCAGAATAGAAATTTAGTCGTCTCGCAACGACCATGAAAAATTTGCCACGAGTTGAAACTCTCGAGAGTTGAGATAAGTAATACTGTAATGATGGAGAACACATTTTGTGATAACTGTTAATATATTGTTGCTAATGATATATATATAGAAGTTGTCAGTATACACTGTACAGTAAGTAGTTTTATTTTCAGATGTGTTGTTCTTAGTTATAGGGTATCTTGCAAGCAGTGAACACACACATATATAAATATATATGTATATATATAAATAAATATATATATACAAATATATATAAATATATATATATATATACAAATATAAATATTTATAGAGTTGCCAACCAACCAAAGGTATATACATAGATATATATTTCCTTTTCCCTCTCATTCATTTTCCACTATTTTTTTATTCCTCTATTTCTTTATTCGCAGAAAAATTGGAAAGTGGTGCAGTCCACGATGATTCAGGGTCCTCCTGGGAGAGTGATATCCTTTTGTAACTTAAATTCAGGTTTTACGAAGGTTCAGCATGATCCTCGTCCTTCGTACCTCAGATATATAAATGAAATATAAAACAAAACAGGAAGTAATTATTCAAATGTTCAGTTTTCAAAGAACATCTCGTTCGTCTTATCAGATATTCACAGTTTTTCATCTGTTTACTAATACTTCTGTAAACAAATGCAAATAGCAAATGCAAATGCAAATTAAAACATTATTTACCTCCAAATATACTCAGAACACTCTATATAACTCTGATTTTACCCCAATTAACTTATTGCACGACTATTTGGTCAGGAACCTATTCTACAAATCTTAATCACCTATGTGTCCTCCAGAAGAGAGCTATCCGCCATATATCACATGCTCACCACGTGATCATACTAGCCCATTATACAAAAGATTAAATTTATAAGAACTAAATGATATTATAAGAGTCCAGCTTGCAACATTTGCATATAAAGAATGGAATGGATTGCTACCCGAGGCTTTTAAAGATTTTATATATAGTAATAGACTAATCCACAACCATCAAACACGCCATTGTAATAACGCCCATGTTTTATCCCAACGAAGTACTTTAAGTTCTTTTAACCCTCGTATTCGTGCTATAAAAACGTGGAATAATCTCCAGGATAATGTTAAGAATAAGCCTTCATACTCTGTATTCAAAAGGAATCTCCAAACTGTAATTATTTCTCACTATTGATGGATTTATTCTTGTGTGTGTTTGCGATTAAGATCATTATAAAGATTGTTAGGATTGCTTATTAACATTATTAATTTCAAGTAGAGTCAATTCGATTATTTCATCATTGTAGATGCTACTATTAACTTTTCTTTTTCTATTCTTAAGTTTTTCTTTCTTTTTTCTTTTAGGGGAGTCTCCTACTTTGTTAAGCCTTACAGGCTTTATAGGAAACTTCCCGTCACACTGTAAATTGTGATGAAACAAATAAATATACAAATACAAATATATACAAATGTAATGATTCAGGTTCAACCACCAAACCACAATAATTTGAATATATTCTTATATTTTAATATATTTAAAACATATACATCAATTTTTTGCCTGATGATTTTTGCCTGCGATTCACAGGGTAAAGTTGACCAGGTAAAGTTGTATAATGGTGAAAGTATTAAAGTTGAATTGTGGTGCCACTTTTCAGTCACATGGGATTAACAGTAAGCTTTGAATCATTGAGGTTAGGTTTAGTGCATATATCCTGAAAGGTTAGGATCAGCTTAGGCTTATAGCTACTTCAATAGAAAAAGTGACAGTTGTAATAGTTGCAACTGTCTGAGTACTGCTACTTTAGTTTTCAACTTATTAACAAGTTAATCCAATCCACAATAATTTGCCCCACAAGGTCATTTTAATCAAGTTTGCTAGATTTCCAAGGCTCCAACTTTCATGCTTAAATTTCACGGTATCTTTTGCCATGTTTGTAGAAATAAGTAACATTATTTTGCGATACCTTGTCTTTCCTGGCGCTATAAATTTCGACAGACTTTGTCGAGTTCAACGGAAACCACAACAGAAGTGTCTTTAATATACATCTAGTGACTACAGAAAACAAGGCATTTGAAACATTTTAGTTGATTCTACTTAACAGTAGAGAATAGCAAACTTCATACAAGATAGTTTTACTAAAAACATTCTGACATCCCATGATGGAGAGAGTCCTTTGCAGAAATTTTGATTTGAGAGGTGTTTCTTTTTCGTCTAGCTTTGTTCCTTAAAGTTGATTGTTCACATTATGATCAGCTAATCTTACCAATAGCCCAGGCTTCTCGTTCATGCTACATCCTTTATCGACTCGATGAAAAACTCGGAGACAGTTACTTGTGGATCTTCATCTACTATATACCTGACACAGCTCCGGTAAGTTTTGACCGACCCCTATAAAGTCATCTCACAAATTTGATAAAACAAAAAGAAAAAGAAAAAAATGTTTGAGTGGATTCCCTGCACTTTCACTTTCCATTTGATTCTATCCTATGAACAATTAATTTTTGCAGATTTGTGTCATTAAAAAAAGTCATTTTCTTCCTGTTTCGAGCACGTATTCTTCACCTGCTTGTCGAGTTAGATGTTACCTCCATGCTAACAAACAGGTCAAATAGAATATTCAGATGAAGTGCAAGCAACTTCACCTGACAAATGACAGGCACTCGTGGAGTAGTGGAATGGAGGGTGTGGGGTATGAGGAAAAGATAATTAAATACCAGACAGGAGGAATCCACCAATCTTCATGTTAAATCGTCCTATATATTTTTTTTGGGGGGGGGGGGGGTGGGGGTATATTCATGACATGGATTTAATTGCATGTTAAAATTTGTATCTCATTTAGCTTTTTTGTCCTTTAGTGTAAATCTTCTACTGTATCTTCTTTCCAAACAAATAATAGGAGTTTGAAATTTGATAATTTTCTTACTTCATGTTTTGCATCATACAGTATTTACTGTTTTCACCATTTTTGGGCTGAAAAAGTCATTCTTTTTGTCTTTCCTTTCAAGGTGAGGGACAAGATGTTGTATGCCAGTACAAAGTCAACGATGAAACAGGAGTTCGGGGGTGGCCTTATAAAGGAAGAAATGTTTGGAAATGTGCCCGTAGGTACCCTTTGAAATGACTTGCAAGTAGTTAACGGTTGTATCCTAAGTTTGAAATATCATATCATGATGATAATGCACAGATTTCTGATTTTATTCGTAAATTAAGGGATACTTTCAAATGGCCGAAAGTGATTGATTCAGAATATGTCGTAAAAACGTCCTGGTAGTATGTCTAATCTCACAGATATGGATTTGACAGAAATGTTATGAATGACTTGTATGTGAAGGCAGAAGAGAGACCATGTAAAGTACACATCTTTGTAGTTTTTTGTTCAACAAATCCTTTCATGAATATCATGAAATATATTATCAACAGAGGAGAAGAAGTGCTTCTTGTGCAATTAAAGGTTGAGAACCAACCATTACATAGATTAAAATTACATTGCATTTCAACGGGGAAATGAACAAGAATTAGTAAAGGAGAGAAAAGCTGCCGTTTCAGTATTTGTAGAATGACCACTGCGATCCTTTTCATGGGGAAACTATATTGTGATTTGTCTTGAAACAACCATGTATATTGTCATCAAGGTATAAATGGTTTGTTTTCAAGCACACACTTTAGTCATCAAGGTATGAAGGTTTGTTTTCAAGCACATACATGTTGTGACAATGTCAAATGTAGTGTTGCTCAAGTTTTCAGTTTTATCATGTATATGTTGATACTTGCCAAAAGAAGTAAGATATTCTTAGCCCTTCAGGAGAGTTTCATTTCACATGCCTCTATATTACACATGGCCAACTATGACCATTAGGTTTGCTTCTGCCTTAAGAAACAAGATACTCTTGTCAGCAGTATGAGGTTTTTTTTTGTGTCTTTTTCTTCTTCGTCTTCTTCTTCTTTTCCACATTGTCTGCTACTGGAATATATCCCTTGTTAAAGATTTCAAGTTACTTATTGTTTACACTAAGGGGAAATCCCTGTGATCAAGTACTTGTATGAAACCTTGCAAATTGTTTGGACAGACTCGTTAATGTATATATGAATCATAACTCATCATCACAAAAGATATGGAGAGGAAATTTTGTTCAAGATATCAAGGAACTACTTTCCAGACAGTGCGATTATGTGTGCAATCGTTGGTTTTAAGTTCCGATATTTTTGGCATTTTCGGTGATCTGACCGATGTAAGAAAAGAAAATAGGACAGAATTGAAGTCTAGCTACGTGTTTAATTTTGCTGGTTTATGGCAAATGATACGTATCGTCTGTTCGTAAGGGGACAGTTATTACAAATGAAGAGTATAGTTTGCTCAAAAACTAGATATTACAAGTCTTCTAATATTTAGAACCTGGGATAAATGTGTTGGAAATATAAGCTGTCAAATGGTGGGGCATTTATTTGGGTCAAAGTTCACAACGGAAATATGTCATTAAGTTTGTACAGGATGACGGAATGAGGAAGTAAGGTTACCAGCAAACACAAAACGTTATCATAACATTTTTAAAAGAGCCTCTAAAATATGTTTTTATAACGTTAAATGTGGTGTTATAAAACCGTCAGCATAAGGTTTTTATGAAATATTAATGTTGTATTAATGTTATATTAATGTTTTAACGAAAAAATGTTTTGAAATAATAGCCTGAAAACGTTTTCGTGACATATTTATTACACCACAAATATCATTATCAAACCAAAAGACAAAACCTTTTAATAACGTACCAAGGTATTGCCAGAATACATCTGAATATGCATCATCATCCTTCTACAAGCAGCTCAGATGCATCGTTTTTTGCTGAATTCTTAATAGAATCGATGCTACGAAATACCGTAAAAATATAGTCTCAATAAATGGACTTGTCAAGTTATATATTTTAAACAATGAAACTTACTCCAAGGTGAAGGAGGACTTTTAATATGTCCCATTTGTATCGTGCATTTGTTTCTGTAGCGAGTAGTGACCTAATGTAAGCAAGCAGCTTCATCAAATGTATTTCAACGCAAATCTAACATAACATATATATATATATGTTGAAACACTAAAACAATAAAATTCAATTAAGCTTTGCTATTTTTCATCAAGAAATGCAGAACAACAGAATTTGCTGGCTGATATTTTGTCAAATTAACATTAATTTTATAAAATTGTCAGTCAATTTAGAAAGCTATATTTTTTTTTGTCTGATCATTGTATTCTGACTGACTACAATATTGCAGAACCCTAAAGTGTCCTTGCTTTCATTTATTCATTTAATTTTTTTAAATTTTGTGTCTAGCATATATTTTCCTGTTTTTACTTTGTTCTCATTGAACTTGTTTATGAAATTTGTACATTCCTTCTATTATATTTTAGTCTGTCATGAACATGTTTTTTTTTTGTCTACCTTGTCTTTTTCTGAAGGATGACATATCTTTACACGGCTACAAGAAACATCTAGCAGTGAAAGCTGCCCCGGGTCCTTTATCCGCTCTGGAAGAAGATATCAAATACGTGAACGAGCTGGAAGGCGGCAGAGCGCATATAAGTGTGGATTCAAAGCATGAAACAATGAAATCTGTCGGGTTCCCTGTAGTCAGGGAAGCCTTGGAGGCACTCAGGGACTTTAAAAACAAAAAGGTCAATTATGTACAACTGGTGAGTAGCTATTTGATGTATGCCTTAGATATATATATATTTTGTAATTCCAAGTTCAGTTACTTACTGGATGGAAAATTTATAAATTGATTTTTTTTTTCAAATAATTCACAACTCTGTTCTTCGTCTTGGAACAAACTTTGTCTGAACTTGTTATGTTCTAAGCTCAGCGTTAATTCCAGACAGGTCTGTTACAAGGGAAATTTTACTATAGTTAAGAAGATTTTACTATAGTTAATAATATGAAAGTTAATAATATGAAAGAATATATGAAGAATAATATGAAAGAAAATAATATGAAAGTTAATAATATGAAAGAATAAAATGAAAGTTATTTCTCACGTTAAGTTTGCAAGAAAAGTTTCATATTCATACTAAATTACTGATTGCAAACATGTCTGGGGAGAAAGGAAAAAAAATGTATTCAGACCTAATCGTGAAAACTTAAACAGCAAATTTTGGATTGCATTCATTATGAAAGTCGATTAGGTTAGCAGTTGTCAGCAAGGTGACTCTTTAATTAAGCAAACTTTTGCCTCTCCTTTAAATTCAGCTCTTGGATATCACAGCCGAGGAAGTTCATCTAGCTCTTTCGGAGTCAACAACTGTTACAGAGCTCCCCAGCAGGATACCCACAGACACAGCTAGGTACCACTTGTTTCGATTTGATCACACGTATGAAGGCGACAGATTTGACAGTGCTAGTGAGTACTATCCAAAAAATAATTCAAAGTGGGGGGGGGGATGCTCTTGTTTATATTATCATTTTTGAAGAATACATGTACTTGCATTCTCTTACATCTATATCATTTCATAATGTCAATAATTGATAAGAATGGATGGTTTGTTTCGGTTTCAGATGATACCAGGTTATCAAGTTTTGCTTGGTTTCAATTGTTATAGTAAACACAGTCAACATTCACTACAAGGCATTTTTACTCCTTCCTGATGCCCAAATCAAATACAGGACAAAGTTTAAAAACTGAAATTTGATTTCATTTTCGTTCTCTGTTTTTACTATGTGAAAGGGTTATTTTTAACCGCCATTTTATGAAAGTATAAAAAGCAACTCCCTGGCACACATTTTTTGAGTCAACAGGTTATGTGTATATATGACACTTACAATGTCAAAGACGGCATTGTAATAAACTGCATTTCAGACCTTGTAAATTAATCAAGACGCTCTCCAAATTTGTGACCCGTTGTATGCTGTTCATGGAAATACGCAGGTACAATTTGCACCCCCCCCCTTCTTCTTTATTATCATCTAAAAGGAAATTATTCTCCACCCTTTTACTCCAAGTCAGATTGCAAAATTTAATCTAATGACTGTAAAAACATGTTTTGTATTGTATGAAACTCATTTGCAACACAAGGCACTGTGATCCTAAATTGCTCAATCATTTAATCATGAATTAGGCTATTTTTAAGTCCACTAAAAAAACTCTGGAGTTTTGTTGTGTTTATAGGTTTACTTCTGGTTGTCCCTCACCCAACCAGGCCTTACTGTTTGGTTGTCCGAACAGCAAATTTTGTTGTCCAAAAAATATCAGCAAGATGACAAATGGGAGATGTGTAGGTTTGTTGAATAGAACAACAACTTTTGGGGTGATAGGAATTTATCATTTTACCTGTTTTAAGGTGTTTAGTTACAATGCAATCTGAACTTGATGTGAAAAATTAGTCATTTGTCGGACAACCCCCAAATATGTTTTTTTTTTATTGTCTGAACATCATAAATTTGGTCATCTCAAATGACCGTACCACCGTTAAAAATTTGCCCTTCCAGTGTGTTAACAATAAACTTGACAAAGAAATTAGATTAAATGAAGCTCAAACACAAAAGCAGAGTTTTATAATAAGAGGTATATTCTCATCAGAGATTTAGTCCAATCTCGAGTTAGCAACGGTCATGAAAAGTCACTAAAAATATCATTTTTTTTTACAAATCTATTTAATAATGGTATTCTTTGTTGGGCTTGTTACTGTGCATATAGTGTTTCAGTTGCTGAGAGTGTGAGCATGTGTATGAAACTCGAAAAAGGCAGGAAAGGAAATATTTCCTTAAATAATGGTGCTTAGATGATCAGTAATTGCTGAGATTGCTCAGTAATCAGATGATCAGATCATAACTGCTGACTGGCTCCTTTCATTCTATTTGTGATACTTAATAAGACTCTTGTTTCCTTCTAGCTTGGAATTTTCAGTTTTCTTGATTTAGTAGAAAGATGCACTTTCTCTTTTGTAATTGACAGTTTTCATCTACTCAATGCCCGGTTATAAGTGTCCCATTAAAGAACGAATGCTGTACTCCAGTTGCAAATCGACGCTGCTGGACGTCATCGAAAATGAGGATCAAGGGGGGATAGAAATCACCAGAAAGGTTTGTGACTTTGTTTTTCCCGGTTCAGTGAATGGAGAAAGAGCTGTAGGCTAATTTTCTGTCATCTTCAGAGTGTAATATTGATGGTATTTTCTGCCGATCAATGTTGCCGACTCAAAGATAAATTAAATGTCTCAGCCGATGGATGTGTGAGGTTAACAGGGGTCACTTTTCAAAGAGAAACTTAACAATCATCCTAAGGTCTGAAATATTTTCATAGCAAATGTCCCTAGACTCTGTGTCTACTTTGCTTCTGTGAGCCGGTCGGGAAGTTATTGTCATAATTATGACTGGAGCATTTGTTTCACTTTCACATTGTAGATGACCAAACATGTAACATAGCAAAATAGCACCAATACATTGAAGTTACTTGAAAACTAGTTCCTTTAATCATAGCACTAATTTCTTGAATCTGGAGAATACTGTATCTGTGGTAAAAACAAAGAATGGCCCAGCTTGGGTTTTGATAGCAAGACACTTCGCATACACTATCAAGATGCTTTCAAAACTATATATTTAAATATAGGCTGCGTAATGACCCACTCGCTAAAATTGGCAAAATAAATTGATTGACAACTTCCTTGTGATTTTAAACTGTTAATGGCAGCTGCACAAAGTCAATTGGTTAACACCTGTCATTGTCAAGTCTGCCCAAAGATGTCTATTATCAATCCTGACAAAAGTGTGTGTCCTTTCAAAACTGATTGATCCAGTCAAGGGAGCTCGTTTAAAGCAGCCACTTTGTTTGAGAGAATGCAACATTTGTGTGCAATGTTTCCTGTTATGTAAGATATGAGGTCAGGGTTTTGCATGAGATATGAGATACATTCATTTTCAAAACAAGCTTTTACTGACATCACCTTCGAAGTTACGCCCCTGGGCTAAGTATACTTAGCATATTGGGACAGACCTTTACTGTATTCAATTTAAAACGCAGAAAGTTCCAGCGAACTGCAAAGCTTTTGATAAAGAAATTGGATGGGTTTAATAAAGTTCATCCTGAAAGATGAGAAATTAAGTTATGTATTTGCTTATTCCAAAAGTATTTGCAACCAGCTTAACATCAGCAGGAAAATGCTGTCAATTGTTGAAGTGTAGTCCTTAAGTTTTGTTTAGTTTGCTGAAACATATTGTAAAAATTTTAGTAGAAAAATGGGAAGAATTGGATTAGCACTTGTGCAGGAATGAATCACTACTTAAACCTTTTGGCTTTCTGCTCCGATTTATTTGTGTTTACAGGAGCTACCTGTCTTGCTTTAAATCAACCAATTCCTTTTTTTCATAGGTTCACCATATATATATTATGGTAATATACAAGGAGAGTAAAAAGTCTTAAAAAGAGCCTGATGGAATCATTAAGTGTTCTGGAGTTATCTTCCATTTGGTGTAACCATTAACCATAGAGGTCTTAGTTTGATCATTTACAAAAGTCATTTTTTTCTGAAACACTTTGTATTTTTGGTACTTTTGTCAGAAATTTGTTATTAATCAGCAGACCAGTGGCAAATATTTTGTATGGTAATTAATATGTTTTGTCCATCTCTGTTCCATCTGGACAGCTGGAATTGGATAGCGGGGAAGAACTCTCGGAAGACTACTTGCTCGAAGAGATCCATCCAAAGAAGAATCTGCACAGACCGGCCTTCGCTAAGCCCAAAGGACCGGTGGGCAAACGTGGGCCAAAGAGGATGATAAAGAAACAAGAAGGAGAGCAGTAGAGATGCCATGGATAGAATACAATGTGTATATGAAATAAAGAAGCCAGCTTCTGTTTCAAAGCAATGTAAGACTTAAGAAAGATTTTATGATGAATTGTATAGACAGAACCATGTAGTGTAAAAATATGAAAAACCAGAGATAAAAGCTCACTGCCTCTCTTCACCTTTAGCAAATGATCCTTAATTTGCAAAGAGTGTCTTCTTTGACTCAGCCTAATTGAAAGAGTGACATGGCATAAGTTGAAGGCAGTGCATGTCGACAAGAGAGCATATAATCAAGTCTGGAATCTCTTTTCCTTCATGAATCGATACACGGAGGCCATCTTGTTTAAAGCCATTACGTGGAATACTGATCTTTTACATGGCACTCTCTTTTGCACGGCATTTAAACTATCCAGTAAACAAGATTGGTCGGAGACTTCTCTCAGCCATGTTGTATCAGCTAAAATCAGTGATATGATTGTTGAAGGTGTGTTAGTAAGAAATACCCCAAGTAATGTTCATATTTATATCCATCACCAGCCGTGTGTAATTAGTTCTGCCTGGTTCTGTCTATGGCATATATACAGGCTGTGAATATCTATCAGGGGATATGTGAACACAGGGCAGGTAGGTGGCTGATGCTATATTTAGAAGATTCTGTCAGTGCATGGTAACAGTAGCTCGGGCATTTTTCCTTTTTTTTTTTTTTAGGGGTAGACAGATGCAAAATTGGTGAAATGTTGTGTTTTGAATTGGTTCATTTGAAAAACTTACAGACTTAAGCTCTTTTTGTTGTTTTTATACAGTTTCATTTTCTGGGTATGTTTATTAAGAGTAATCGATATTTGCTTTGGTCAATTGCTCATTTTTGCCAATCTGTTACTTAGCTAAAAGACTTAATAAATTATGAACGTCCTAATTTCCGTCTTTCAGCTTGGAAGTGTTCAGTAGTGTATGGATTCATATCCATTAAGTTTTTGGTTGTTTCAGGAATTTTAGCAGGGTCTTAGATTTCTCCAGTGCCCATTTTTTACTTAAAAAAGGATGAAAACAATCTTGTTCTGGAGATACCCATGTTTGAAAATAGATATTAGATCACTTTTTTCTGGAATAAATCATGGTAAACTTTCATGGACATTTAAATGACCTCTCATTGAAGTGTACAAAATTGGTCAAGGCTTAAAGGAATTTATTAGCAGACTTATTAATGAAAATCTAAGTATTGCATCTTTTGAAGCGGTGGTAAAGCCTGGATTGCCATGCACATGCTGGTAACTGTTGATGTCTGGGCATCTTTAAGTAAAAGGGTTTTCATTCGGAGGTCTTCTTGTATATTTAGAAGAATAGGTGGCAACCAACATGTGCAGTTATAGCTGCATTTTGTGTTGCATATTCTGCAATCGAATGCACCACAGTCAACGGATGCACGAGTAATGTGGCATTCTCAACTTGCATCTCTGAGGAATAGGGAAAGTTTGATAAAGGTTGGCAATTAAAGGTGAAAGCACTACTATGAATTTGTGGGACAAATATTATATTTTGTATTGGATGATAGTTTTATGTTAAAATAGTCAATGGTTTTTATCAAACCACATGGATCTCTTAACTTAATACTGACAAGAGTATTGAAGTGACTGTGACATGAGACTTGGTCTCTGTGACACAAAGTGACACCTGAGCAGACAATGCAATTTTAGGAGCTCTCAACTACCTGAAAAGGGTCATCCATATTGCCCCAACAGTTTAGCCTGCTAAAACTTCCTAAATATTTTCAAGAGTACCTTCCCTGGAGGTACAGGATTAAGCTGTCGCATGATGCAGGAGTTGCTTCTTAGTTTGCTGCCAGTTTAACACTTCCAGCTATTAGTCCTCACTATATAGTCCCATGTAAAGCCAAATTTTAACCTGCTAAAAATTCCTTCAAGGTTAAGAGAGTAACTTCCCTGGAGGTTCTGACTCCCCAGATACAGAAAGAGTTGTTAAATTAGACATTTAAAACGTCTCACTGAGGCTGAATGCTTTGCAGTTACAGCAGTAAAATTCTCTTTGAAATACGAGCATCACCGACCGTTATTTGATTTTCTAGCATATTTTGAGGGCCATGCTGATGACCTTTTAAGTCACCAAGAGGTTAAGTGTGAATATTACTTAAGAACAAAATTTGTAGACATTCTATAGAAAACAAAATTATTGGTTTCTTTCTAAAAGTTTTGCTGGAATCACCTTTGGATCTTTTGGGAGGGGGGACACAGTGGGGCAGAAGGACACCCCCCTCCCCATGGAGATTTGATGACAGTGTTGCCAAAGAATAAAGGAAAACTTAAATTGTTCTCATTCTATCTTGTAAGGATGTCTTAAACCTGTTACTTTGTAGCAGTGTAGTCATTGTCAATTACCTTCACCAATTGTGCTTTTTGATTTTGCTGCTGCTGCAAAAATCAGTTCCTTGATCATTTTTCTTCACGTTTACTTTTGTTCATAAATTTAGAGCTAGAATACGAATGGAGAACAAAGTGGCATATATTTTGCAGATCATTTCTTTACAGAGCTTTGGGTTTATTAGGGAATTCATTCATTGTAAAATCTAGAGAAATCAGGAAATTATGGATTAAATAAATTACATTTCTAATGAACGAAAAATGACTTTTGCCATTTTTGTTGTTGTTGTAGTTTATCAAAATACGATGTAATTATCCAAGGCAATGTATAAGTGATTATAAAACAAAACGCTTAACAAAACTAGAGGCATTTGTTTCCCAAGTAAATTGTCCCATGAAATCCCATTCCCCTTCAGTATTGTGGAAGGAAAAACAAACTTTTGTTTCAATTATGACATTTAAAATCAGTTTAGAATAAATATGGCATGACCTATCTCCAAAGTTGTAAAATTGAATGTAAAATTGAAAATCAGTGACTAGAAACAACAGCATCATACAAATCTCAGTCTCTGAATTGTCCTTTAAATCTAGCTGATAATATCAAGAGATGTCTGGTAAGCCCCTTTAAGGTACCACTGAGACCGTTACAGTGAAACGAATGCAGTACTTTCATCAGCCTCAAAATTTGTTTAAAGAGAACCATTCTCATGCAATATGAGGCTACATATACTACATGCCTGATGGCATTACTTGAACCTGCTGCATTATCATTACCTATTGTAAGAATGAAGCGTGTCATATTTTGGGTGTAATGGGGAAGGGAGCCGGGGGGAAGGGAAGGAAGCAGGGGTAAGGGAAGGGGATAAGGGAAGGAGATAGTGACAAAACGTGTAAACCATGGGTGTTGTAACTCCAACAGAATTTGCTGGCAATACCATGTATGTATGTATTTTAGATCCTCCTGCAAGCAGGAACTCGCGAAGAAGCCATCATTGACTTATCAAAGCCGCAAGCTGACCGAAGTAAGTCTCTTAGATTCATATTTAGCGTCCATGATAATGAATTGTCAACAACCATGAATTTGGACGATGGAAAGGTCAATTAATTTAGCTCCTTCAAATGCAAATCTGAAACTAAGTAGTAGTAGACAGCTGGAGATAAACGAGTGCATGAAACGGTTGTACTAAAACGTAAAATATGAAAACTTCATCGACTGTGAAAGTGCTTCACTCATTCCACTGTTGCAGTTAACAGAATGAGTATCAATTAGTACGATTAATTTTCGAGACTCTCTCTTAATATTAACTAAGTTGACTGACATCTGTAGAGGCTCCTGTCTGCTGTCTGATTTCCTTCTTTTGCTTTCACATCGATCCAGTTAAAAGTCACAGCATTGATGTTGTTAGAAAACAAATCAAAAAATAACCAATAAAGAGATAAGAAATTTATGTATGGCAATAAGAGGACTGTATTAATTACTCATTAACAACAAAACACAGTGCAGATCTTACTATTATTTTTATTGCACTGTTTTATAGACTTTCAAAACAATAGTTAACTATCCATCAAAACACACTCCACTAAATCACTCAGTTCTGAATCAGTATACAAAGTTTATCCACTGTCTACAGACGACCTCATTTACAGGAGGGGTCAAGAACTTATATTAAAGATTTCTAAATCTATGAAGTTCTGAGACTTACAAACTTTAGAAACAACATTGTCATTTTGATCTATCAATGTGGTTCTCCTGCCACTTCCAAAGCAAAAAAAAAAGAGGCTTTCAAGTCAGTCTGATCTAGTTCCACGATTCTTGAAGAGGTGCAGCAAACTCACACTGCAGATCATAACAATACTGTACAGTGGGTTGGTCAGTAGTAGTACATAACTTTGTTTGGATTTATTCTGGAGAGTAATCTTTTGAAACATATTTAAGGTTTTACGGTGAACTAACTCATTTAAGCACATTAAATTGTGTTCTTTTGTCTGTTTGGTCAAACAGCACAAGTGGAACTTTGAACAAGTCAATCACCCAGGGCCTATGTTCATTAGTCCATTCAAACATGTTCTTATGATTGTGAGCAATTGTTACATTGAGCAATTGCACGCCACTGAGCAATTGAGCCTTGAGCAATTGAGCCACTTGATCCACTGAGCAATCGTGAGCAATTGCATGCCATGTCACATTGATCCTGAGATCTGTAAACAGTACAGATTACACACATTAGGACTTACATGACAGCGCACCATATGCAGATACCCCATTCAAAACTCACTCGGTAGGGACAAATATTTTACAAACTGTGATTTCATGTCCTGCTTTGAAGCACTTATGCTGACAGTATGAGCAGTAGAAATATCCTGTTTTCCATCAGACTTATTAGGTTAGGAACTGTTCTGTCTGCCAGCACTTTGAAGCTTAATATGAGAGGACTGCAAAGAGTGGCACTAGGCTATTACCATTGGAAAATTTGTCCCAATTTGGCTGCTTATGAATATTTAATTCACAAACATGTTCAAACATTTAAATATGAACTGCCTTGTAGGTCACATCCAAACTAATCCACATTGTTGTGACAATCTTTCAATTCATCTTACTCATTTGATAAGCATATGCATGAATATGCAATACACGACCATGTTGAAAACATTTCATGGTCCAGTTTCATCATCAATTTTTATTCTTTTCTACTCAATTAAGACATGAATATTTTTATTTGATTAAACATACAATACCCATCTGAGACAATTTTTATTATTATAAACTTTTGTACTTTCATATCAAACATGATAAATCTAGGTGCCATAAATTGTTAACAATATCAGTGAGGTAGATTACCCACTACCTAGTAACCACCTATTGTTGCACTAAAAGACCACATCACTTTGACAATTTAGTGCGTAAATCATTTGAAAAATTACATAGAGTAAGCTGCCAGTACTGTCAGTACACTTGCTTTTATGCAATTTGAAATTCGACAGTATTTTATATTTTCTTTGCTGTCTGATCAAGGATTGATCTGTATGTAATATGCACGATCTTCGACATATTTGTGTGAAATGTGCGTAATTGATATCCATACTGATCTGCATACATATGCCTCACAGAACATTCTCAAGTTAGCCAATGTGGAGACTCCTATCATTCCATGGAGATGCTGTCAACTTCTTCTCCTTTCTCTTTCCTCTTGGAGCGATGCTCTTCGGACTTGCAAATGATCCACTCATCCTCTTCCTGTCACCTGACAGGGTCACCTGACAGGGTCACCTGACAGGGCCATTCTCACTCTTGGTTGAACTAACAGAAGCATTGAGATTTCCTATAAGAGTCTTGAAGGCATGTTCACGTTCAAGCCTGAAAAAACAATACCATCGAAAGTAGAGAGTAACAGATATTTCATAAACTGTTGGTAAATGTACAGGACTAAGTCAACACCCCTTCCTTTAATTTTACTCATATAGACTAAATGAAAAGCAAGTCATTGTATACATGCTATGGGGGAAAAAATACTAGAAATGTTATCTATTTTCTACTCATCACTTCAAAGAATTTGAGACATGTCTCATGCCTAAATATGTTACAGAAGGTATCACCAATGCAGTTTGAATTTTAAAATTTTAAAACTAATTAAACAGAAATTTGGTAAGCACTGGCTTTCAACCAACTACCTGCATGTAGCTGGGCTGTTCAACTCTTTGATAAGCAGGTTCTTGTCCTTGTTCACCATTTTGTTGCTGGTTGGTACAAGCTATTGAACCTTGCATAGAACCTTGAACCTTGCATATCATTTCACTGAGAATTGTTATCAAGATATACATTCAAACAGAATGCCAAGCCCTACTCTCCCTTCCACAACTTTAAAGCTCAGACCTTTTGAAGGGAAGTTTACTGAGAGAAAAAGATAACAAGTTTGAGTTTTACTCTGAGAATACATGTATTACATTACATATTCTAGTATCAAGACTTCCTTTTTTTTTAAGGACTAATCAATAGTCAGTCATAAAACAGTTCACCTCATACAAAAATATTCATACATGTAGAATATATAACACTGATAAACTCACAGCTGGAGGTATTGGGAAACAGAGGAGGTTGAATCCTTTGGCGGATATAGTCGAAATGAAGAAACCATGGTGATTTCAGACAGAGAACAGATCAGTTAAGTCTGAATGGTGGATAACATTGTTCAGGGTTTCATAAAGACTCTAAAAACTCACATATCTTTCTTCTTTTCTTGCAAATCTTCCAGACGTTTCTTTTTGTTCACTTCAAGCATTGTTTGTCCATAGAGCTTTTGCATTGCTAGTAGACAACAGCCTGCAGGGACCCTACGAAACAAAAGTAAACAGTATGGTGAAATGCAGGAATAATTTATCAGGTATCACATCGCATTCAAAATAGTTTGCAACTTGCAAATACAAGTGTAAGTATGTATCATAGTTTGATGTTCATAGAGAGCATAGTATTGTGAAAGAATTCACAATCTACAAAACTATGTACTACACAAAGGTTTAACACTACATGATTGCCTGGACTGAGGACACAGAGGGGTGTATTTGATAATACTTTAATTAAGAGGCAGAAATGAGGTAGGCAAGTCTTCAGAATTGGACAGCAACTGCTTAACATATTTCCTGCTTAACACTTGCTTAACACTGCTTAACCTGCTTAACCTGCTAACCTGCTTAACACTGCTTAACACTTTCCTCTGTGAGTAGCGCCGGCCAGCCGATTCAGGGTTCTTGGCCAAAGGTGTGGTATTGTAATTGGCCAGAGAGTGAAGATGAACAAAAAATAAATCCAGAGAGGTGAAGGTATTTTAACAGCGATATATTGAAAAGAAAACTTCTTACAGTTAGGTTAAGTGTGTTGTACTGGATATGTGGTACAAACTTGAGGCTACGTGGCCCTGAAGCCTACCATCAAGAGTGTTTCGTCCAACAGCAACCAGAGTAGACTGGTCTGTCCCTCCCAGGTAATGCATTTTATATCAATCCCTTAACAATAAGTGGAAATACCACATGTATACAAATGATGAACTTGACCCTACAACTTAGCTTAAGACATAATACACAAATACTACAGTGCATTCCTACCATCCCCAAGCAATTGTACTCCTTTACAGGGATGAATGTGATCACATGAGTATCCCTAGAAAATATCACATGTGTTACATCACAATCCCAGGATAAGCCTGATACCACATGCCAATCCATAGAAGCAGCCCAAAGCCATAATCTGCCAACAATTACAACTGGTTTACTTATAATGCCAGGAGAGATAACCCCTATATAATTCCAAGGAAATTTAAACACACAATGGTCAACACCGTCCACACAGAACTCCCATTGCTCCACAATTTTACAGTAACAGCGTTACAATATTATAATCCAACATCGTCAGGAGAAATTTAACCATTCCAGGGGTTGACAAGCTTCGAAGGGAGATGGATCGGGCGAGAGAACGGTGGCTAACAAAACAGTGTGAAGAAATTGAAAACTTAGATCAATCAGGACGAATGAACATCATGTACAAGAAAGTGCAACAACTAACTTCAAACAAGGGAAACTATAATAATACCCAGGTATTGGAAGATAAACATGGAAGGATGCTAACTGAAGCTGAGCCAATTAAAGCAAGGTGGATAGAATACATAGAAGATCTGTATGGAAAGTCTGAAAAACCAAATGAGCTCCCCTTGGAGGAAGAACAACACATACAAATTGATGACATCGGACCGGACCTATTGGAAAGCGAGTTAAGAGCGGCGATAACCAGACTGAAAGGAGGAAAAGCGGAAGGAGAAGATGGCATCCCCGCCGAATTCATAGCAGCCTTAGAAAAGGGAGCACAGAGAGAATTTTTCAACATCTGTATGGATATTTACCAAGGCGGTAAATGGCCTGATGATTTCTGCAGAAGCATTCTCGTGCCATTGCAGAAGAAGAAGAATACAACTAAGTGTGAAGAACATCGAACTATCAGTCTAATATCCCATGCATCAAAAGTTCTCCTACATGTGCTCACAACCAGACTGGAGAAACATGCCAACGAATGGATAGGAAGAGATCAATTTGGATTTAGAAAAGGCTGTGGAACTAGGGAGGCGATTGGAGTTATGAGAGTACTAAGTGAGCGCGGCATAGAATTCAATCAAGATGTGTTTGTCTGTTTTGTGGACTTCGAGAAGGCCTTTGACCGGGTAAACTGGAGCAAGTTATTGGAGATTCTAAAGAAGATTGGTATAGACTGGAGGGACAGAAAGCTCATCGCCGAGTTGTACATGAAGCAGACAGCGGTAGTAAGAACTACCATGGGCAAAACAAAATCAGCCACAATAGGGAGAGGAGTGAGACAAGGATGTCTTATGTCTCCAGTCCTATTTAACATCTACGCAGAAGCCATGATAATTGACGCACTTGATGAAATTCAAGAAGGAATACAAGTTGGAGGACAATGGATAAAGTCGGTACGTTTTGCAGATGACCAGGCAATGTTAGCAAGCACGGAGGCTGGACTTCAACGTATGATGGAGAATACCAACAGAGTTGTCAACCAGTATGGGATGAGGATTAACATCAAGAAAACGAAAGTCATGAAGATTGCAAGGGAACAAAGGAGAGTTCACATAGAGATAGAGGGAAAGGAACTTGAACAGGTCAGACACTTCAAATATCTTGGTAGTCTACTGGCGGAAGATGGATATTGTGAAACCGAAATCAGAGCAAGAGTGGCAATGGCCAAGGAAACTTTCAAACTACACAACTCTCTTTTTACTGCTAGTCTTGAGTTACAGTTAAAGAAGAGACTAATGAAATGTTTTGTGTGGAGTGTATTCCTGTATGGCTCAGAAACCTGGACACTAAGGAAAAGAGGACAGAAAAAGAATAGACGCATTGGAGATGTGGCTATGGAGAAAGTCTGAGAACATAAAGTGGTCAGACAGGGTCACAAATGAGGAAGTTCTACAGAGGGTTGGTGAGGTCCGCAGGCTGGGAGAAACTATTAAGCTGAGAACGAAAAGGTGGATTGGGCACATCTTGAGACATGACGGACTACTGAAAGATGTGCTTTAAGGTAGAATGAACGGGAAGCGACCAAGAGGGAGAAAGAGAATAATGTTGATGGATGATATCAGAGATGGCAGAAATTATTTCACTATGAAGAGGAATGCAGAAGAGCGGTTATTATGATTTTGTGTTTGGTGAGGGACCTGCCTTAAGGCAGATCACCTTTAGAGAGAGAGAGGGGTTGACAGCATTATATATTAAGACCAGGCTGATTATAGTCAGAGCAAATTGAGGAATTCTGAGAGAGAACGAAGTTGGTGAGGGGGGAGGGCTGGGGAGGTGGTAGCCATGAAATACACAGCTACTTGAGTGCTAATTCAAATGACCATGAAGTAAGTGCTGTCAGTCAGCTTGCTAACTTAATATAATGATAATAATAATTATCATAATAATAATAATAATAGGAATTCATAAAGCACAAAATGCAAAAGCCTCTAACTTACCCTAACATTGCCCCAACAACTCCTCCACCAACGACCCCTCTTACACCCAAGTTCACTCGGTAGAGGGCACCTGTGCATACTTGGAACATAAACAAATCATATTCAATGAAAATGCTAAGAAGATATTTAAAAAAAAACAATTTGTAGCTTCATGTTAAATAACCATTTATACTAAATGCAAAAACATGTGCTCTGAATTCCAGTGCTGAATCCATTGAATCTAAAACTTAGATGCTCTTAAAAATATTGAAAGTGTTCTTGAAATACAAAATGAACTGACAGCAGTCCTTTCCAACAGTCCCACCAAATCCAAATTAATTTTGTGCCTTAGGTTATCATTAAAATGTGAGTGCTTGGAAAACGAAGACTGTACACTGCATTTACAGTACTTCACTACAGATTAACCCATATCAATTATGACAGTGTTTGGCCATGTTACAATGTTAATGTAGATTTTGTTCCATTCAAGTTCTGTCCAAATTACAGTACTAACTCACGACTTAGTAACTACAACACCTAATACCACATTTGTAATCACACATCTGCTTAAAATGCTCTCTCCCATAAACACCTCAAACTATAGGTACTGAGGTGCATCTGATTGCATGATCATGTGAAATATGCAACCTTGTCCCAGCCCTCACCTATAAGCTGCCTATACATGCTTTAGTATCCACTGTCTGTGTATTATGAACTCAATTCTAAGCAAAGATGTTTCCTTCTTAGTCTTCTCGATGACTTACCAGATGCAGCCGTGTAGTTCAACAGATCTGTTTTATCGCGATACACCGCTAGAAAAGAGGACAGACCACTGAAAAATAGAACAACAAATTAATCAAAACAACAAAACAAAATACAAAAACAAAACCCTTCCTATCAATATATCATGCTAGTGGCCAATCATATAGAGACAAGGTGCTAAATTGTCTCTTGATATGATACTAACATGACATTGTTACATGTATTCATGTTGGGATATGTTGAATACTACCAGAAGCAGGCACTATTTTTATTCTCTGCATGGCAATATTTTACTGCTACAGTTACGAAATGTGTCACATTTCAACAGAGGGTAGAGAATAATTTGAGATGTACATGCATGGCTACAGTCTTGAGGTTTGCATGTTTTGTAGATATGATCTGCGCACAACTATCTTATAGCAATTTGACCAACTAGATTACTACAACACAGGCGATCAAAGTGTGTAGTCCAGCGTTCTAGCTAAGGGTTTGTAAAGCCTGGTTGCCTGGCCTGGTCAGGTTTGTCATACTTTCACAAAGCATTTTGGGTTTCCTCTTAGCATCTTCTTTGATGTACTTAGAAGAAGCAACTAACAGAGGTAATTCTGAACAGAGGTTCCTTACGATTATTTCAGCATGGTGCTACATGTTACTTTTACCAAATGTTTGTATCAAACCATGTTTTGTTTGTGACTATACAAATTCTTGCAACAGGTTGCCCCATTTTCCATAATCAAACTTTCCAGACATGAATATGAAAATAAAAAACCCAGATAAAGAGTCCACGACCCACCTGGCCATGACCCACCATTTGGAAACCAGCTCTCCAAAAAATTTCTTGGTATTCATTATGCAAAAGATCACTACTGATAAGCATGTCTTATTTTGGTCAGAAAGTCTCCTGGGTTACCCCTTTGGACAACCTTTACTTTCATTAAGGTAGCCACATTAGTTGTCTGTTGGTTGACTGAGTGCTTTTCAGGTACCACATATCTTTCTATTAACTGTAAGTTACTCTACCATAAAATTGTGGTAAATTGTCCCCCCCCCCAAAAAAAAAACATGAAGAGCAGAGACTCACTGAAATCCAATGGCAAGGAATCCAGTCCTCCAGCCCCATCTAAGACCGTACCTGATGAATCCTCTAGTCCCTGCATTATAACTGGTGCCCTGTTAAATGGAATTAGATGAGTCATTTAGCAGAACATACAACCTAATAAGACTACTACTCAATGAAGAGTTTCTAGGCATGCTTTAACACGAAACGTATACAATACTGTATAGTTTCACATCAAAACATGTCAGCACACTACACTAAAGCAAAATATGAGTTCTTGGACACATAACCCTCCTTCCCCTCTCTTAAGACGGTAGATATACTACAACTGAGAGCGTGGTGGTCAAGGTTGTGGACTTGTGATCTAAGGATTGCAGGTGCGAGTCCTGGCCAGATCATTACGTTGCGTCCTTGAGCAATGCACTATATCTCCATTGCCTCTCTTCACCCAGGTGTATAAATGGGGCCTGTGAGATAAACTGTCAGTTGGGTGCTGTTTAGCTGCTGCCATGTGGAGGGATTGTCTCTATGTTTGACAGGTTATCGTTGACCAGGGTAATATTGTTATGCGCATTGAGCAACGTTATAGGTGGATATGTCTGTGCTTTATAAATCCTCTATATTATTATTACAATTGGCATAACTGAAAGTTTTTGTCATTTGTCATTTGTAAATAATGCAGTATTTACAGCATTCAGTTTTAATACAATAATTATAACAGAATTTTTACTGGTGTGACATTATAGTGCACAAGTATCCAGGTTCATAAATTGAAATAACATATCGTAAATATCCACCAGTGAGAGCAATATTTGGTTAAGAAAAGGTAATACAATTTGGTATATATTTTAAGGATTCTGTGCAAATGAATGTTGAAGACAGCCACACGTTTCCATAGTTGGCATCAGTTAGCAACCACAGCAAGGCTGTGCAAATTTTGGTAAAAGCGTATAATTAAAGTGGCACCAAAAGTAATTGACTGCAGAAAACTAAAATGAGTGAAATACTTTAAATACAAACTTTGGTCATAATTTGATATTATTATTAGTACTTTTATTAGTATTTTCAAGGAAATACAAGGATCTGATTTATAATATGAATAGAATATTTTCTTACCAACGCTTCCATTTTGCTACTGTAGATGGCTGCATTACTCGTTTGAATGTATCTATTCCTAGCAAACCTGGATGCTGGCATTCCCCCATACAATCCTCCAGCCGCCGATCCCAGGATAAACATCAAAAACAGCTCATATACCTCACGGGAGATCTCTCCAGTCTTACGGCTGAGTGAAATATGTAAAAGTACATGTATGGATTTCAAGATTGTAGTGAGATATATCAAAGAAATTAATATGCAAATACACAGGAACATGTACCTACAGACCACAAAAAAATGTATTCAAGGTTGTGCATCACTATATATGGACACTTTGGACAGAGTCTAAAGACAGAAAGTTAGCTAAATTTAATTTGTACAATTAAGTCCCCCATATACCACACATGTACCTACAGACCACAACATATATTCAAGTTTGTGCATCATTATATATTGACAGAATCTATAGATACAGAAAGTTAGCTCAATTTAATTTGTACAATTAATTCCCCAATATACCACACATGTACCTACAGACCACAAAATATATTCAAGTTTGTGCATCATTATATATGGACAGAGACTCACAGAGTCTTAATACAGAAAATATGCTAAATTTAAGTTTTACAATTAACTCCCCATACAGCACACATGTACAGGTCTACAGACCACAAATTATATTCAAGTTTGTCTTAATACCAAACATATGTAAAATTTAATTTGTACAATTAATTACCACATACACTAAGCATGTATATACTAATTAATTTATATCCTAACCAGGGAATAATTTAGAGCTAAAGTTGTGTGTAGCACAAAGTCTTCATGGCTCTGAATTTTGTGACTTATAAAGTATATACTATGGATAATGTTTAAAAAAAGTGCTACATACATCATTGAACTTGTAAAGCAATTTGACCATTTGAAAACCATTGTGCTATGTGCATGAGACCAGATAAACTAATTCCATGACTCCTTTGTATATTTTCTAAAGACAGAGTCCATGGATAAAACTTGATACTGCTCCCTGTTTGGTGACATTACATGCTTAAAATATACCACTCACTCCTCATAACAGAATACTCTTCCTTGAAAGATTAAAAAGTTATGAGTTTCAACACAGATAGCAAGTAACCAGAATGTGTTATCAATTACTGGGAGCTAAATGTAGAGTCCTGTACAGATGCATTTCAATCCCACACATAGCACAGATCTTCGTAAAACTCACTTGAAACGATATGCGGCTTTGACATTGTCCCATCCTGACTGCGCTTTGACCTGAGAACTTGCAACTTCCACAGCACTAACGGCTTCTTCTCCATTGTTACCTGCTTCTTTCATTTCTGATATAATCTAATTAGGGACAAATGAATATTTTACATTTAAGTCAGATTAAATAAGCAGGTGGCCATGAGCTCCCCTTTGGTATAAATTTGTTTTAACTCACCATGTAAAGTTAAGCCAACTGAATATTTTCAGAGCTTTTGAAGCCTCTATAAGTTTCATAAGGATATATATAAGGCCTATATAGGTACCATATCACAATAACAGTAGTGTTCTTCCGACTGATCGTTCAACTGTTGGAAGATAGTCCTAGAGTGAGGCTTGGATATTGAAGAGGATGAAATAAACTACTCACAATTCATATGGTCTAAAATATCTGGGGGATTGAAGGTGATTTTAAGGCATTTCTGGAATGGCCGTGGCTATTCTTACGACTATAGTCGTAACAATTATTTATAAACTATTCTTACGACAAAGGCGAATTCAAGCGCAGTAAAGTAAATAAAGCAACTGCGCATGTAGTAGGGGTAACCCTAACCCTAACTTTAACCCTAAACCCCAATCCTAACCCTAACACTAACCCTATCCGGAAATTATTGTTACTCCTGGTCGTAAAAAATGGTACTCCTGTCATAGAAATAGCAATGTTCTGCGCATGCGTAATCGGAAATTATTCTTACGAACAGTTGTAAGAATAGCCACTTTGTTCTGGCATTGGTTGAGCTTTTAACTCCTAGGCTATAGGTTAAGTCATAATTCCAATTCATAAGTTAGGCCTATGGGTCGATCATTGTGTTGAAATGAGGGGTCCCAAGTACTCATGCAGACTCCTCCTCCTAGTATAGTCAGTAGTGCGAAGTTCGGCATACTGCGAAGTTCGGACACCCAAAGAAATACACGATTTTAAAAAGACAACTGACAGGAAGAGCCAAATTTCACCAAAAAAGTACGAAGCTACAGTTATTTTCTCTCCAAAATGGCCCGTGTGCAAGAAATTACTTACATATTAGTCAATAAAATGACGGAGATCTATGAAGTCTGTTATATTACTGAAAAAGCAACTGCGCCACCAATTTTATCACCAGCGCCACACTGTGGGTTGCGTGTCCGAACTTCGCAATACTCTAGCAAAGAAATACCAGTTCCACAATCACGAAGAATCTTCTTGGAAAACAACGTGAAAACAGTTTGCAGGAAAGAAAGTTTGGCCGTGTATCGTGCTATAACACAATTCTCCCACCATATGAAGTATATTTTCTGGTGATTTAGACCAGAAGATTTAGTTTTGGGGTGTTTTAAGTCTTAAGTGTCCGAACTTCGAAGTCACCATGCTACTACTACTAGGCTATATAGGGCCACAAGCTCACCTCATAAGTACTCATTACAGGAGTTGCCCAAGCATAATCACTTGTGCCGTGATAATATTGGATAAACACAGTGTTACTTGGGATAAGCATGCCAAGAAAGTTCGTAATACTGTTCTTTACAGTTACACTATCTTATCTGTATCACTGTTAATTCAATTGTGTTATACCACTATCATAAAGCTAGCCTAACTTAGGTATCCAGGCTGTAGCCTAACGTTAGCCCAGTCTAGTATCATTACGTAATGATAGGCCTTCCTACACATTAGTTATAGTTTTGGGAGTGTGTGAACCTGATTTCTGATGAGCAGAACCCATTGGATCCTCTTCTGACCAATTATTTTCTGACTCTTGCCCTTGTCTCGTATTTTAAACTTGGAATTTACACCAAAGTAGTAAACTTGTGGAATTGCTTCTAAGGACAAAGTTGGTGGATGTGTCTAAATATTGAGTCCTCCATTCCTGAGTGACAGCATTTGGGATACGCCTATAACTGGGTAACTAGCCAATAAAATCACTAAATTTAAAAACTGGAATAAAGTCAAGCCTACATTTGTGATAGACGGCCTCCAAAACCTAAAAGACCGAGATTCTTTTCCAAGTGTTTCATGCCAAACCAGAGTGAATGAAAGATTTACGTGCATAAACCTGAATTTCAAACATCATAATAATGTTTGTGGACCACTTCATCAAACCTCGTGTTCCTCAGGTTAATTCATACATCCATGACGCTCCAGATTTCCTACGGAAACTTGAAATATCAAGAACCAAATCCCCAGTGCAGTCATCATCGGTACTTTTGACGTCACTACTCTGTTTACACTAACATCCCTAATGCTGAAGGTATCGAAACTACGTACCTGTGCAGCCATGTACAAGAATAATAGCCACCCTTGTCCACCTATTTCTGACCTTAAAGTACTCATGCAACAGGTTCTCACCAAAAACAACTTCACGCTCTTGGACAAGCATTACCTTCCAAGACACGGGACTGCCAAGGGTACCAGGATGGCGCCTTCCTTTGCTCCGTGGTGCTCCCTGCCGTCCTCTTATCTGGTGGCGCTACATTGATGACATCTTCTTCTTTTGGACCAGTGATGAAGATAGCCTGCATGCTCACCTATATTAATCACAGCAATTCCTTTTACAGCACCATTAAAGTCACCTCTGATTACCCTCACCATGGAGCTATAAACGAGATTATAGCTCCATGCCCTCACCAACAGGTTAACTTAATTCCTCGATGCGACTGTTTGCAAGGATCACGGCTCTCGCTCCACTATCTTATACACCAAGCCCACAGACACACACCAGAATAACCAGATCATCTACACTGGCAGTGAAGGTCAAAAGGGAAGAGATTGCGACTATAGGCTCAGTCTGGTTGTTACTTTCCACCGATATCTTCCTCCTCTTCAGCAAATCACCACTAACAACCACAACATTCTCCTTACTTCAGATAGACTCCAACGAGCCATCCCTGAAAACCACATCATTGCATATACAGACTCCACGCAACCAACTGGACCTTCTTGTGCGTGCTGCTGTTCAACCTCTAACTTCTAACACTACACACATTCAGAATATAGTACTTTCAAATGTGATCGTACTTGAGATGATCGTCTGCAGCCACCACATTGTTGAATCCAATTCCATCACCAGACACAGCACCAAATGACACACAAGACTAAAGGGTCCCAGCACTTGAACAACCTCAAATGTCATCTGTCTGATCTCTTTTAGAATTTGCAGCACCCAGTATTTTGGTGAAACCTAAAACACCCTCAATTGAAGCGGTTCTTTGGTCACAGATCCACAGTCAACACCATGAATTAGGCTGAGACCCCGGTTGGAGAACAAGTACTTTAACCTTCCAAACCATCCCATTATTGACATGTCCCTACTGGGGATTGAATCCTTGGGTAGCAGTCCTGACCTATAATACGACTCAGCAGAGAGAGAGAAAGACTGTGGATGCAACGTCTTCGTACTATTCAACCTCATGGGCTCAACATCCAGGAAGAACATGACTAACCTTTCTTCTGCCGCCCCCACTTGTCACCCCTCTCTCACCCCTCTGTCACCCCTCGTCTCCTAGCTCTACGTCTTCCACCTCTTTTCTCAATACTTTCCTGTGTTTGTCATTCTATAGTTAATCTCCCGTACCTCTCCTCTTCCACGTGTTGGTTCCCTTCTTTTCTTTTCTTTCGTTCATCTCCGCCCTTTGTCAACTAATCATCTTACACAAATCTCTTTTGTGTTTACCCTGCTCATTAACCTATCTGTATTTTGTCCCTTGTAATTTCTGTTACTAATGTCATTCAGCCTCTCTGAAGAAGATCCTGCTAGGATCGAAACGTCAGGCCAACTTACTTTTACACATAAAAATAATAATGATGATGACGAAGATGATGGTGGTGGTGATGATGGTTATGATGATGGTGATTGTAATGATAATGGTGATGATGGTGATGATGATAGTGATGATACCAAACACTTATAAGGCGCTAATAATAAGCAAAAGTTGTCAAAAGCGCCGTACAAAATAACATCAAAAACAAAACAAAACCCAAACAAAAGTACCTAGTGAAGAGGTAGGCTTCGTTTTCAGCTTAGCCATCAACAGTGATTTATCGGGTATGAATTTTAGATAATTGGAAAGGGAATTCCATGACTTTGGACCAGAGATACAAAAACCACGCTCACGTACGAACAACAGTTTGAGGAACAAATAAATTAAAAAAAAAATAGATTGACGGCTATGGCGTTTAATTTCACAGAGAATTTGTGGTGGGACACCGTAGATGCAGCTATGTACTAAAGTACTAATTTGAAGTGCAGTATTCTTGCATCAATTGGTAACCAGTGCAACGATCTGAGAAGGAAGAGGGGATGGGGGTAACGTACAGGTGCATTTTGATTGCTCAAACAGCAGTTAAGCAGCCCAGTTTTGAACTGTTTGCAGGCGATTTGTGTATATAGGAGTTTTGGAAGACCAATAAAATGGGAGTTACAGAAGTCGAGACGAGATGTCTCAAAAACATGAATTAAACGTCCCCTTAGTTCACGAGACAGAGAGTGCCTATATAGTTATAGATCTGATATTCTGAGGTGTACACAACATGACTGAACGATATTTGAGATATGTTTCGTAAGGGTTAAAATTGTATCAAGATCAGTGATGCCCAAATTTCGTGCATGATTCCATGGATTAACAATCGTACAAAGGTTTAATTTTATATTGGGCATTTGTTTTTTTCTCTCGTGATTTTGACACTAACAACAGGAATTCATAACATGAGCGGTTCTTTACACATATAGCGGTGCAGCAGCCACAAGATTTGGCATCACTTACATATATATATCACGCACATATATTCGAATGCCTTAGTATATACACTAGCAATTCCGAATCATCCGCGTCATGCATCATACAGCTGTTTACAGTCTCGATGTAACTTTTAAGGGGACTGGGGTTGAGACGGGGGTCGGTTAGCTGGCAACACCAAAACGATTGCTTAAAAAGATCTATATTAAATACGGGATAATAGATACTTGTATTCCAAACATGTTTAGGTTAAGATTACGTCAAAGAATTGAATGACTCAAACAGAAATGTAGTATTTGTTGTCATTATTTACCAAAAGAATGTTACTCAATATGTGTCAGATTTTCTTACACACGGGACTGATAAACATAGTAAGAACGATTTCAACTACTAAAACACTGAAACAACTTGATTTATATTTTACGCATCACGTAATCGTTAATCCAGGGTCGTATATAGCTAGACTTTCATTTGGGGGGGGGGGGGGTAGCATATAGCCTACATGGGGGGCTTCAGGTTGGAATTTGACCCAACGGCGCCGAAGTTAACCGTTCCTACTGAGGGCGTGGGATCCAGGGGGAACGTGTTAGGGCGGGTTCCGACCCGGGACAATGCCCGTTGGTGGACCAATTAAACTATAAACTTACAGACCACAATTTTTTTTAGTGTAAAATTATAGCCTAACTCGGATGATGCCACTCAATTAAGGTGTTCAACAGGAAGTATTAATAATACAACCATTTTAAAGACATTTTAGTAATGTTTCATTTCCTTTTTTCATTGCAAAAGTTATCCATTTAATTAAATTTCCCTCCTAATTACTTTCTTTCGTCTCCTTGCCTATTTAATTTCTTACTTCTACTGCCTTTTCTATTTATTCGATCCACTCATGGTCGGTATATGGGACTGTGTCAGTTGTAGGAGGAGGGGGGGGGGGGGCACATCTGCCACTGGGTCCCCGTAGCTAGCGTTGATTCATTGACATATAAACGAGTGATACAAAATGAAAAATTCTTTAATCCCCCCCCCCATAACTCGAGCTATATAATTTTGATGAGAATATCCATATTTCTGGAGCTAATCTTGATGGAAGTTAGGGATTTTTTTAAAATTTATCATAGCGGTAAAATGTTAAGGGTCATATTTGGTCGAGTAATATAACTTGTTACCAGTAGTGGACCTATACCACATTAAATTTGGAAGCTCTCATCTCTTCAATTCTGTATGGTTTTGTATTCAATTTTGATGAAACTATCCATACTTCTCAGTGGAGACACTATCTATGGAATTTAGGGAATTTTCGAACTTGAAATAGTGCTAAAATGTTGAGGGTCATATTCGGGTCCAGCTAGAAGGTTTGATACCGATGGTGGAACTATACCAAGATGCCTGGTCTCAGCTTTTCTCATGTGACATTCCAGCCTCTAAAATCTCTCGATAACGTGAATTAATTAATTTTGAAAAGCATATTTTGAGAGGCGCTGTCGATGGAATTTAGAGGATTTTCGAATTTGACATTAGCCGTAAAATGTTTAGGTTTATATTGGCAAGGGCGGCGGAACCGGGGGGGCACAGGGGGCACGTGCCCCCCCACTTTTCCTCAGATTAAAAATGTGCCCTTTTTCTACATAAAAATTTCTAAATAAAAAAGAGTTTACAAAGCCAAACCCACGTCGAATGAAATATTTCGGGAAGTTTTAAATGTTTACTACCACAGGCGTAGGAGCCCAATTTGATTTGGGGGGCTGTAACGACTTGCCCGAAAAATATTACCAAAATTTTTCGCGCGCGTAGCGCGCGTTCAACATCTTAATGTGCATATCATATAGGCATGCGTTGGTTATTACATCGCATGCCAATAACATACAATCATTTGCCGTGTTATAACCCTTCTAAATTGGTTAGAATTATTGGCAAAGTCGTTACAATAATAATGATCATAATAATATCAGTTTAACCATTGAAAAACACATAGAAAATCAATTTTCTTTCAGTATTTTCACATATTTCATTTGCTTTCATGCATGTATCGATCGCGTGTGCAGGGACTTGGACTTTATAATGATTTCACCTCATTTTGTCTTTTTCCTTGTTTCCCAATTTGCACATTAGATACTGCAGTGCTAGTATGCATTGTTTCCTTGAGGGGGGGGGGGGGGGCGTTGATGGAGTGATGTGTATACGCAAATAAGATGATACAATAAGAGTTATAAAGGGTACTAAATATCAGGCTGCATCAGTCCAATCGAATTTCTGCAAAGTGCCCTTCGACGTTGGTGCCCCCCCAGATTCAAAGTGCTTCCGCCGCCCTTGTATATTGGTTAGAAATAAGTTTTGCTACCGATGGTTGGGCCTATACCACGTGAAAGATAAAGATCTCATTACCTTTTGGCACTATTTCGACCTCTCAAGTCCCACTATAAACACGAATTATTGAAAATTTAGAAGAAAACATATATTGGAGGTGCTCTCAATCGAATTAGATTTTCGAATTTGAAATAGCGGTAAAATGTTTAGGGGCGTTTTTGATCAAGAAATCAATTTTGTTGCCGATGGTGGACCTTTACCACGTTAAAGAGGAAGGTCTCGTCTATTTTCTGGTACTATTCCGAACTCATCCCTCCTAAAATCGAATTATTTTAGTGTATTTTGCTTTATTGTATCCTAGTGGTTACTGGTATAGTTTCATACAGGCCGCTTTTCCACATGCCATGGTGTTGCACGACTGCGATATGGTCCCGTTACCGATGCGCTGTACCCGCATATGCTAAATTAGTACAGAGCGTATTGTCAGTTCGTAGTTATGTTATACGTAAGTTGTGACTATGCGTGAAGTTATGTCTGACTCACTACGGATCATAACAAGTCTTAGAACTAATATTAACGCCTATTTGTACTAGATTCACGATAACATCGTGTATGGATTACTCCGGATGTATACTGTAATGAGTCCTTTGGAACTGTCTCTGAACATCGATGTTTAGTTGGACCATATGAACCATTTTCTCATCTGCTAAATTGACCGTTGAGCAAGTTACTGTGTCTATGCTATGTTACTTGTTAGGTACGTTTCACTTCTATCTTATTAGGTTAGGCTGTATCGTTAGTGTTAGCGCTACTGTAACCCTTGATATTGTTTGACCAGGGGTTAACGTTGTTGTTTTTCAAACAAGCCTATACTTTTATATCGTAGGCTAGGCCCAAGGCTAGCCTAGGTCATGCAGACAAAACTAAGTTACCGAAAACTTTCATGCCCACACATGTACATTGGTAGATTAGGAATATGATGCCTTAACTTGGACATAAAGATAGACTCAGTATTTGTTACTCTTTTCTTAAGATTGTAAGGCTGCAGTAGCTGAATGGATTTAGGACCTAAGTACAGCTAAGCTAAGAACTATAGCCTCTAGAGTATAACACAATAACAGTAACACTACAATAACACTACATTAACTAATAATACTTTAACAGTGACACCATCAATAGGACTCACTAAAACTTTAAAACGAATATGAGGCTCAGCAAATGTCGAAGAAAGATCCAAAGGCTTGTCCATCCTTACCATAAAAGCAAACAGATCAACAATTTTGGTGATGTTTTCTGAAATTTTGATCAAACTGTGGCCTAGGCCTAGTGAGAGGAAAACTGAAAAGAAAATACGCCATTGGCTTCCACTATATATTAGCCTAGATTACAATTACTAAGCCCCAGCTTTGGCTTAGTTAAATTTTCAGTGGATCTAAACTGCAAATATTGGTACTTTTCAGTAGGCCTCCCTGATTGTCAAATTCCTTACAAAGAAAAAAGTTATGAGTACATGAAGAGCTAGGGCACAGGGGTTTCAGTTGTTTTCCGCATACGTTACTTTCCGCTGATTACTTTCCGCTGAAAAAATTCTTCTGCGGAAACACCTATTTTTCACTTACCTGTACACTATATTTTTCCGCAATTTGAGATACCAAATTCAGGCAGGATGATTAAAATAACATGAGAAAGTATCAAAGAACGTCGATCAAGGATGGTTAGACTGAGTTCATGTCAGAAAAGTTAAGCTGTGTATAATTTAGAGGAGGCTTGGGGTGTTTGTAATTACGAATTATTAAAGAAGCATATAATACTAGGGCAAAGAGACGCCCGCGTTATGAAGGATTGAGTATCTAATTAAGTATTAAAAATTCGGCCCGCGTAATGATGGTTTTAAAAAAAGGTGTAAAAGGCGGTATCTTTGATTTTCGCTGGAAATAAAATGGCTGTATAAGTAAGCCTTACAGCCTAAGCTACAAGTACAACCTTAGCTACTGTATCCTAAATCTAGTCTCGAAGCTACATTTTATCCTGTTACAGTCAAATCCTATCTTATCCATCTTCCTAAATCCTTCCATGTGCCTAATAATTTCAGTAAGTCATTCTGTTCCTCCCAAAAAGAAACGGTACTTTCCGCTGAAAAAAACGTTGTTTTCCGCTGACAAATTTGTTTGCGGAAAACACTGTTTTGTTTCAGCGGAAAGTAACGTGTGCGGAAAACAACGGTACCCGGGCACAGGCTAAGCCAACCTAGCATCTGGTTGTCATGACATTGAGATATTTGAGGGCCTAGGTGGGGGACTAGTTTCTGCCACAGTTAATTTTTCGTCATTACTTCAGGCCATATAAACTGTACATTTCTGCGATGGGGGGAAAATCACATTTTTTAGGCAGAAAGTAATGTCCTTAGATTTAACATTTTTTCTAAATGTTTTACCACTTAACTATCATGACTATTTCTTGGTAATCCACTGTCAATCAACTTTTCAGTTGGTTGTGTAGTCCTGGCTCCGTACAGCAAAACTACTGTTCTGTACTTACAGTAAGGATGTAATATTTGCAAAGCAGCTTCTCTCTCCCTCCTCCCCCCCCCCCCCTCTCTGACCTCTGGAGGAATTTTCAACAGATCTTTGACTCAACCTAAATAGTGCCATATTTGGAACTAGATATGAGAAGCAGCCTGCAAACCATGCCTATTTCAAGCTTAAAAATAATTATCACATAAGGAAAATTGACAGCTTTCTTGAAGTGAAAAATGTCACATTACAAAGAGAAAAGAAAGTACCTGAGAAATGTGAACAATTGAAGAATTGTGGCAGGTTGAATGTACATACAAATGTATATATATGATGAATCAACTCTTCCATTGCTGTGGATTGTTGATTGTGATGCAGGTTACTTTTGTGGATTCTTAAGTTTCTCATTCTTGGAAAAGGGCCAATGTTACCTGCCTTTAGTTAAAAAAAAATGAGGATTTAGGTCATTGTGTCATGACAGATATAGGTATGATGCTTGTTTATGTATAACAAAATGCATCTAGGACTTAAACTTGATTCTACAGTAGTTTGATAGCACAAAGCAGACACTTAGAAAGAACTCTACAGGAAATACCGTTGTGGATTTGCAAGAACCAATAGTTTAATGTTATCGATGTAGTAAGTACTTTTTTGTTGTTTTCTTGTTGTTGATAAAAACCAATGTTTAATACCTTTCCAGTCATGTTGTTAAGGTAGAGGCAGGTTAGTATCGTCACTTGGAAATCCCCAAACGAGAAAAAAAGTGTTGGAGAATTTGCCGGTGGTACATAATCTGTTATTTAAAGTCTAGTATACATGTATCATGTAAAAGAATGGCCTGTGCTATATATACTGTACAGTATGCTTCTTAAAGTTCTTACACCATGGTAATACTACAAAGTCAATGAAATATGAATGTTGTTTACATTTCACAGACATACATGACGTACCTGGTGTAATCTTTCATATTTTTTATATTTACTCTAGAGATATATGTTTCTTTTTTTTATAATAATTTGGTGTGTAGTATGCATGTGTTTATATATTTTAATGATGAAGAGAATTACATAGTCACGGTTGTACAGTAAAATAATACTACTTATTTCAGTATGTAAATGGTTTCATACATGTATGTAACTAAAATCAAAATAAAATAAAACTGTTAGCAAACTGCTTATCCACTAGAGAGCCTGTGTAGGAGAATGTGTAAAAGAAAGTTGGCCTAATGTTTCGATGTATGTAACTAGTATATATTAGTGTATATCTGTGGAGCATCATAATATTTGCTATGAAGACATTAATACATGTTCTGAAGCAATTTATGTTCATACTAGTCATAAATGGGTTACATTAATAATGGTTTCAATGTAGTCTATAAAAGTGCATTATTTGTTTTACCTGCAGGAACTGACCAAGATAATACATATACTACAGCCTTTACTGTCCCAGTTTATTGTTATATACTCAAGACCATGTACTGTACCTTTATGTATAGTTTTGCCAAACTTATTTCGTAATATAAAGTTCTACATACTATGCTAATTAAGATAGAAAGTTGGCGACGAGGATTATTTTAAGCCATTGCTGTTTTCGGAAACACTGGAGTCTTTGATGAAAAGTTGGAAGTGTTTGAAGCTTATTGTGACTGGTGCAATGTGTTTACTGCAGCTACAGTAATGGCATATCAGACGACGTACAGCTGTCATACACACATGTATTGCTCTAAAGATTTACTTATTGTATATACATACACATATAGGTAATGTCTCTCTGGACTTTTTACAATGGCAATTCTTGTCATCGATAAAATATGATTTACGATCTTCATCTGATATCTTTGTAAGTGGAATCTTTCAAGCAAGGATAAATACATGATATCAATCATACATTTTATAGACTAAACATCCTCCTCCTAGGCCTACAGTTGGCATGTGATGTAAAACTTTACAGCAAATGAATGGCAAGCAAAGCTGAATGAAGGTACATAAACTGGTAGCCCATTTCTACTGGTGGGCTACTGTTACTATACGTTGTAATAACTTCCACAATTATAGTGTTTGATGCATGATTGTTTTTTTTTACGTGGACCATATCCAGTTGTACAGATTGTGATACTAAAGGTCTAATCTGTGTGACAGTCAGGTACAGATTACACAGATCAAATATAAACCACTTGTTTTAATGTACTGAGACTTCACAAATTTTGAAATCCTAGCATAGGCTTATCATCACTATCTCCAATAGGTGACGACACCCTGCTGTGATGTAGAGAACAACACTAACAACAGGTGCTGTACTGTATTACATAGTTCATGTTTCCAAGACATGCTTGCTGTTTCATTCTATATGTCTACATATATTATTGAAGGGCAGGTTGGCGCCATGGAAGGTCTTTTAAATTTATTACACTATATATACTGACTGTCATGAAAGGTTTGTACATTTCCCACAGTGAAAATGGAAACCATTTCAAATTCTGGAGCTTCCATTCTCTAGTTGTTAAAATGTTAATACCACGGAAACAAGTTTGAAAACAATCTGTAAACCTTGACTACACTGCAGTGAATATGGATGTGGTGCCTTCAGCCCTTCACCACCCATCCCCCTTGATATATATATATTGAGAACGTGGTGAGGTGCTGAGGTACACTTTCATCCAATTGATGGGGAATGTTACAGTACTGTGGTGATCCTGAGAGCAGAAATGGGTGCCGCCTGGCCCGCCACGTTACATCCTAAACAATCATGCAATAGAGTTCTACGGCTTGATATAAGCTGATGTTCTCACATGGATACCTACAGAACAGTGGGTTTTTCACATGAGGTTCTGTTAGTTTTCCAATGTTTGGAAAATACTGAACTCAACTGTTTAACCACTAAATTGTCTCCAACTTAAGTAGCACACTGTACAGTGTACAGTAAGCGCAAGATGTCCAAGCTCCAAACAAAACTAGTCTTCAATATTATTACTATGATGCAATTATTATCCTGAAAGAGTTACTGTAACAGGCAGAACTTGTGATTTCACTGGGTACTGTCAATGTCCAGTCCACATGAGAATGGGAACAATGCTATTTTAGGTACAACTAAAATGTCATTCATAAAAGTGCCAATGAACAGTACAACTTGTACAGTGGTCATTTTTATCAGCTCAACTTATCTGCCAGCAACATTGACTCAAATGTTGTACTTTAAGTAGATAAAGTTAATTAATGTCAGAGGTGTCATGGCTGGACATGTACAGTACTGTTCTACTACTGTATAGGTTTCAGTAAATATTGTGTCATTCCAGTAATGTACATTACATTTCACTGTACAAGAAGCAATATAGTTCAGACACAAACTTTTACACTTTGTAATAGAACCAATAAAATAACATTTTGGTCTTTTCATTTTTTTTTTTAAGTCAGTTTGGTCCTGGCTGATATAACTCAAATCAACTTCCATGTTCCATAGAAGTTGTATTGTGCATTACAGTAGCACTAAGGGGATGATTGAACTGATTGAGTTATATGGTCCTCAGGGTTGATTGTTTCTTGGATAATGTGCAGAATGTCGCCAGTAAAAAGTACATACTGTAACCCCCATCACATATAATGTAAGTCTTGTGCACCATTAAAACAACTAGTGCTATTAAACACCTTATAGAGACATTGTACAGCAGAGATGCTTCTATTTAACAACTACAATGTCCTTATAAACCATCCTGTCAAGTTTGATTTACACATTTAGAGATAGTTGGTGGAGGAAATGTGCTGACAGATGATAAGATGAGGCCATTTCTCAGCAGGATATCCCTGAACCTTCCACAAAGGTCCTCTAGAAGTTAAGATTAATTATGGCACTATACTGTGGAAAATGTCCATGTTAGAGAGTGTGTGGAGTGTTCACTTCTGAAGCTAAATAAGTGGAAACTAATGACGTCCTAGAGATCATTGGTATGCAAGTAATGAAGAATGGTAATAATAAGGGTATAAATATACCATTATTCATCAGACTGTACAGAATTGATCACATGCATGACTGTTTGACGTCAGGCCTACACTTTTACAATCTTAGCCACTTGACAATGAAAGCACTCACATTCCAGCCCACTGGGACTTTTCCTATATCACAATGTTCACGCATCCAAGTATTGTAAAGGCTCAGCTGCTTATGGGACCAGCCCCGTAGTATTTGCTGATAATAGGCAGTAATAATATTATGGGCCTTACAGTATGACAGTAGGTTTGCAACTCATATAAGTCTTTGCCCATCTTTTTGTACTGTTTTCTTAAAAACCTTTGCCAGAAAAAAGCAAACTGCTTTTTTCCCTAAGTGCTAGCAATAATTGGCAGTAATTGGAATCGCTTCAAAATTGTGATATATTTAAAAATAAACTAAAATGTTACATTTTGGCCTTAAATTAACATAGCTCGAACCTGTATTGCAGTCTTACAATTACTGTGCAGGATGGATATAATGTCACTTTGAAAAATTATCCCAATTTATTTTAGCTACGTAGGTTTACCAGAAAATTGTGCTGATTTTTTTTTTTTTTGACCTGGGATTAGTAGGTCATGGTGGTTTTATGGGCTGTTTGAGATAAAACAAGGACGAGTACTGTCTTGTGTCTAATTATTATCCTTTCTTCTCCCCCTGGCATTGCTGCCCCTACGGTACGGCACTGCCCCCCTCCCTTCATCCACACTTCTCAGTAAATTATAGATCATCCTGTCAATTATCTTATATGCTTTGACTCTTGGCCAAATTAAAATAATTGTTTTCTTCTCATTTTTACAGAGATTATGAAATGAAGTCCTGAGTGTTTGAAATGGTTGGTAATGAATCTCGACTCTACTTCTGAGTCAGTCACTGTTGACGAGTGAGCCCTTCGTGACCACCACTGGTACCTGTATTTGGCAACGACTGAACTTTTGCTATGCCATCCACTACGAAGGAGCAGAGGAAGGGGTCGAAACCCCCCAAACATTGGACCCAAAATATACAGGATAGTACAGTCGACCGAGCAGAGGATGGCAAGATTCACTTCTCGGTGAAGGGGGGAGCAGAAAATGGACAATTCATTTTCGTGTCAGACATCAAGCACGACAAAATTGTGATAAGAAGTGGCAAAGTGCATGTGGATGAAATTTTACTAGAGGTTAATGGAACAAAGGTAGCTGGATTTACTCTTTGGGACATCTATACCCTCTTCCACGAATACAGTGACCAATTGCTGTACCTGAAGTGTGTCAAAGCAGGTAAGAAACTGTTTGGATTTATGGCATTTTCAGCAAAGAATGAGGAAAGAAATGTTTAAACCATTCATTATTATACAGTAGTTGTGTGAGATTATGAATAATTCTACAATCAGTCAATGGTTAAATTCCACTTTTTGGGAATTAGAAATTTTCATGACGGTTCTTCAGTACATACTGTGTGTAAGACTGAAAAGTTATAGCAAACGTGTTTACTAATTAAAAGTGAGTTACTAAATTTGTAGATTAAAAGGTGAGCAAAATCATGATTTAGTACTGGCACATTGCTAAATCCCTCTAAAGTACTTTGATCTCACTTTGTTCTATGTTTCCTGTGTATCTAGATTTTATTCCTTCATCCAAAGATTTTCATTCTGAATTCAACTTTCTTGGAGTTTGCTGGTACTGTACGTTTAAATTTGAAATGATTCTAATATTTCTTGGAAATTTGAAATTTCATAGAAAATTCATGACAGAAAAGATACAGTAGATTATAATTTACATTTTGGAAAAAGTGATGGTGTTTATATAATATTTTGAGTAGGAAAAAAACAAAATTGAATGTGGCAGTTACAGGTAAGTGTTTTTACAAACTCAACCAAGGAAAGTTAAGGAGTGTTCTTCTAATGCACCAACCCTGACACAGGCTCATTATGGGGGGAAGGGGAGGGTGAGGAGGTGGGAGAAGGTTCAGGAGTCAGAGCGTTGTTTGATGGTGGTGAAATAGCAGACATTGACAGCACCAAGCCTGCAGTAAAATTATTGCTCTGATAATTAGTGTGCAAGGTCATGTCCCGACCACCCTGGCTGGCATGAGGGCCCTGCCACACCGGTTGAAGGACTGTATGATCAAAACTAGTAGTAAATTTGAATATACTGTATATATTTGCCTACGTACATTGGAACCCAGCTACTGAGGGAGTGTTAAACATTTATTTTGAAAATAATTGGTTGTACAGATATATGCAATGGTTTACTCTTGGGGTACACTGTAAGTTTATTTACATAAAGAGGAAAAGTCAAATAAACCTTTAACTTTGTCAAGTACAAATATATGCCAGTAAAGTTTAACCAAGTTTACTGAACCACAGCTCAGTTTGTATTTAATATCAAATGCCTACAGTTTTAACTATACGTCTGTATGGAGGTCCCTTTTCTTAGTTTGTGTATATACTAGAATCAAATTGAAGAAAGTTCTTGGAATTTGGCTCACAAGAAAGGAAGTTGTGTCTTATTCACTTTCTTGAAGTACTGTATCTGTAAGAGGTGATTTGGATGTCATCTCATTCTGAGAGACTTTCGATCATTTCAGATATTGTCGGCATTGGCATTGCTGTAAGCAGGAGGCGGACGAATGTTGGCTTAGATGAGCTAAATGTGAACATTATTACACATGTTTAAGAATGGAAAAGAGATATTGGCCATCACTAAGATTTATCGAGTTGACCATTTTGTATGCATTAAAATACTAATTTACAGTATTATGATGATTTCGGAGGAATGCTTTCATTTAATGTTTGAATTCTGCTCAAGTAACAGTAATGCGTTAACTGAAAGTATGTCTTCCATAAATGGATTGCAGTTGGAATCTTCAGAAATAACAATTAAAACACAACAAGCATATTTGTGGCAGTTCATAATTTATGGCGGTGTCCTGTCAAAAAACGACACACACAACAGTGTATGTACAGTATATATATACTGTAGCTTTGCAATGTGGTGTGTACACACAATGCTAGTTAGATACACTGAAGTGACTACTGTAGCATCCATTGACAAAATGGCAAAGAAAGTTGTTTACTTGTTGTTCACTCAGGCAGTTACTCCTTTGTGTTTCAATTTAATTGTTATATAGCTCTTTTGTGTATCAGAGAATTTACATTGTAATCTCTCTTGAGTAATACCCTAAGATGAATACATTTTCACAGCTTTTGACAATCAAGGATGGCGCAGCTTAAATTGTTTGAGTATTCTTACCACAAGGAAAATGTTGTACCATGGATGTGTGATTACCTCCAGGACTTAGGCTTCTTCCATGGTAGAACCTGTACATGGTGTACAGGAGTGCAATAGTTGATAACTATTATATGAAGAAGTCCTGGGTGGGAAAATACTGTGACTTAATTCTGACTATGGCTCTAGTGAGAAGTAATGGTCTGGTTGGGCAAAAGGGACTATCATGATACCATCACTGTTTCTAGCAGGAGTAGAATTGAAGCAAATTTTGTAAGAAGCTATGAGATAAGGTGTCTTAAGTTGTTTTTAACTGAAGCTAGTGTAGTGTTCAATTGACATTAGTTACATGCTTATTAATGAGTGGTACAACATGACCTTTATAATTCAAATCTTTCTTAAAAAACACAAAAAAAACAACAACAAACAAAGCCGTCCTCCCACTCCCAGCCCGAAATCACCGCCAAGAAAAAAGAGGTAACAAAAGGTTGAAATACAATAAGCAGATTGTTATTAGGGATAAATCACTATTTTTACTTCAAAATGTAATGTTGGGTACCATACAGTACTGTCAGAGCAGTAAACATCCGTACTAAAACTATGCTGTAATGTACTACTGTACAATGGCATTCATGATTTGAAAGGGTTCTCAATTTCCAACATCAGTGCTTGTTGCATTTAACATTGTGTGATATAGTGTATCAAACAACATCACTGACATCGATTCACGACTCAGGTTTTATCTGTGGCAAAGGGAAATAACCCAACAGTTTATTTTTTTCCAAATCGGACGAAAAACAAATTATTGTACAAGTGTGAAAAACTGTAACAGCTCATTTAAGATGGTATCTGTTAACTAGTTTCTCATTTTGTATCCATGTACAAAGGTTGCTGTTTATAAAAGACTGGGATGATTCATGTTCAATCTAAAGGAGTTCCTGAGCACTGATGTTTAGCCAAAGTTCCATGTTACAAATATATACACTTACAGCTGTCAAACTCTAGACTCATCCTCGTCTACGCTTTGTACACAACCCAAGCAAATCAGATCCTCACAGAATTGCAACGAGAAAAGCATGAATAACTCCAAAGACGTATAAAGTGCCATGTTCAAGTAGCAAGTTTATTGACACAATGATTTGTCTCCCTCCCACATTGGTTTGATATATGTGTTTGTACTTAATAACATACCTGTGCCAATATTAGTGTCACTTAACTGTATTTTACATACATCATGATACACAAGTTCTAAAATATTGATTAGTTTCAGTAGATGAATCATTCTTTGCTTTAAATTGACATTAAGGTGTTCATATACTGAGCTCCCTTTGTTAGTACTCCTAAAATGAAAGTAAATTTAGACCATACAGTCATTAATTCTGACATTAATTAAAAGAACTGTCTTAGGTTAAAGTCTAGACTTTGCACAGCCCTCGAGAGGCTGCCTCTTGTTTTAGAGAAGATAGTTCTGAAGCCTCTAATTAACGGAAAAGTTTAATGGAGCTATCATTTCACCAATTCAACCACACCTACTTAGTCATCTTGCTCCTAGGATTCAGCTTGCTGTGTGGCATATATATTGCTTTTAATAGGTCTAACTGTGTATAATTTGTTTCAGGGCAAAACGCGTCACTACTTTGTTGGTGGAGTGCTACATGAAAATCAGTCCAAAGCGATATATATACGTAAGCAATGTACACTTGTTGAGTACAGTACTGTATATATATAAATGATCAAGAAAGTGTGTGCCATTTCATATGGCTTGCATTACAGAAGCTTTTTCAGTTGATTTTAATTATGTAAATTATGCTAACCAATACTAGAATCCCATTAAAATGTAGGCCATTACAGGGTAAAGTTTTAATGGTCATCAAGAGACGACCAAATCGTATGGCAGAGGAGACAGAAGACTAGTTGTTTACATCGAATTCAGATTGTATTGTAACCTAATACCCCCAAGCAGGTGGTGTCCTATTCACCAAACCTACATATATCTCCTACAGTGAAAATATTGCTATTATTACGTTCTTTTTGGTCAACCAAATTTGCTGTCAGGACAACCAAAAGTGAGGTGTGGTTTGTCCGGGGGACAGACAGAATAAAATCCTTTCAAAGTTTTGCCTTGCCATTAGCTTGATTTTGTTATGTTTCATGTTAAGTAATAGGGTAAAAATCTAATTTTTTGGAATTTTTCTGATTATTTGCCAACTAGATTTGAATTGGGATATATATACAATATTAGTAACAGATAGGGAAACAAGTGTCATGGTAGTGAGTTACAAAGGATCGAAGCAAATGATTTTGATTCTCACTATTAACTCACTAACTTTTATCTGCATAACAAAACCTAGGAGGATGCCTTAGTGTGCAATATTAATAAAAAAATATGTAATAATATATATTATACACATTACATATTATATTATATATACAATATATATATCATAATAATATTAATACAAAAAACTTGGTACAGTAGGTTATGTAAACTTGCTACCCAAATTTTCCCAAAAGACCTGAACTTGTGTAGATTTGTTGTTCAGGTTTTCACTGCCAAGATGGAAGTTTACCTAGATTGCAGGCGTTCAACTGACGGATACAAATTTCTACTGTACTTCACATTTCTACCAACTTAAGATTATTCATGTTGTGTATGCAAGCCAAGGCCTTTCCCATGGGGATGGTGTAGTATATATTATATTTGTGTAGTATGTTCATCTAACTGTGTATATATGATCCCAATGCCACCTTACATCTTGCAGCTGTTTGCCCTTCTATACAGCTGCACACAAAACTGACTCAGAGGTAAAGCAGCGTTGTTAAAATGCAAATAAAATTGGTAGCTACTGTATGTACACTGTAGTACGTACCATAGTTAAGAGCAGTGTTTCACATTAAGTGATTAACCAATCAGTGGCCAGACAACATGATTTATGACAACAAATTTACATCCTTACAAATCTCAAGAGAAATGATGTGATATAATTTAATAATTTATGACAAAAACAAAAAGCATAAATAACTAAGAATTGTCAGTCTTTCAGATTTACTGGCAACGTGACTAGAGTTTATGACTATATAACTCTAGATCATACTGTTGTACAGTATCCACAGTTTTCATTGTGCTTTATAGCGATACAAATTGCTGCTTTAACATTTACCAGTAAAAATTAATTCCACATATATAGGTTTTGTTTAACTTTGAATTATTTATCACATAATTTATTTTTTGGAAAACCGTAAAGCTGTGCAAACATTATTGCATGGAGAAGGCTGCAGAAAGTCAAACGTTTATAAATGACTATGACTGCCTTATTAATTTTGGTATGAACTCTTATCCATTGTACTTAGAAGAGGACTCATAAATGAACCAAGATAGAAAAACATAAATAATAATTAAGCAGAAGCTGTAGAAGATATCCAAGAAATTTAAGGAACATCTAAAATGACAATTTTCCATACTGTAGCCTTTGTATGGGTAATTACATTTAAATATTCAGAACAATGTGCTGGATTCATGAGTCAATTTTGTGTTTTTGCATCGAGCTGCTTGGTGTTTTCATTTGATCCTGCTCTGTTGTTCTGAAGTGAAGTGTTCCAAATTTGTTAAATTTCACATAAATTTGCAATCATTAAAAATTTAAAACCAGAGCTGCATGTACATGTATACAACAGCTGACCTACATATGACACGCTCTATTGAATGCATCTCTCTGGTAATTATACAGTGAGTGCGGAGGTTTTTCATGTTTCGTTAAAATTTTGTTCAGTTATGATGAAATGATACGCTCATAGACTTGTAGAATCCAACATACAGTACATCTGAACCCAACAGTACAATTTACTTTCGTCTGTACTAGTCTGTACCATATATAAACAGTACAGTAATTATGTATGGATCTACAATGTATCACTAGTGTCACACTATGTAAACAGTATATATATATCATAATGACATACACATGAGCTTATGTCATAAACATCACAGTTGGTAACTTATGGTGGTACATTGTAACCAGGGAGCTCTTACTAACTGCGTACAGTATGTGAATAATGTATGCCTTGTATAAATTTAATTTATAATAATAATGGGAAATTTGTCATTCAATAAAAGAGGCATCAGTGAATCACTGAGAGACTTATGCGTTCTTGTTTTGTACTGTAATGAACTTTAGGAAACAATGCCATGGTGATTGTGTGTGTACAGTTTGTGGTACACTTCAAATGACTCAATTAACTGATGTACTACTGAATATTTAAACAACTGTTGCATGTTTGCCTACACAGTAAAAGGAGGCTTTGTGATTATAACTGTATAATGGTACTGTACCAAGTCAAGGACCCTTGTGTATAGTGTCAGTGACACTTGACACAAGAGTATGGATTTCAGGCCGTAGTTGTTTTAGAGTGTCCAGTAATGAATTGTAGGTCAGTTTTTCTGGTCAGTCTTTCTAAGATGAGAGCATATTGTGCATTTCTGACCTGCACATTACTGTACAAATGGAGGGTGGTAATTATGCGATTGAGACCGATATACACTTTGTCTTTGTCAATGGTACAGTGTAAGTCTAGATCTATGTTGCAGTTAGATATGTTCCATGCAAAGTCATGAATATTTATCTGTCCACAGGTCAAAGCACACTATTGTGTGACATGTAAAAAACACACCTGTGTCCCTGTTGACTTGCTTACAAACAAGACACTTTCATTTAAATTCATTCTTACAAAATGGCAAATTCTTCCTAACAATGTGATTGTAGGGAAACTGTCAAAATTGAACTTCATATTAGGCAGTCATGATGTGGCAAAGGTCTGTTGTGCATGTTTGTATATAGTGGAATGCATTATGATTTATGAATATGGCTACGATGTGTTGTGCATGTTTGTACCCAGTGGGATGCATGATGAATGCTGCTTTATTGTCATATATATACTATATATTCCAGAGATTATACACATTAATCAGCTAGTACTATATTCACATCTTTAGAATTATTTGTTTTTAAATTGGTTTTACCTTGATTATAAAGCTTTTCATGTTTCAAAGCAAACCATTAAGTACCTCTCTTATTTGTTTATATGTTTTTGGTACATATTACACACAACAATATACTGGTTTAATCTTAACATGCTTTGTGTATCAGGCATATAGAAATACCTGTAGTTTTTGCACACAACTCATAAAATATGCACTGAGAGTATTGTACCACTTTTGAATGTACAGTAAAACATCCTAACAGCTTTGATCAGACTACAGACCTGCTACTTGTATAATATCATTAAATGAATAACTTGATACTCCCACTGTATCAGTGGTTAACTGGTCTACACAGGTATATATCATTGCTATCTCCCTAGCATAGTATATATAGCGTACTTTGAAAAACATGAGGCTATATTAATTCATTGGAACAGAAAATTATCTGAACAGAATATACACATAATTATAATACTAGTATCATTGGGCTGCAGAATCAATTACAGGAAATTAACGTTTTCTCTCGCAATAATTCCCTTGAAGATATAAAATCTGATCGCAGCCAATAATCATGGATTCTCCGACGCTATCAGATGACTTAATTACTAATTTTGTTTGTGTGTGACAATGTATTTATTCCCATTGAGCCCTCCCCCCACCCTCCAATAGTTTGATTTATTAATGAGCAAAAATAAACTGAGATACTTAGGGGATGAACGGGATGATCAATCAGAAACATTGAAGCATGAAGTGTTGTCTAGCTTCTACGGTAATGGTTTCCAGTCTGCTGTGCAGTGTGTGCATAGGCTTTACAGAGCATTTAACAAAGTCAGAATAATCTATCTGGTTTCGCAATTTAAGGAAAATATATATGCCGGGTGAGCTGATCAATATGCTATGCACGAAGAAGCTGCAAAGATTTATAACGGTTCTGGAAATTTACGGAGAACCTTCAGAGTTTTTTTCTCAATATATAAATAATTGGAAATGTCTGAACTTTTTAAGTACATGATGTGCATGCAAAATGTAAACTATTTCATTGTTGTAACTTGTAGGCAGCTTATGATTTGGATGTTGAACAAGAAGTAACCCAACTGTCAAGAAGGCTAGAAGTGCAGTATTTCTAGTTTTTCTGCATTTCTCTCTGTGAAGCTGCTTCCTTAGTGTAATTGCACTGTACCTGTTAAACAAGATTAGGGAACGGGAACCATTCTGAAACTCACAAACTTAGAAATTATGAATTATATAGACCAAAGTTATTATTCTCTGGTCATTCCTAAGTGACTCAGTGTAATCTCTTAGAGTTCACCTCAATCACATGTATCCAATATGTAAGAAAACTTAATTGAAGAGTGCATTGGCAAGCTTAATCCATCCTTGCTAGTTGTTATCCTGTTATTTTTCATGACATTATAGACAATGGTGGACATGTTTTTCAGTTTTCACTTTAAACAGAGACGTGATTTCGAAGAAGAGAGTTCTCTCTTACTTATACTGTAGGTGAACATTTTGTTAGAAAGCTGCCGGTGTATTGTCCAATAGACCAGGCAAAGCCCTCGATGCAATCCAAACCTGCACACATAACATATAGACGGGCCTTTATAGCAGGAAGTTAATAATAGTGCAGTCCTGTTATACACTAACCATTTCAATAGAAGACATGTACACAATACAAACCCATCAGTATCTATTGACAAAAATCACGGCAGTGATAAATCTTTACAAATTAATTCCCAGTCCATTCTCCCTTATATGTACTTATTTAAGGGTATATCCTCTTACCATTCAGTGGCTTTTCGATTATCAATGATGTTTCAAAGGAGAGGTTAGCGCTAAGCTATTTTATGCCCTCAGTTCTATTTTAGTGCCCTGGAGATATCCCTTTTGAGAATGGATTAGGTTGGACCTTCAATATTTGGATTGAAAAATGTAAGCCCCCAAAGGCCCCAATACAGACTTACTGTTCATCTGTAAGTTCCCAAACTGATTAAGCCTGGATTATTCTCATCATATAGTGTAATTGGCCATTTCTTTTAGCATTCTGAACATGGGCCAAATGTATGGTAGTTATACCATTTATAACCAACATTGCTTCTCGGCCTTTTGGCTAAGATCATGTGTAGTATATATTTTTACCTTTCTAGGTGAATCCTATACATCTGATGATGATCACAGTCTCAATGCAAGGGGACTGGGATTGAGAGCAGATCAGTCGTTCAGTTGTGTGGTTTGTGGGGCCCAGCCGCCCAGGTTCTTTATTGGGTGCCTTTTCCTTAAAAGTACCAACATGAACAAAACGAAAACAAAATATGGTTTAAAACTGATGGACTAAAAATATCTGAATGACTGGATTAAAACACATGCCTTGCTACTGTAGTTCATTTGAATGCTTTGAATAATAAACTCTGAACTGATATTCAGTAAAAATTAATATATTAGGTGATGTAAATGACCAGTGATTCTTCCTCCTACATACTTTGTCGGTCCTACAGTATATCCTAGCCACATGTATAAGGTAAATTCAAATTGCAGACTGAGACATTTCAACACTATACCTTCCTGCCTTTTGTCAGTAACCTTAAGTTGGTAGAACTAGAGTTCAAGGAATGAGGTGGTAGTACAAGTCATATTTTATGGGACTTACAGTGTGGTGTTAAAAGTTACAAATTTAGGTAAGCAGACTACCGAAATTATTATAGAGGGAAGCATGGCAGCTGTAAAAGTAAAAACCCATTGACTTTAAGGGTTTCATTCTGTTAGCAGTCCCCCACCCCCCAAACCCCCCTTCCCCCAAATAGATGATCTTTTTGATATTGTCTGAATTAGTAACTGTTTGTGTCCTTCACCTTTCTGTCATTGATGAGAGTCACAAGTTAATTGTTGTTTCTGCAGGCACAGTAGTTGTAATCTTAATAACTGTACAATAATATGCAAACTGCAGTTACACTATCTATGAAAAGAATTTGCCCTGTAATTTACGTAGCTAAGGTCCTATTGATGCTGTGACCTATATGGAATTGTACAGTATAAACAGATGTTATCTTTCTTCAGTTGTTTAGTGGGTGTAAACAATGCATTGTATCTAGTATGGGTCTGATCTCCAACCTGAGGATATGTCACTCAACCTATGTGATGACATATACTCCATATTTAAAGCAACATTTGGCAATTTGGTCTGCAATTTCACCAAATCTTTGGAGTTTTACTTAAAAAAAAAGGCTTGCTGTGGATTAAACTTAGACACCTCCATGATCGTACTGTACATGATTTCACCAGATGAAGGTGGAAGAGAGAAAATAATGAATTATAATAATAATAATAATAATATAGTTATTATAGCGCTTTATACATTCGTAAAAGGACATCTCATGGAAAGCACTTTTACATGGGACTATAGTAAAGTATTATAAATATTACAAATATAAGATACAGAGTAATAAAAGGCATAACGTAGTCAAAGCAAAATCAGAAAATAAATATAAATGAGGTTAAGATAAATAAAAACTAAGATCAGTTATTAAAGTACATGATAAAAAGAGGAGTTTTAGGGTTGGGACTCAAAAAGAATCAAAGGTGGGTAAAAGGCGAAATACAGGCGGCAGGGCGTTCCATAGACGTGGTGCAGAAATTCTGTATAGCTCTCAGTAATATAGCTTTGTCAAGACATTTTATTCATGAATATTCATATCAATTTAATTACATGTAACTAAGCATATAAAACTTCTTTAAATTTTGAATTTCTCCTTTTAATAAAGGGCACCTTGACAATTATATCAACTTTAAAACAAGCTATTTGTGATGTGATGTTAGGATGTATGGGGAAACTTGTGCATGTTTTTAGTGTTCAAAGAAGGGTAACATTTGATCAGTTATTTGATTAGTTAGTATGCAAATCAGTCAGATTTGGGCTAATGTAGCTAATAGCAAGAAACTGCAGATGATTATGAGAAAGAAGGGAATGGATAAAGGACCTGTGGAAGGAAAATGGCAGAATGGGAGGAAAGTGTGGGGGAGATGTTTCATAAGAAATAAACTGATCTATTCTTATCTGGAAGTATAGTCAACTAGGTTTGTGCTTTCTCTGCCTGATTTGAAACAGTTCACATGCATGACAGTGAAAACTTCTAGATTGAAAACCTGTAACTTTGATATGTATAGTCGGTATCAGTAACTTATCCTTCTAGTGCTTTGAAGAGTATTTAATTGACAGCAGTAGTTCAAAATATTTTCTATTTCACTGCATATCTTCACACCTTATCCATATAGGTATGTAGTTTGCTTAACTATGTCAATAAATCAGGCACGATTATAAATCTTGACATCGGTTGAACTTTCGTTCTCCTTTACGTACCTTATACATCGCAAGAAATATCCACCTGTGCCACTTGTAGTAACTACAGTAAACAGTTGTCTTGTGAAGAGGAGAATGTTTATAAAGGTAGGCTAGGCTGTATTTGGAAATCTTTTGACAAAACTTAAAAAAGGTTCAGTTGGGAATGTTAACAATGTCATAATAACCAGCCTGAAAATCATTCATTTAGTGTAATAACATATAGTACCTACATGTTGAGCAAGTCTTGCTCTCCTGCAGGACAATTAAATGAGACATTTTTTTAATTAAAGGCGATCTTTGTTTCTTGTATCTTTTTCAGGTCAACCTTTAACCAAGGACTTAAGGAGATATCTGAACACGAGATTCCAGAAAGGTTCAATTGATCATGATCTACAACAAACAATCAGAGAGAATCTGTACTACAGAACCGTGCCTTGTAAGTGACACATTCCTCTCCCCCATTATATGTAATTGATTGTGAGGGGAATGGGGGGGGGAGCCATGGTGGTGATGATAAAGGTAGGCTGGATGATGGTCATAAATGGGGGCAGATGGGGGTGGGGTACTGATGATGGGATGAAATTGGTGGTGGTGGTGATGGTAGGGGTGGTATGTTCATAGGATCGATGGTGAATCAAATGAGAAAGGGTGATGGAAATAAAACTTAAACAGATGTTGGATACATGTATAGACCAAGTTGGGGTCAAGAAGATTGGAGTAATAGTAGCTTTCCAAAACCAGTATCAGTCAAAATACTTCCTCAAAAAAGTTTTAATATTTGCTACAAAGACTTGACAAGTTTTTTCTCCGTATCTCTCTGTCTGCTCCTTGGTGTGTCTCCTCTGATATTTTATCGAAGATGGCTTCGAGTAATCTGAATCAACTTGTCTGTTTATTAATTATATTAATTGGTACAATTTGTAACAATTATTGATGATAATTGAAAACCGATCATTGTGATTTTATCTTCAGTGAATTTATTCATCGCAATATTCCTTGAAAATTACAACATTACATAATATTACATAATATAGCTATGAGTATTTTAGAGCGTGTTTAGGTTATAACCCGTAATATTCTTCTCAGCCAAATATGCTTCGGTAAAAATCTTGATACATCAACTATGGGTATATTAAATACTGTAGACATTAATGTTTACGACCAAGAGCAAATCTGTCTTTGTCTATACCAGTATCTTAATGCTGCTGCGATCCCCAACGTGGACCTTACAAGGTTACAAATGAGGCATGTTGAACATGTAATTCATCTTTCCATATCATTTCCATTGAACAACAGCTATTAAAGCAGTTGATTCTACTTCAGTCATAATCGAAGATTCAAGGAATTATTTATCAGCTATCATATAGCAAAATTTATTTTTATGGAAATTGAACCAACTCCTGTACAAGTTACAAGGTTATAGAGCAGGGTTTTTGTGTATAATGGATTCAGGAACTATAATAGTTTAAAAGCTCAGACTAAAATTCAGAGCCTTCAAAAGTGTTACAGAAAAATTTGAACACTTTGCTGTAGTTTATTCCCTGAATTGGAACCATATTTCACTGTGCTCCCAAGCCACACCCCCCCCCCCCACCAGTTTCAGTCAAGAAAACTAGTGGTGTTAAAATCAGTTGATAAAGTACTTAGTTGTTATAAAGTAATTTTCCCGAATAATGGAATTTGTCTGATCAGCTGAATGGCAACACTAATATCTGCCCATTTTCTGGTATACAAATTAGGCCAGGCCTACAGATTTACTTTTTCTACTATGACAGTAGTATAGGCCTAAACAAAGAAATGAAGATTTTGCTTTGAAAAAAGAAACACTCAGATATCCAGGTATGTACTATCTGTTGTGATAAGAAAATCTGCCAAAATAGTATATTATTATGATTATTATGTCTCATGAATTTGTGTGACGGGAAGATTCTCGAATCTGCAAATCCAGTGAATTGCTTTAACGTTAGCTTTCACTTGAGAGATCTCGCTTCTGGCAACATTATACAGACTGTATCCCTGTGGACTGAATTAGCAAGTCACTGGTAAAGGTTACAGAAGAATTGCAACCCTTTTCAACTCCAAATGCGACAAATTGATAGCGAACAGTTGCAGAGGTGCATTCTCAACTTGGAGTTTTTGCATTCTGTTATTTTCTTCTCCTTCTTTTCATGCTTTTGAAGTCTGTTGAAAGGTTCTTTAAACAAGGCCTGTCTGATCCTGTTTGCGTCCATCAACATCTTAGGAAAGTGATGTAGGATATTACTGTGGGCAGGGAGGAAAGTTTTAGAAGCAAAGACTATAAAGGCATAGATGGCATTTTTTTTTAAATAAAAACATTTGAAAGACTTTATAACTCAAAATAACAGCATTTGGTACCCAATATGACTACTGAGATTGTTATTGAGCACTTCCTTCGGCAGGGATACAAATATTTTAATTCCTTTAATGCTGGGAATAAGATAGGTTCTGTTCTTTATCATATAGCGTTTTGCAATCACTTTGATAAATCTTCAATACAATATTGATAATGAAAGTCCACAGTGATTTATTTTAGTTCAATACAATAAAGTCCAATTTACCAAACAAAATTTTTAGAATTACTCTAAGTTGAAATGTTAATACTTATTAATTTTTCTGAAGAAATATCTGCATGTGTGATAACAAGGAGGGGAAGGGAAGGGGGGGGGGGATTAGAGTATTTGTTAGATATTAAAGGTCAATATATTGGTGCCTCATGGGGTTGGTAGGCCACTGCTAATTTGAAGTCAAACCTGAAGTAGGGGTCTGGGTGGTAATCAAGCAAAGTAATAATTTTATGCATTTGTGGAATGCTATCATCTGTTCAGTTAATTTTGCTAAATTTATGCCTTTTTCTCCTTCTTCTTCAAATGTTACCTTTTCAGGCACCACCAGACTGCCCAGGGAAGGTGAAATTAATGGCGTTGACTACAAGTTTCTGTCCCCGAATGAATTTATGGCCTTGGAGAAGAGTGGAAATTTATTAGAAAGTGGCATATTTGATGGTTTGTAGCAGTTACATTGTTTATTCATAAGTATCTTGATTTACAGAGGCCTACAGTTGTTCATATTTAAGCATACCTACAAATCCCCCCCCCCCCCTACATTGCTCCATAAATTGAATGTTGATTCCAACTGATTTGTATTTTATGACTCTATTCAAGTACTTGTAGTTTTGTGATAACTTCTCTACCTGCATAAAGTGTAGGCTTTACTTAAAGAGCTCTTCGGTTAGAATTGCTAGATATGTATCATCTTGTTTTCTTTACGGTCATCTGCGTATTGAAGCTACCAGCCGAAAGCTGCTTAGGTCCTCATTTATGGTGAGTTGCATATACATGCTCGACAACAGTGCAATGAATATGGCCGTCTTGAACAGTACTGTAAAGTTATAGGCACTAACAGGCTAATTATCAACCATTTAAAGGGAGAAGAAAACTGTTAAAAGGTCAAAGATACTTGCCGTAGGTGGGTGGTGCACTCAAATTCTCTATTTGTGTAAGATTTCACAACTTAATTCATCCCATAGGGAACGTTCATCAAAATGACTGTGACAGAGTTAGCTAATTATTGTAACGCCTGCAAGTCACCTGCGTATAAGTAAATTGAATTACAAGTCGCGAAGTATTCAGATAAACACAAACCTCAGCAGCCATTTGCGTCAAGTGTTAAGTATTTCAACTGCATGGAGTGTTTTGTTTCATAATATCTAAATTGTAAAGGTCCAAGACAAGTATCACTTGTTTATTTTTACACGCCAAAAATACTTCCAGAAGCAATGGAATAAGGCAATTAACCTATAGACCAGCTTCTGAAGGAATAATAAAGAGCTAAAAAGGGTTATTAGAACATGACATGAAAGGGGGAAAGAATGCAGAAGTTGTGAGGGGACAAGTAAGTTCCTTGCTCATAACTATTCAAACCAAGTAAGTTTTGAGATATGAATATGCAAATAAGCACACCAGAAAGTATGAAACCAGGCATACACATCAAAGGTCTGAAAAAGACACATTTCAACATTTTACGTTTAATGCGTGGGACATTTAGCATGTTTGTATTTTATATTCAAATAGTGAATATCTTTAGGAGTATCCAATCAGTTGTAACTGCATGTATAGATCTCTCAGTTAGACTGAAGGAGATGTAATTATGTCAGACGAATATCACATGGCTCAGTCGGAACGAGAAATATAACAGCAGAGTGCGTCTCTAAGAAATATCAAGAAGCGATCAGCAAGATGCAACTATTTGTCAATGAGGAAACTTAACTGCTCTAACAGCTGTGAAGTAGTTTCCCATACAACATGTCACCAAGCACTCTGTCTTTTCGAAGACAAATTTGTCAGACACTTTTGAAAATATGAGATGACATTTCGCCTCATCGCTCGATAAGAAAATGAGAAAATGAGAAGGATGATTTCAAGTACCTTCTCAGTTTTTATCGACCTTTTGACTTTTGAGACAATTTCAATATTTTATGAGCAAGCAAACCCATTATTATAAATTTAAGATTGCCAATGGCAATTCAAGATACCGCTTCTCTCCATTTGAAGTTTCATTTAGCCATTCTTCGTTACTTCTCAGAAATGAATGCAATTTCATTATCGTCCCAGAGACTGTAATTCTTTCTCATGGTTTTCCAATTTTAATTTCGGACGAAGAGCTACATAATAGGCAGCACAAGACTATAGATTCAGTACAGACTGTGGCTTTAATACATTCAATGATCTGTAGTGAATATTACAATAAGGGACTTAAATGTTATGTATACTTAGTCAATAATCTGAGAAGATTATAAGCTTTGCTAGTTTTCATCTTGTCCAAAATTTGGTTACAAAGTGTCTCCATCTTGTCTAAAATTTGGTTACAAAGTGTCTCCATCTTGTCCAAAATTTGGTTACAAAGTGTCTCCAATTTTCATTAAGTACTTCTTTTGGGGAAAAACTACAAATCTACATATTTTTTTTTTCAAAGGTAAGAGAGAAAAGAAAAAAAGGAAACCACAGACACAACATTATTTCTCTTCAAAGCAGCTTTCTGAGTTGATTTTGATAGAAACTGAAAACCTTTCTGGTCAATCTACTGCAGGGCTCAAAATAAGTTTTTAGTGACGAGGGCTCTTTTCAGCACAAGCAGATTTTTTACGAGGGCTGTTTTACTGATGACGGGGGCTCTTTTTGGTGTTGCGAGGGCTGTTTTTCCTGTATAAATTGTAGCTACAAAATTGATTAATTTTTACAACATTTTATCAGTAAAATCCATATACAGGGATGAGCCTGGGGTTAAAAAAAAATCACAGAACTTTGTGGGTGATTCTATACTAATGCAGAGGGCGTCATTCAGCACGCAGTGCGACACAGTTATAGGTGGGGACCATGGGCCTGCCTTAGTGCCCGTGGTAGGGTCCATGGGCAACGCCTTGGTTGGGGTATGGGGTCGAAGCCCCCAGAAGCTCTGAGAAAATTGATGTTTAAAGACAACATTTTGGTGCCTATCTTATAAAGAATTTTAAAATTTATTAGAACTCTCAAAGCAAAGTTTCACACTCAAAATGCGCACACTGACGCCACATGCCTAGCCTGTCGTTTGCTCCCTACTTGATTATACTTTCAATCATGGCAACCCATAATTAAAAATTTACTGTTCGTAAAATGTACACAATGGTCAGTTTTAATCTGGAATAATATTCAGCAGCTACAGCACTACACTTCTCCTCAATTGTCCCTAATCTAATGATACTAAAATATTGAAAATCATGGGAAACTTATGAAAATATCGTTGCAATATTGTTGGGAACGTTATGAAAATCCCGAGAAAAATTTATGGTATAGGCTCCAGTTTGCGTATGCTACAGTGTGTTAGGATAATAGTTTTGTCCCCCTGCAGGTTGGATATGCATCGGTAATGAAAAACATAAATGACGGATCAAATAATATAGTAACGCTGTTGTTAGAAATTCACGGAAATTGGCAGGTGTAAATTTCGGAGGTAGAAAAGAAATCACGGAAATCCGCAATATCACATTAATATACCCCTCCCCCCATTGGTCCATAGGCCTATATCTTTTTATCATGTTAGTCATTTGATCAATTCCCCTATATCGAAACAAGTCTGTTAGCTGTTCATAAATGACCCACACGGCACCATGTCCTACGACATAAGTCAGCTGCGGTTCGATTTTCCTATTAAAAAGGAGTTGGAAATTTCCCGCCATTTTGTAATTAGACAGACTGCATGGTTGTTACTACGACGCAAAACTTTTCCCTCCTGCCTTTTAGGTCTATTAGGAAAAACATCGCAGGAGCTTTCAATGTTAGTTCACTCTTTCCACAGTACCGTGATACACAACACCTAGCTGGGGGAAAAAAAATACACATACACGTGTGTGCGAAAATGATCACGCGATGAACCAATATTTTTTTAGCTAGCTAGGTGGTTGGCTATTGAGTGTGGGTTTTCATATTGCGTTGTTGACTAGACTATTAATTCGTGTGTGAGCGAACGTACAAACCAAGCTGTTATAACGAAAGGATCGCAGTTAGGGTTTTTTCAGTGATTGATTTCACAGTATTGTGTCATCTTTTTAAACGTGCGGCGCCCAATGACTGAAAAGTACATGTGGAGGGCGATTTTAGCGTTATTTAAAAAAAAAATCGCCCCCGTGATTTCTTTTCTGGGGTGATTTTTCAACTTCATAGGGCGAATCGCCCTTCGCCCCCGTCTATTTTGAGCCCTGATCTACTGTAATGGACCACATTAAAACGGTTGTTGTATATATATTGAATCTAATTGATTATTTAATAACAAAGGTAACATTTGACCTTGTTATGCTGGGATCAGGAGAACTTGATGTAGTTTTAGTTGCTCTGTTGCCCTTGTTCTCATCCCAACCCCAGCACCCATGATCCCCTCCATCATCCAGTATTATGCAACACCTAATTGTATTCTGGTCATTTGATTGGTCAATTGCTCGTTGATTGCATGCAAAATTCGCTCTATTCCACTCTATGAAATAGAACCATGGGTTATACTTTTTTGGTAGCACCTTTTTCAATGGTAAGAGAGCAGAGAAACCTGTCTGTTCAAAACAATCTGTTGCATGAGTGCATTTTACCCATCTTAATATAATATGTTGTATAAAACAAATAATGAATGGTTTCCGTTCGTGCAATAGTGCAAAATATTTCATTCGTTGAAAGATGTAATTTGTTCCATTCAACTCGGCTGCGCCTCGTTGAATGGAACATTCCATCTTTCAACTCATGAAATATTGGCACTATTGCACTCTTAACCATTCATTATTTGTATACTAATCCACAGTTCCCAACACACCTACTGTACATCCACAGTACTGTGGTCATGTCCTTTTGCTTCCAGGTGAGGTAGTAATAATAATTTAGCCTTCTTAGTTTGCCCTTTGTAGTCTGTACAGCCCAACACAAACACCTTGCCATTACATAGATCTATCACCCCCATCATACTTGTGGTTAAGGTAATTGCATACCTGTGTGTGCCTAACATCTCATGGGACCTTTAGTATTACCAATTAGCTAGTCACACACCAATTTGCTACAGACCCCTCTAGGACTGCCAAGAAGGTCAGTTATAGACTTGACCCTAACTGACCTTTTGAAGATTGCATATAATGTGCTCAGTATGTCTTTGGAAGAAACCTGCCCTGCAGCCAGGTAAAGTATTTGTCTGATACCAAACTAGTGCTCAAGGGATCGGTGTGTACTGGGCACCATTACATTAACTCTTATGGGTGACCATAGTAAATAACAGGTATTTGAAGTAATAGTGTGGGAAAAGAGCTTATACAGAGTTTACACAAACTTTACACAGCTTTTGCATGTTAGGGTAGAGACAGTGGAAAAGCTGGTAACACTGAATAGTGATATTGTAACAGGCTGGCATTCAGTGTTATTATAGTTCTTTTAAAAGGTCTTTGTTTTGTTAAATATTAAGAGAGCTTCAAGGTTTACAGTCTTGTATCAAGGCCAAGTCCTTCTCACACAACTTTTACAACAGTTAACCCCTAGTCATTCCTAACTTGTCACACCCTGGGCGACTTCTCATACACATAGGGTACAGCCACAAACCAGCGCATTGCAATTATACTTACAAGTTACCCTGCAGGTCCCCCATATTTCACACCTGGATAAAGAAAGGATTTGTCCAAGGACACAACATAATGATCTGGCCAGGACGCGAGATTTTTTTTCCCAGCACGGTAAAGGCCATCATTTGCATACCTCGCTTCTCATTGGCTGGGTCTTGCACTTTTGATGCTGAATTGGGAAGTTCTTGCTTACGCTTTGAGTGTATATGAACATGAACATACACGTGCACGCAGTGGATGGTTATTCGCATACACGTGCTGTATGAACTGGCGACAGTCTTGAGACAACTTTGTTCAAAAACTTGTAAAAACGTTTTTTTTTGCTTCTGCGCGGACTTGTGTGTGTAAATTTACATCCATAAGTTCGTAAAACAATACTACGACCATGGACTGTGAGTGTACACGTCTCATTGTAGATGACTGTCCTTCTTGGAAGGTTAGGTTGATGATCCAAACCTGAAGTTAGTTTCGACAATGGTGGAACTTGCTGTACAGAGTACTGCGATGGCAATGTACGCAGATAAATACCAGGCGTTAGATTGCTTCAAAACTGCTTAAACACATTGGACAGCTTGACCGTTTCTGATTGACTATGTACTTGAGTTGCTTTTAAACTTTAAACTGACATTGATTTGAATTTCAAAATTATGACCCTTTGAAACGGTTTATTATGACCCTTTGGCACGGTTTTCAGATAATATAATACGAAAGATATAGGCCTAGTATTTAGTCATGCATGTTAGTATAGTACCACTGCCACTGTGGATTAGATTATTGAACACAGAAATTGTCTTACGTTTATATTATATGGAGATTTTTTGTATCATCTTCAAACTGTTTCGTTTGGTTTAACTTCTTTCAATTTACATGCAGCAACAGAGTTGTTTGATACATAACCAGAGACCCTCTACACCCATGGCATAAGACACTGACAAATAAATTAACTCTACTCAAACGCGTACCCTTGTACATTCTGCTGCTAGACTTTTTCTTTTTTGAGTGTAGCAAAGTGGCCTTGTGAAATGTGGTGTGTGATGAGCGATTCAGTGCATCAGCTGCTAGTTGATATTGTAATGAATCTTATGTATACGGACCCCAGCCAATGAGAAGCGAGGTATGCAAATGATGGCCTTTACCGCGCTGGGAAAAAAAATCTTGAGGCCAGGACAGCAATCCTTAGATTCCAAGCCATTTGACCACAGCGCCCTCAAACTCAATAACTTCTGGCAACAGTAAAAAGGCAGGAAAACGATATGAAGAAAATCATGGTCAAATGGAAGTTACTTCACCACATGGACAATTCTAAGACCAAGGGTTTTTATGCCTCACAACAAAAAGTATCCAGGAATAATATTAAAATTTACGTCACTCCTCTCGTACCTGTCTCTACAGTGTAGGTAGACAAGTTACATAGGGAATCTGCATTATAAAGACAATGAAACTGAAAAAAAATTAAAAACAAGATTGTGGCTCCTGTAGTTTGACTGACTCTTAAGTTTGAAGTAATATGATATGATGTTTGAGATTACTACATAAGGTTTTGGATATGCTATGCAGTTCAGGTTGTTGACAACTCGATCAGAGGTCAGCTCACATGGCTTGCTTCATCGCTAAAGTGCAATCCAGTCACACATTGAACTTTTTTTGGGGGCAATTTTGCCGTCAGTGCGAACTGACCCGTGGATCGCTCATGACGATAATTTTACCTCTTTAATTACTTTTCATGATCAGTACTGTTTGGTCGTTAAACTCTGCCGCGACAGATTTTGAATTTTCCCTTGTTCCGTACTGTGTGTGTGTTCAGCTGTCTGTGTGTGTATTTTCATCAGGTGGCTTTATTCACTTTGTTGTTCCAGTTCACTGCCTTCTCAGTCTTCAATTTTCAAATTCCTTCCAAAAGATCAATTTTTTGCTCAATTTGATGCTGCTGCTGCTGTAATCTTTGTACACGGCTTTTCATACATGATCCCTTCCAGCCCGGTACGGTCTGTGTGTGCCGGTTGTCCTCATCGTACAGTGTATATTGCAGGATAGGTTAGCATGTGCACATCTCACTGCAGTACTGCAGCCAACCATACCTTCAATTAAGAAGTCCAGGAGTGTAGCTGTCTAGTTAATGTACCAACTGTGTGATTCAAACAAACAGTTAAAAGACTAATTTCACCCATAATAATTTTCCAAATGACCCAAATTGACCTGAAATTACTGCCCATATTTTCAACCAATATTTAGTTTTCACACCTGTAGTTCCTTACTTTTCCAAAGCCATGTTGTCAGTACCATAAATGTTGGAGAAGTTGTGGGAGGGAAATAAAAGAGGCAAACCAAACCTTATGTGACGGAATTGGAAAGATGATTTTCAAATGGAGAAGAAGGAGGGGAGGGGGGGGGGGGAGGAGGGGAGGAAAGGAGAGCTGGAGGGTTCAGGAATGTTGGATAGTGTTGTAGTGATACATATACTGGACTGATTTTCTTAAAGTTATCTGTTGGTCTGGATGACTATAAAATTTCTTGTTGATAAGACATGAGATTTTCTGAGGAATCATAAGTTAACTTTCAGTCTAACAGTACAAGAATTGGGAGATCTTATCATCTTCCATAACACTTTTAACATCTCAGGACAACCGAATCTGCTGTTCTGACATTTGGGCAACCTCAGAGGATGGTACAATTTTGTGAGAAGAAACTACCAACAAACCATTTTAAAATCAGAGGGTGCGCTCAATACTGTATATATGATATATCCACTAGTGAGAACTTGCAAGAGATGATATGATGATCTTAATCAAACCACTTTGCAGGGCTATGCTGTATAGTTTGACTTATATCCCCAGGCATGATAGTTGAACCTGATCTTAAGAAATTCAAACTTCTCTTTGATGGTTTGTGGTAAAGTGAACATTAGGGAAGCTATTTAAGGTCATGTGTGGGGGGTATGCTAGGGGGATACAGGGTTGAAAGGTTTGATTTGTATGACCTATTCCCTGAAAATTGGTCCAGTGACTTCATATGGTTGAGTATCTCCATCTGGTTGATTACTTCAGTATTGTGCAGTGCAGTGGTTATACAGAGCAGTGTGTCAATTGTAGAATGGTTGCCTTCAGTCAATGGTAGATACTGTACAGGTTGGTTGATGCACGTTGGTTGTATGTTACCATGCTTTGTATGTGGCAGCATGGTGGGCTCAATCGGGGAGTTATTCCTTAGTACTGCTCACTGGCTCAACTTTTTACTGGAAAAGGTTTAACTTTTTGTCAAAATATGTTTCTCTAATTCTTACATATCTAACTTTTTTGTAATACATGTTTTAACAATGTGCACACTTTAGACGAAATACCTGTATTTGATGAAATTTTCGTCAATCATGAATAGTCGCTAATATCGGAGCCACTTACCTGTTATGGCACAGTCTACGTACTGAAAAGAGTGGAATGCATTTGCAAATTGACTTGTGGGACCTCAGATCTATTACAGACACTATCATCCTTTTGGTTGAATGGAAATATTTACAGACTTAACATCATTAAAGGTTCGCAGTAAGAATATTCTGTCCAGAAATTTCTCTCATTTCTTCCATTGACACTGTCAAACAATTAACAATTGAGCTGCTATAAATAAGCTAGCATGCAAAATGTTACTGGATTATACAGTAGGCGATGGTTTAACTTCACTATTCTGCTATTGCATAGCAAGACGAGCGAACACACTTTAAGTTTGATTTACTTTGCACTCGAGATTACAGTTCGCCAACATTATCAAAAGTTTTATGATATTTAGAGAGCGTGTCATAGAAGGCCATTCGACTACACTGAACTTTAGATTGGACAGCTGTTTAGGGATGTGCTCAGGGATATTTGAGTGCCGCGCGGTGTGTGCGGTAGTGTGATCCACGTCCTGGGGGAGGGGTCTGATGGGGCAGTGGTCCCCCTACCTTTAGGAAATTGTTTTCAAATGAAGTATGCTTAGATGGCAAATGGTGCTTTCCCCCAAAAATTGTTTTCCTATTTCTGGAGCTAACTTCTGTGCCAAGTATTATTCACCCATATTTTGGTAATGGTAAATTTGTTAAATTAATCATCTAAAATAGTACCGGGTGGAAATGTTGAAAATACTGCTTCACAGCCACCTGCCCCCGTCTGGCGTGAGCACATGCCTGCTGGTATAAAAATTCCATTTGTTATCTGTGGATGGAACATTTATGGATGAGAACATAAAAATGTTCAACAACCCAACAAAAGTGCTGTGTACTTAAAGATATATGACAAAAATAGACGAAATAGCGTGCACAGAGCAAAATGTTTTAATCGGAACCCTTTGCCTCCTAGGAATCAAAAATGCTCGATTCTGCTTTGAAAATTGTATCTCTATAGCTCATACAGCATTGCTGGGTTCACATATATGTCACTGTACAATGTTTTCATTGGAAGGTTATGATGGTATCTCTGAACAAAGAAATAATCATTCAAAGAAATTTAAGAAAATTTTGTCCTTTAATATTTATCCCCTCGGTATCAACAACAACTGTTCAAAGATTCACCTGGTACCTGCAAATGTTTCCTGCTTTGTGAATTATCAGATCTTATTCAATTGAAGACAGTGTACTCTGTAGGTGTACTTTTGCGGCCTCAAATAACATGTTATACAATGCATTACAAATCTTTCAACGACGAATGGTGTCGAATGTCGCCCAGTGAGTCCCTGTTGTTCATATGAAGTTAAAAGAACATGTTTTTTGGTTGAGTCATTAGGATTTATAAAACAATAGATTCACATTAATATTAATTGATGACTTAGGCAGAATTTTAGTCTTGACATCATATAGCGCAATAGAAGGAAACAAGCATTTCAGTGTTAGTAATGGTTTCTTGAGCTATTCTGTTTTTTAAGATCAGTTCACCTTTAAAATATGTTTAATCTCTGGAGTGCTCCTTCGAGGCTAACTTGATGATTTTGTCCAGCTCCTCCATGCAGGACCAAGACTAAACTTTCTGTCCGATGCCATCCCTGTAAATTTGATTCCATGAAATAATTCCTACTAGCTGTGGATATAACATAATGATTAGCATTTCGACATGATTTAGGATACTGTTGAAAAGTACACTGGTACATTGCTCGATGTAAAACTGTTAAAACCCTTTTTCACATCAAATTTCTTATCCGAATACGTTAAACTTTTATTAGTATGAGAGGTGATGATAACTATAGTGAAATAAACCGCAGAGACCCACAAGAATACTTGCTCCATCTCCGAGATGCGGTTTCAAGATTTTTAGATTGGAATTACATCACAGGATGCGATCGCTATCTTATCAACTGTTCATAAACAAGCGGTTCCCCTTGATCAACCAGATGTAAGAATCTTGTTTATAAAGAATGCCTTTCTATCGTAGTTATATACATTCTGTTGTATGAGTCAGTGATTGCTTTATTTATTGTTTCGTATCTCTGTATGGGATGCAATAAAAGCATCCCTAATAAATCTTCTTATAGTCATACACAGTTTTACAGTTTGCAGTTCCATCTGCATGATTCCAGATTTTGATGCTTGCATCCACAAATTGTCTGAATCTAATTTCCCAGAATATTTTTTGCTCAAGGATTTGGTCGATGAAAAGAGATGTGTGCATGGGGAGATATTGGGAGGGAGAGGGTGGGGGGGGGGGAGGAGAGGGAGAGGGAGAAGGTATACATTTCTTTTCTTTTAATTATCTGATGTAGATTTGTCTAATGGTAGCCATTCTCTCCCCTTCCCACACCCAGAGCCTCGCCCAAACAACAACAATAATTCTGCTGCATTGTACAGTAAATCATCAGACTAACAGGGTATCCAAGTTTAGCTTTGTAACAACTGGACCTTTTTCAAAGTTAGAAGGAATCTAACCCTTGATCAGTAAAATTTGGGGGGTAAAGGATGGGTTGTCCGACTCCTATCCACATCTAGATCTGCTTTTTGTAAGACTTATTTTTTAGTTAAATACACAACACACAAATTATTCTCTTCCACTTACAACTGGAGCTGAATAAAGTAGGTGGCGCTATACATAAATATACAAATATGAAATGCTGCAGAACTGCTGGGGCTGAGAGTAGCTTCAACCTGTTTTGTAATTCTGTTTCCTTTGGTTAAGATGTATAACATTATTTGCATTATGTTCCCTTGGTTTAATCCTTCTGTATACATTTTAAAATAACAATTGTAGAGGATATTCAAGTAGTTACACTATCAGTGGTGTTAGCAGCTCTTTAAACTAACATTGCAGTGTTCAGAGATATTTTGCAAACCGGCTTAAAGTGTACTTAGTTCTCAAGAAGTCTAGATTTGTTTGTAGGTGTGAAGCTTGTGTGAAGTTACCAAAGTTTATGAGACTGCTTTTAATCCCTAAACTGCATAATTTTTCTTATATTTCTAGTGCACTTTGAAGATTCTCTACATTATTTGTATAATCTTTGAATCAAATATGGAATGTGCCTTATCAGTCACGAATATATTATGTTTTTCACACTACTAATATTTTATTAACACCTTGTGTGCTTTGGGACAAGTACATTTTCTGTGACCTTGATGTTAACGATAAGAAAGCAGGGCAAGACCTTCTTTAATGTATTCATTCATTAACTTGTTTCTGTTTCTCTGCAGCTCTACAATCTTAGAGTGTAGTTACAATGTAGAAGAGTACAAAACTATAAAGTTACAGTTAAAGGTACAGTGTGATTACAAAATTAAAATGGTGTGAAAGGAAACAACCTTAAAAAAAGGCCCAAAGGGACCTATCCAGTAGAGTGCTCCTAAATCAGAAGGTAAAATGAAAGAGTACATAGGAACTCACCCCTCCCCGCCCCTCCCCTCCCCACCCCTCCCCATCCTTCCCAACCCCACCCCACCCCTCCATAAAGCACACAACCTAAGTCTATGTCAGTATAATGTTAAATTGAGTATAATGTAACTCTCCTCTTGTTTGCAGGAAACCACTATGGTACCCCAAAACCACCAAAGTCACCACCACCAGAGAGTCCTCCATCAAGCCCTCTGGATGAGAAACCACCGTCACCTCATGCAGAGGTGAACGAGACACAGAATGATTCCAGAGACATTGTCAGACCAGGTAAATTGCACCTACCCCTAGCATAGCGGTCCGCAAACGTGTAGGCCCACGGTCCAGTATCTATCGGTGAGGGATCCCTGCCCCTCTCAGAGAACATGTCCAGAATGCATGACAGGTAGCTTGGACAATGGAGCTGATGTTAAAAAATAATCATTCTCCATTTACAAGCTCCAAAAAATGTAGATAAAATGTTCTGATGTCTGAAGAAATCCCACAACCCACTGAAAATAATTTGTGGCCCCACCTTTGGCTGGCGCCACACTAGTTTGCGGACCGCCACCCAGTACTCACCTGTTGAATAATCTTTTACATAGTGTATCAAGTTACATGGAGATGTATGTGTTCAGGGAATAGTTTATAAAGTATTGTATAGCAAAATAACTATTCAAATTGGTCAATATTCCTGTACACTTTCAAAGATGCATTGGTTATAAGAATTGTGTATACATGTACTCAAAATCTTTGGTATTCTTCACTTTTTATTTGTAAACAAAAATGCACAACTTTCAGAAAGTAAGCAAAAAGTAGGCGATGATTCCTTTTCTTCCCCACTGGTGTAGGCACTATAAGTCCATTGAATTAAAAGCATTTATAAACAAGCATAGATGGGGAACCCAAGCTCAATGCAAATTTATGAAAATTTACACTTCTATCTCTGGGTGGTAGATTGAGAAGGTAAAAGAATAGTCTAAACGGTGACTTATGCTTCTAAAAATAAAAGAAGTGTTTATTAACATACTCACTAGGTAGATGTACATGCATTTAAAAGATAGAGTTTCAGTATATTACAAACATTGAAAAAAATGAAGTAATTTATAGTTATATTGTAAATATCCAAATAGATCATTAGGTTTGTGTGGAGCTGGGAGAGGGGGGGGGGGAGGATGCAGAGGGTGATTGGAGGTCAATAGATTAATGGTACTAAAAAAAATATGCTTATAGTAAGCAAAGAAGGTTACAATCTCATCACTTTTATTGCCATGGCCGCATTGACAAAACATGGTCACTAGATGACTGGCTTTTCTTGGTCAGATTCTGCGATCAATTATTTCTTCCAAGCGGCAAGTGCCACACAAACAGGATTTGATGAGGTCAGAAATAAGTTTGGTTGCACAAGGAGATATTTGCAAAGTTTTGACTGATGTATTGTAGCTTTTATGTTAATTTCATTAGTTTCTTTTTCAAGGTGGCAACCCTAACCGTTGTAATAAAAACAAATCTTAATGAAATAAAACTGTTAGCAAACTGCTTATCCACTAGAGAGCCTGTGTAAGAGAATGTGTGAAAGTAAGTTGGCCTGAGGTTTCGATCCTAGCAGGATCTTCTTCAGAGGCTAAATGACAAGTAACAGTAACAGAATGGACAAAAACACACAGAATACACAGAATATAAAAGAAAAATCTTGTCACTTCACTATTGAGAGTTGGTTTTGTAATTTCATAAAACATATTGATATTTGATAAGTGCTAGCTATTTCTAAACAATATAGCTCTATTGTGTGTGGTTGATAAGGAACTGAAGTGAACATCTTTTTAAGTTGATTCAGATCTCCTTTGACCTTCTGTACCAGCAAACACAGTTTGGAGGTCAGTATGAGGTGAATGGTGACCTCCTGTACCAAGAGTACTAGTTTGGAGATCAACAAACTATTTAATAGACTCAGTCAGTCAGGGTCAATTCATCTGACATATGCACACACAAAAATCAATATTTTTTGGTGGTCTTGCTTGAGCAACTTCTGAAGCTGATCAGCTCAAAGATTATTTAGTAGATGGTCCCTCTTCATATGGAACAGTTTTAACAATTCCTTTGATAGAAAATCCTGCCCTTGTCTGTTTAAGGTCTCTTTTTGTTTCACGGTATTCAACAACAACAAAAAACTGTTACCTAGGACAGGACAACGTGGATGAGACAGACATTTGTTGTATAAAAGTATCTTGACAGAATATTTTGTTTCACTTTTCCTTGTCAAAAGTGATGTTTAAATTACTTTGAAGGAACAACAAGGATGGCACGATGACAGTGTTAGTCCTTGTTATTTACTTCACTCCTCTCTTACCTGTCTCCTACAACACTTACGCACATTTCCTAGTCTACCTAGACGCCACTGGTATAATTTTAGCACAGCGCCCCCGGTGACCTCTCCCATAGGTCACCGCGCACCCTCTCTCCCTTCCGAATGTACCATTCCGAAGGAAAACGCGTGTCTTTCGAGCTCCGTTTTCTCTAATGCCAAACTGAGTCTTACTTGCTGGAATCCAACTTCTCTTGAACAACGTGGTGTGTCGTGGGGCATGTGAAGTGTTGACTCGATAAACTACCATTGAGTCATAGGTTGTGATAAAAGATGACTATGGAATTGATTATTGATTAATATCCATTATTAGCAAAGGACATTCTTCTCAGAATGTGAATACAGAATCAGATATTTAACATTAAATGATACAAGTACCAGACTGCTGATTGATTGCATTGATTACTTTGATTAGTTGTTTACTGATTACTGTTGTTTGTTTAGTTATTTATTGATTACTCATTGATTGCAAGATGCTCGTATTGATGATTCAGTTCTTCAACAAATTGTGTCATGTGGTTAATGTTAAGGATTTGATCAAAGGGCGGGCATTCAGGGGTCATATAAATATATTTCAAATTTTGTGAAAAAGAAGATTTTTTTCTTTAATAGTTGTTGGAATTGACATAAGCCGTGCAGAACTTTGCAAGACTACTGTCTTAAATTCCAGTTAAATGGAATTAAATGACCATTTTTGTCTTTCTCTGATCGGGTTATGTGGGATCAACTTGTTAACATACAATATATATCGACAGTAAACTTTGTGCAACCATTAAAAGGTGGAGATGTTATAAACGTCTCCCTCAATGAGCCTGTAAGTATTCAAGTAACTAGTAAGTAATATCACAAATCAAAAGAGTTTGATTTTTTCCCTTCCTTCTCCCCGTTTTCAGTACAGTGGATTAGCGTTACACCGAGGTTGACTCTGTATTCTCAGTATAGTTCCAGTGAGGAGGGTCAGTGATAAATACATATATATATATATATATATATATCTTGCATCCCCTTTCGTTCCTGCATATATCTCTCAGTGCATGGCTATAAGTTCTATACTCTTGTTTGCAGTACTGTATATCGATCGAAAAACATTTCCAGGGGGAGGTCCAACTCACATACAATATGCAGTAAAAATGACTTAGGCTTGACTCATCGAGTGGGTGCACATATAACAACAAGGAACAGTCATTTCAAACAAATTGCATGAAGGTGGGTTTATATCTAAGTTCCATATTAAAGCTGTTGCACCCTGACTGATCCTGTATCTACTATGGGTCTTTCTACAGTAAGACTGAATGCAGTCATGTGTGACTAGAGAACCCTAGTACAACAAGTGCTATATATGTATATGTATACAATATGAATCGTACCAAATAGAGCAGTAGATCCAGCAATGGAAACACTTGTTTTGGGTTTGTGTTAACTTTTAAATCTCATTAAAAGCGTAACAAAAATCTTACTGTAGTAGAAAAGGCGCTCACAAGATCTTGTCAGTACATAAAGGAAGGTTTACTAGTTTACATTGAGGATATGTACAGCAAGGTTGTATATGGTATGCAGACAGCCCAAACAGCGTCATCGTACAGTAACCTGGTGATTCTGTTATATATAGAGTGTATGCTTGAGTTAGTGTACTACCAAACTACGGACAGTATCAATGTTAATCTATTACTCCAAGGAGCAGCCATTGAATCATTTGAATAAGCTGGTAGGAGACAATAACACAACTAGCATTTAACTGTGTTACGGAGAAGGATTGTCGTGGTTTGTCATTCCATCATATGACAGTGTTATACATACTTATCCCGTGGCTCTTTCTAAAAAAAATGTGTGTACTTCGCTGAGTCGGTTTTGGTTCCTTTGGTTTCGTCTCGTCTCTCTGCTTTTTTTGGACACTGCGATGTAAACCTTGGACTGCTTGTTAGCGAAACTTATATACCAAAACTGTGATAGTTTAGAAAGTGCTTGGAAAAAAATTGTTGGAAACTTTGTGAGACTTTTGCAAACCAGAATCCTGAAACTTGTTGGAGAACTTCACTTTGTGTGTGTTTATAGTGGACATATAATTCTCAAGTGTCTGTGGTACTTTCTTGTGGTATAAGGCATGAAATGTTTGCTGTGTTGGTTTTTCTGATGTCCACTTCTCATGGAAATGCTGTACTTCATCAAGAAAGAGATTTCAACTTTCATTTGGATGCCACAAGTTTGACTTTCTGGAAGAACTAAACAGGCAGACAGAGTGACCAGACTTTGAGAAAGAGATTTGGCCTCTCAACATGTTCCTTGCAGAATAGTCATGTGCTCAGTCTCCATGGTTTCCCAACCTCAAAGTTGTCGGCAACAGGCGTAGATTTTTCATGTCCGTCGTCGTAGGAGTACCAGTAGATTTAAAACCTTTACCACAATGTTAGACATTAAAAATTGCTTGTTAAGAACTTGATACCAAATCTTAATCAGCACATTTAAAAGCTTTGTCCGTGTCTGAAATTACTATCAAGTACTAAGTCTTTGATTCAATATTCTCACAAGTAGTCGATGGAGATAAAGTAACAAAGTTCTTCTCAGGTTTCAGTAAAATTAACAGAGCCTACCACCTCCAAACCCAAAATATAAGGTTATCAGTGACATTCTATGAGGGAGAAAAAAACTGATAGAAATAATTTTGTTTCTTCAAAAAGTTATATGAATGTAGTTAAGTATTCCAATCTTCAAACAGATTTGTAGATGGAACAGAAATAATAAAAAAATTATAAAAATTGGCGGGATTTAATGTTGGAAAATTTTCTTGGGAAAAAGTGACCCAGGATCATCCAAATATGTGGTGACACTAGATAGTGGCTGAACTTAAAAGTTATTTTTTTATCGATTTGGAGTTGGCAACGCTGGGAGGTTTGACTGATGAGCCATCGGAGGAAATCAGCGCACAGCCGTAAAAAATCACACGTCAATACCCCACAGTTTGGAACATTTGATTGGGTGATAATTTGTTTCTTAGATTTGGGTGTGAGTTGTTTTGGCAAAGAATTGTATCAGTGAAATGCATGGGATGATAATGGAATTAGATGGGAGAATGGACCACATTTAGGTACCCCGTGCAAACAGGCGAGAAATTCTGACGGGTACTGTCTAATCTGTTGGGATTAACTTGGAGAAATAAGCCAGATAGGTTTGCTGTCTGCTTTCTGAAATGAGAAAGAACAGCCATCAGTTCAGACATTTAACAACGGTGCCCGTACGCATGTATGTGAGACTTCTCTCAATGGTACAAGACGTTCCTTTCAATGTAGTATCTTGATGGAAGGGAGTTTGACAACCTAAATGTCATCAACATGGGATTGGATTACATTCCTATAGAGAGTCACGACAGACGCAACATCCCTTTTGTCAGCTCACTTTGATCGGGAGCATCTTTGTTGATCTCTCTTCTCATCAGAGGATAGAGAGAATTAATCGTGGGAGAATTTTCGGGAGGAAATTATTTTCTACTGGTTTCTTTCTTGTTTTGTATACCTAACGATTCTTGCCAAACTACACTGCTCATTAGTGAACAATTAAATTGAACTAGGATATAACCAAAATAAAGCGTCACCCACTGAGTGACGACAAAACTACCCCACAATGTGCTTTGGAATTTTTAAGTGGCTGCATCTATTTATGAGTGGGGCTAACATTGCTCCTGTTTATGTTCGGCGGAAAGCGAAACCAAAAGGTGTATTTGACGATGAAGATGACAGCAGTAGTGACACAGGAATTTTGGCTCTCTGGACATTTTTTCCGTCAAGTAAGTTTGTCTTTCGTAGGTCAGAAGTATATGATAAATTGTTATAGGAAGATCATCGCAGGATGGATTTTACGTTAAAGCATAATGTCACCTGTCAGGACAAATACATGAGCCTTAAATTGATTCTATTTAAGCTAAAAATTGTATTTTGTTGTCAAAATACATTAATATACCTAAACTGTTTCATATCAAGTATCAACAATTCATACAGCACTGCCATACCTTCATGGCAGACCGAACCAACGACTAGCCTAATTTTCGGATAAAATTCTGGGCAGTCAGAGTTATTATTATCAAGTCATCTAGGTGAATTGCCAGCTAATCACATCACAACCTACTTATTTTGAGGGGGAAAAAATGCCTTGATATATAAAATCCTTTGCATTACTATGGATCTGATCCACTGTGCACTTGGTTTCCAATAAGTCTGGAACAAGTCTAACACAACAGCCTGTTGGAAACTTATTTTAAGTTTTCAATGGCTTTGTAGCTGAAAAATGTATGCCCTCGAAATTCCCACTAGTTTGTTGCTCTTAATGATATCTCAATGTTTAAGATGCAATAATTCATCCTATGGGTGCATATTCTTCAAAGTGAGCTGCCATGCAGTCGTTCATTGCATATTTAGCAACAGTCTTGGGCATTTGCGTCAATAAGGTTGTGTAGATAGTCGTTTGGTAAGGCCTTGTCATATATGCTTCTCACCATAATTGTGTAACAAAATGACAGAGGATCGTTTTTCTGGCCTATTGATTCCAATAATACGATGTTAATAGGCGGATTGTACCGTAAAGCTGATTCGCTCTGTTTTGCTGTTAAGGTTGTACAACAATTAACTATCATCAAGATCTATGGATTGTTATGGTGATGAACCCTGGAAGAGATTTTAATGGCTGATAGTACTACAAAAAGGAATTGAATGAAGGATTTGTTTTTGTGCTATTCAGAAAGTGTCTCAATAGACTGTACCACACAATCAATTATTGTTGGATTATTCTTCTCTCTTTTTCTTTTGGCCTAAAGTGGAAGCTCTTGATACCAGTAAGCATACACCCAACAGCATATGAAGATGTGGTAGACAAATGGGGACCTTGGGTTCAAAGAACTTTAGCCTTGCTGTAGTAGAGAATGGGGTTTGCATGGGGGGGTCATAGTTCTCAAGTAGTCGAGAGGGGGGTGCATGGGTTTTCAAATTGTTTGTAGGTGTTTTTGAGAGAGGGTGTGCATGGGGATGGGTCCTTCTTGTGGTAGAGTGATGGGTGCATGAGATCAATTTAATACACAGGCCAGTGTGCAGGTGTACAGTGTGGAAGGGATGCATGCAATATATTGTTGTATGCAGCCATGCTCGTTTGCTCCTAAGTATCCCATAAAGAAGCTTTTTGTGAATTTACTTTACCTAAAGTGTGGCATGATTCCAATGGAATGCATGCTGTAGTGTTTGAACATTAGGCATTATACTGCCTATATGCAAGAAAGAGAGGCGTTTGTTGTCAACTTCGTCCTTTGATGTACATTATAATTCGTTTGACAAGATATCAACTTTAAAGTCTTCATACGTTAGTTACTTTCAAGATTTTTACTGCCATAATGTACCTACATTGAGAGGTCTGTGATAGTCAACCTCATAACAGTGTCAGTATCCAAGGAGAATTTCTTGATACTGCTACGTCACCTTGTGCATGAATTTCGAACCAGAAAAGAAATAATTGTCTGAACATCAATTTTGACAAAAGATTTCATTTTCATCTCAACAGAAAGATGAATCAAGAGCTTCATATGATCCTCTTCTTTTTTTTGGCCATTTTGCTATATTGTTTATTTGTTTTTGTGTTTTTCTTTTTTCTGTGTGGAGATGGCTTCTCTAAGATGTTCCCTCTCTGTCCTCTAGATTTGAGTTCAAGACAAATCTGGAAAGGGAGGGGTCAGTGGTTCAAACGTTTGTGTTACAAGCAGGTGACACATAAATGGGACATTTTAGATACCTGAAAGTCAAATTTGATTTCTTAGGCTTCTCTTTCTGCAGCTGAAGGTATAAAGATGAAATGGGCAACACCCTGTATAAATGTCTGAGATGTAACATACATGTGACTTTCAGTACATGCTCTGTTCATACAAAGTACCCTTAAGTCTCTTCTTTAACTTTAATTATGCACAGAGCTCATGAGATATTTATTTCCATTTCGGTTCTTTCCAGTATCATTTTCAAACAAAATATAACCCTGCTTTCATTGTAAGCAGGTCATAGGTCAAGTAAGTTGCAGTCAATTTTAAGTATACAGTTGGTGGTTATGTGTATTATTTTACACATAAGGATGATAAGAGGGTTTTAGTATTTATGGCAGAATAATAAACATTTATTACACTCCTGCCACAGATAGAAGGATTGCAACAGACAGGAATCATTTTAAGGTCTTCTCGGGTTCCCTCTTAAAGTCTCAGTACGTGTTGGCTGATGAATTTCGGAAAACAAACTTCCGTAGCAGATTCAATGTTTCTTATTCTAAATGCACTCTGACCTATTGGGTTTAATGCAGAAAATCTATCGAAAGAGAGAAATTTAATTTTCTGTTGCCTTTATGGCGCGAACGATTTACCGTAAAATCACTGCGACCGCCCATATCAACATGTTCAATAACACAAATGTTAACTATATACACGTACGGTCCACTTTTTTTACCCAATTCCACGGAGGGAAAGTCTGGAAACACCTGTTTATTCATTGCAATGAAAGGAAATGACACAATTTCGCAGGCTACATCGGTAAGAGTAAAAGAAAGATACTATTCAAGAGAAGAAACCTAACATAGGCTAGCCACGAAAGTGAAAGTAGTCCTATGCCTAACGGTCGTAAACAAAACAGAGAGATTTTATTGGCACATGATCTGTTGTGCGGGGCTTGCCAATTTTGATTTAAGTTTGTAGAATCTACAGAGTCGTTAACAAATCTGGCGAATTTTATTCAGCTCAAAATGTTTAACGACAGATAACTCAACAAAAATAATGAATATTAATATGAAAATTGCATAGAACAGTGTCATTTTCACTGGGCTTTTCGGGCAGTAAGCTGAAAAGGTCGAAGTTTAAATTTGGCAAGCACACATTGAGACTTTCACTCTTAATCTTTGCTTACAGTGTGATATTCAAGGTGACATTTTGTCGACCGTGTTGAAATTACGGGAAAAGTTAAAACACCATACTCTTGTTCATTCTACATTATGCCTAGTGGTACCAAAGGGAATACGGTTGGGGAGGGATGAAAGCATTTCGTACAGACAGTCAAATTATAGGCTCAGTCTTCATATCATACACACCACTAAACTAATGCAAAGGATTGTTCCATAGTTCCAAATTACAGGGCACACTTGTCCTCTTCTGGGCCTCTTCCTATTCCCCAATTAGCTGGGCTCTAAAATCTACCAAGCAACGGGTACACAAACACACATTGGATCAGATTGTACATCAAAGTTACCACAGGTCTTTAAGATCATGAAGTAACATATTAATGACTATATTGTTTATTCATTACATTCTCCATAATCTACTGAATCACAATCTGGTATGTATTAATTACTTATAAAGGACAGATGTACTAAAGCTACCAGAAAACATATTCTGGTTCACAACAAAAGTCCATGAATATCAACACTAAGAATGATGATCAAATGAGACAAAACGGAAGAAATTTGTGGGACGTGAACCCTCTGGTTAATTGGGTAATGTTGAAATCACTCCATCAGGAGGATTCAGTGATTTGAGAGTTGTAATCTCTTATCTCTCAAAATAATTTGAAGGGTGTTGGGTGTTTAATATTATGTGCAAATGCTTATATGGCTTGGCAAGAATGGTACAAAGTTACAACCCTTATGCCAAAACCGCATAGATCTAAAGGTCTTGCTTTGATGTCTGTGGCCATTATTAACTTACATATATAGCATATATCTGGCATATTTGTTGATGAATTTTTGAAATACTTGTAACCATTCAAAAACATTGTTTCTTTTTTTTCATTCCTGGCGTCTGGTTATGACCTATTATTTAACTTTTGTGAAAACCATCGAACTGTGACAAATACCGTAAATCGATACGAGGTGCAGCCTGGAAGGTTTGGCATCGCTACATCAGTGTTAACACCCAACACAGAAATGTTGAGCTACACTAGATGCAAAAATAGCAAAATACATAAAGCAAAACTAATAGACAAGTATTCCCATTAAAAGTGTAGAATTTTACATAAACTCCTTCGAAGCATATCAATATTTGTTTAAGATATTAGATTTGAGTGGAAGAGAACACTAGGTTTTGCAGACTGGAAGGTTTGGCATTTGTTACAGCCATTTTGAGATTCAACATAACAATGTTGCACTAAGTAAACTATGTATATATAGCAAAATACAAAAAAACAAGGACAGAGGATTCTGTTATAGTGTGCATTTAACATGAATTCATTCCAAAACATATTGCTATTGTTCAAGAGAGGTTTCAGTAGGGAAAAAACTTTGACCCCTCCAAAATATTTCACTTCATAAAAAGTGGGAATTTTAGACAACTTTGATGATTTCATCCAAGTCAGGTAAGCATGGTTTTTTTTTTTAATTTAAATTTAAATTTTTTATAATTAATGCATAACAAAAGTGAGTCTAAATGTTGGAGAGAATGGACAGCATCAAAGATTTCTGTAGCATAAATCTGAATGAACACTGTTCACGGTCTGAATTTGCATATTTTTAGGTGCAACACCGTCGTCTGCTGGAAAACGTCAGAGGAATAAGTCCACCATTGATGCCACCACCCTGAATTCAACTACGGTAGACGTTGACGATGAAGACAGGCAGAAACAGATCAAGCAGTTGGAGGACAAATATGGACCCCTTACAAGTAACTGGGAGATAAGCTTCACTGAGGATGGAGATCTATATTACATTGAGTAAGTGTAAAATTAAGACAAATTTAGCATTTTTGTCACTTATACTCTCTTAAATAACTGTCTCCTCTTCACATGATATATGCAATCTGATCTACGAAAAATGCTATAATATCACCAATATTTGTTCATAAAATATAAAAGAATTGAAAAGACTGTATTGCATGTATATATAAATATATATATCCTTAGAGAGATTTGAATGGATAAAGGAAGTCCATTAAATGGTATTACATCTAAGCACTTTTTTTTGGGGGGGGATGGGGGGTGGTGGGGCTGGGGGGATGGGGAGTGGTGGGGCTGGGGGGTAGTCCATGCTTGTTCTGAGTTTGTAAATACTTATTAGACATTGAAATTCAACAGTAGATGAGAACCATTAACACCCAAGCCAGTTGTCACGTTGAGTTTTTGGACGAACAAAGAAAAGACAAGAAAATTTAGAATCTCCAAAATTTATCATGATTTAGATGTGAACAACCACTTTAGGATGAATGTGCTAAAATCAGTTTGAAGGCAGAAGTACATTCTTCTTAGTATCCCATGTATCCATTATTCACAGGGCAGGCCTGATATTACAAACTCGTCAGCAGTGTGTCAAACACCCCACAGCAAAGCTTTGCTTCAAAAGTTGTCATTCTTGGCATGTAGTTAGTTACCATTGCAATGTGATTCGATTATGTTACACAGTAGACGAGCAATGTGCGAAGAGATTTTGACGGCGTTTATTATTATAATCAGCTTTAAATTTTATGTTAGAAAAACCAAAACGATCTTCTTTTTTTCTTTTTTTTTTTGGGCCCCAATGACAGGTTATAAATAATAATTAGGTAACTTGAGTCATTAATAATTACTATTTTCTTGGGGTCAGTTATCACCTAAATAAATGGAAAAGTTAAAATTGTTAGATGGGGAATATGCAGACTCAATGAAGTTAAAACAAAAACAGAAAGAATGCTGATTATTCAATCTAAGTGTCTTTTTCCAAGAATATTGTCATTCAAAGAAGCACAGATGCTTTTAAATTAAACTGAGAGATGATTATTCACAGTGTTCTGGGTATGTTAACAGCCTTTCTGTCTTTTATTCCTTGCCGAAGGCAAAACGAACCTATGCAATGGTGATGGCGTGTATATGTACTTCATCAGTGTGTCGTGTGTGTATGCGATATCATGGCTTGTATTAAAGCCCAATAACTCACCGTGTCCAGCTTGTGTGAACTGTAGATGGCCATGCTTGTTATTGGTGTAGGTCAAGTGAGGTCATCAGTGGCCGAAAATATGAAAACCTTGTAAAGCAAGCTTATTCCACAAGTGCACTATTGATGAATTTTCTAGTTAGGTGGTAAAGTGCATGTTTTGGAATTCTTGGATACCAATATTTTTTGGTGGATATCGAAGGGTTATTTGAGGTCACTAATTGTCAAAAGCTGGAAAACAATGAAAGCAGGAGAACTTGACAAGTTCAGCCTAGTGAATTCTCATCCTGAACATTCAGATTTCTCTTAATATAGCTCCGGTCAGCCTAGTGAATTCTCATCCTGAACATGTAGATGTCTCTTAATAAAGCTCTTCATTGGCATATTTTTCCTTCATCAAAAGTCGTCATTAGCTCGTCAACAGTCAAACATTTGAACACTTTAAACAGGCTATTAGGTCAATAAGTTTAGCTTTGTTGGATCTCATATTGGCATGGAAAGATATACCTTTGTAAGTACTAGGTTTCTAAGATTAAAGCCCAACATTTTAATTTTTGTAAATTAAATTTTACAAGCTGGTTTTGATTTAAAATGTGCTTCAAAAGAAGGAAACTTACTGTACTGACCAGTAGGATTTGTCAGAATGTTAATTAAGGAATTGTTTGGTGACTAAGTTGTGGTGGGAGTTGGCCCCCAAATCTGCTTATTAGTAGTGTACATCACTTACAATGCATTTTCTTTTATGTCATCGTTTTGATATTAGCAGTGTCTCGGCTTAACAGGTTCTGACAATAGATTGCTAGTTATGAACAGTTGACTAAACCTTATTAAAGGCGTGAGTGAGGCATAGACACAAGTGACTGTGACATAGTAATAGCTGGATTGTGTCGCACAGAACACAGTAGATTTATACTTTTTTCCACGGTAATATGTTCACAGTTTGTCATAGGGATTACTATACTGTAAGGAGGTTTTTTGCTCTAAAAGAAGCAGCTTGGGACTCCTTATTGTTTTGACCTAAAGGCTGGTTTTTGTTCAGTTTTATCCTTAGTCTGTGAAAGCAATACAGTTGCGCAGTGTAGGACTTTTTCAATGTCACATAATTAAAATGAAAGAACACTGATGATTTGAAACACACTACCTTCATTTTTCAAATCCAGGGCAGTATTTATATGATTCTTTCGATTGTGAAGAGAGAAGTAATCAAATGTATAAAACCTTGCCAACTGACATCTGGTTTGTTTTACCATCCTTAAGGATACCATAAGGGTGGGGGGAAGGGGGGCAGGGGATATTGGTATGGGCTTCGAAAAAGTTTTACTCTATAGTTATTCCGTGTCCCTTTGGCTCCTCCCATGTTTCTTCACATTTCCTGCCAAAACAAAGTTCTAAAAGAATTTCCAAATGCCTTGTCTTTGCCCTGAATGGAACACACACCCAACCCGTCATTCATCATTACTTGTGATAGTGAAAGCGATAACTGCCATGAACAACCCTCCCTAAACAGCTGAGGGAAATAATATTTTTGCACTTGGGACCTTTTATGGATTGAATGTTCCTTCACACAGAAGGATGAAGGCTTGATCAAGTCTAAATATGACATCATCGAGCCACATTTGCTTCAAGTTGTTAATGTTTTGCTCTATTTATTACAAAGTTTATTTTCTGTTATGGAGATGGCTTTGGCAATTTTGCTAAAATTAAAGCTTTGAAGCTCTTTGCATGACCTAATGGTTGCATTGCTGTCAGTGTCAACTCTGTTAACATCCTACTTATAAATATATGACAAGAAAAACAAAGAGAAAGTAAAAGGTATCAGATCTTAGTGGCTCTATGACATCACAGATTTACAAAATGGCAGCACCCAGACACAACTCTTAAACTAGGATATCTCCCAAACTGAGGATTTTCTCAGAACTTTTGGGGGAGTTGTTCTTTACAAAGATCTCTGTTGTATAAATGAAACGCGATGGTTGGGTTTGCGGCCCCTTTTCACAGTTCCTTCTCAACCAGAGCCTACATAATGTGTATCACTAAATTTGCTAATTATTTTATAATTATAATTATATTATAATTATAACAGACAACATTTATTTATATATGATTATTATTTTTGAGGTAGACATCTGTTGGCTGTGGCATCTGTTTAGCATGGATACGACTAGGTTGACTTTATTCTACCGTGAACCGAACAGACCGTCCCCTTTTATGCAAATAATGGGTGCGATGCACAAATATAAAAATCGTTACCAGTTCATTGCACTAATTCAGTCATCGTATCACCGTTACAATGACGGAATTTCAATCCAACTTTCGAAACAACAGAGTGGAAGAGCAAACAAACTGAAAGAGTTGCCAGACTGCATTGAAATATATCTGAGGAACATTCTTGAAGTATTCAGTAAATTTAGAAGAGACGTGTCGATTATTTGAGGGCCTAGGTGCTGCGTCGGATAACAGAAATGAACAAGTCAAGAGCTGAAAATGTAGGTCATGTCAGGCAATATTTTATGCTTGATCAAGTCATTGAAAAACAGATGACTCCTTCCCGTTTGTTTTTTTTCTGTCAGTGGGTGTCGTTAATATGTTAAACTGCTCACAAAGTATGACAGGTAGTTTGTTACATATTTCTGTAAACGCCTCTCTCTTCCATCTGTTCGTCGTAGTCACGAGAGGGAAGTTACCCAATGGCACGATCCTCGAGATGAAAACCAGGACAGGGAGGGGGAGGAGGAAGAAGAAGAAAAGGAAAAGGAACAAGAAGAAGAAGAAGACGAGAAGAAATCTAAAGAGTCGGAAGATGCAGTCAGTCAAGGTAGAGTACGACTCACAAGTTTCAATCTTTGTTGCTGCACTCTGACAAGATTAAAAAGTCGGAATATGCAGTCAGTCAAGGTAGAGTACGACTCACAAGTTTCAATCTTTGTTGCTGCACTCTGACAAGATTAAAAAGTCGGAATATGCAGTCAGTCAAGGTAGAGTACGACTCACAAGTTTCAATCTTTGTTGCTGCACTCTGACAAGATTAAAAAGTCGGAATATGCAGTCAGTCAAGGTAGAGTACGACTCACAAGTTTCAATCTTTGTTGCTGCACTCAGACAAGATTGTAAAGTCGGAATATGCAGTCAGTCAAGGTAGAGTACGACTCACAAGTTTCAATCTTTGTTGCTGCACTCGGACAAGATTAAAAGTCGGAATATGCAGTCAGTCAAGGTAGAGTACGACTCACAAGTTTCAATCTTTGTTGCTGCACTCGGACAAGATTAAAAAGTCGGAATATGCAGTCAGTCAAGGTAGAGTACGACTCACAAGTTTCAATCTTTGTTGCTGCACTCTGACAAGATTAAAAAGTTGGAAGATTCAGTTAGTCAAGGCAGAGTAAGAATCACAAATCTTAATCTTTGTTGCTTCTCTCAGACAAGATTCAATCAACTGATTTAATGAGCTGTTACAGGGTAAAGTTCCTACTAACATATAAATATATAGCTACAGTGATCCCATATAGTTATCTGAAAACTATATGTCTGTCTGTATCTCTTTCTATCTGTTCACAAGTTTATGAAAATCATCTCTTACAGTTAATCATACCTACACAATGATCCGTTGGGGTGATGTGCCATTTTGGGGCTCAGACACTTGGAAGTTGTTAAACGATATGATCTTCAAAATGCCAATTTGCTGCTCCTTACAGTAGAAACAGATAGGGTGTTTGTACCCAAGATTGCTCCTGTCACTTGTTGCTTCATTGGTCATCCTGGGAATCCGACAACCAATCTCAGCACATTTGGAGTGGGGGGGGGGAGGGGTTTATTGTCTGAGAGTGGATGATCTCTATTAAACGTGGGGTATGATTACAGGGTGCTGCTGATGCATTAGAGGTGTCATCATCCAAGTTGGTTTAGAAAAATGACCTATTATCACTCTACATAGTTAGCATATTCAAAGTCTTTCAAAATTATTCAGTCTTTCAAAATATACTTTTACACATACCAGCAGGTCTGATACAGGGATTATATTGTCAAGTGTGTAGTCTGGCTTAAAGTGTCTGTAGGTATGTACTTAAACACTTACCAGCCAGTTAATAAATAATTCTTGTTTTGCATTTGCTTCATTTTCAAGGGGAGTGGTTGACATTTGTCAAAAAAGGGTAGAAATATGGGGAATACCCATTGACTGCAAAGGGTTAAAACATACCTACTACAATAGGACATGATTTTACTATGTATTACATGAAAGAAAAATACAAAGGTATAGACTATCAAAGTTAAACATGAAGGAGGGATTTCGTATCAATCCCAAATTGTCCCTACAAAGCCTCAAATTGCCCAGAGGTATTAATGTGACTATACTACAGTGTTGTATGACCTACACCACAATGTATAAATGTTACTCTCACTGTTATTATTAACCATTTACCGTGTTTTAGTTGTTTTTGTCACATCCTTTGTGGTTATGATGTTGCAATAGGAACACAGACTGAAGCATGCTTTCAACCAATATTTATGTCATAAGTTACATGTTTGTGCTTGCTTTGGCTTTATGGTCGCTTTTATAATGCTGAGCTGAAACTAACCAGGAATGCAATAGAAAAAAAAACACATAACAGACTAGTAAAAACTAGCACCCCCCCCAAAGAAAGATCATAATCATTGAATGAATGAATAACTACAATAAAAACTACAACAACAACAGCAAACCAGAGAGAGAGAGTTTATGGGACTGGAGTAAGGTCACAGTCAAATATGTAGGTCATAACTCTATAATGTCAAACCTGTGAAGTAGTTTTATTTTGACAACTGGTGATATAAACCCTTTCTTAATTTTAAGCTGAAAAGTGGCAGATTTAGTTTCTTGATTTGTCATGCATTATTTCAGGAAATATTTTGCAAGAAAATGAATCCCACTGCCACAACACAACTAGGTGCTCGGAACATATGAACATATTGTGATCTTTATGTACTGGTCTTTCCATGTGATGTAAGATAAGTACATGAATCGATGCTTTAGTTTAATTAACAACTCGGTGTTTAAGGCTAAGTCTGTTGTTCTCATTCAACCTTTTCATTGCTTTTTCACAGATTTACCCTACGGATGGGAGAGAATTAACGATCCACAGTATGGCACCTACTTCATAGAGTAAGTTACTTTTGGCTTCAGTTACTAAGAGGAATGAAATGATGACTTCACTATTTTGGCTGATACAATTTTAGAGATTAATTTTAACAAAAACAGGGTCGAGTTAGTAGATTTTGTTTACCGTTAATCATTCAGACATCCTGGATACACTTTTACATTTGTCAGATTGTCAGAACAAAGGTTATCAAACGTGTAAAGTAAGGCTAAATGAATTTACTATGTATTAAGCAGAAGTCCATTTGAAATAGCTGTGGGAAAAATTTTGATTGTCCAATGAAAAGGAAATCACAACATTCCACCGGACCTCCCATAAAAGTTAGCCACCACAGGGCCTATTCAGTGACCTACAAAGAGAGAAGGAAGGATAAAGAGCAAGAAGGAATGGTATCGTCAAAATTTCAGGTTACATATATTTTGTAGGAGGCATGTATTCTTGTTTTGGTCTGTAGTAACTCTGTGTAGAGCGTCCACATTTAAACAATGAGTAAAGAACATACGAGATGATAGTTGCGTCTCATCTATTCCAGGGTTAAGTCTCATCTATTCCAGGGTTAAGTGGAGGTACTGTATTTACAGCGCAGGATATAATATATATGGGGTCAGCGTTACTGAGTTAGACTCTACCAAACAGTCGTTCAGTCAATAGAACTTACTAATCTACTACATGGTCGATTACATGTATTCTATGTTCTGTCATTCCGAAAACCAGTCACGTCAACCGCAAGACCCAATACGACAGCCCTGTGAAGAATGGAACAGCGAACGGCCAGAAACCGGGGCCAAAGTTTCCCAAAACTATTTCACAGACTAGCGTCGAAGAAGTCAAGACACAGCCGTCCAAAGAAGCGTCGGAAAACGGTAGCTATTATACCACATCAGGTAGCTAAAAGCAAGGGGAGGGGGATTGGATTCCACCTCCTCCCCTGGTTGATGTTTTCTGCTTGGTGTGCTTTCTCTGTTTTCTGTCTAAAATGCTTTCATTACAAAATTAGCATATAGATCTGTTCAAAACATCTTTTTCCCAAGCATGAGTACTATACGTAAGGCTGATAAGGACTGCGGAACTGTGTCACACGTAAGTTTTAAAGCTGTGTAGTTTTACTTAACTCGAAAACATCCCTATTAGCACACCCATTCTAAGAATGCTTTTCAGTCAATAATGGTCTACTGCCACCCTCCCTAATCTAACTTTAACTTGGTATCAAAGAGTACCTTCTGTGCTTTCGCTTGCAAAATCCTTTATCTGATCGATTCGGTCTGAATCGAGTCTGTTTTGAACTACGATCCTTATCAGCTTATTGCTTGTCGAAGGGTTTTTCTGTTGGTAGGCTTAACTATGGTAATACATGCAAGGCTTATTAGAATTGCAGAACTGTGTTACATGTAATTTTGAGCTGTGCGGTGGTACCTTCACTCAAAATTACAGGAAGCACACGCTACCATCGCCCCCCCCCCCCCCCCCCCTTTCTGTTCATATTCTTTGCACTTTTGTCTAGCTTTGCATGGCTGTTATATAAATCCCCCCCCCCAAAAAAAAAAAAAGAAAAGCCCTTTTGGAAACTTTTCTGTCATGTAGCTGTCGAAATCATGAATGTGTGTTTTTGTAATTCATTGTGAATTCAATGCTTGCATCGGCGCAAAGGTTTAAAAGGAGACTTCTGATACTACACACGGTTGTAGTCTTGTCACAGATAACACTAACTTTGACTATGGTAAACAGCATTTTATTTGTTTTTACATCAAACACAGGGCTCTTCAATACTTGGCCCAACAAAAGCTCTTGCTATTGGTACCCTTCATGTTTTCAGAAGCCTCTTCCATCACTCAGTTCTCTTTCTATGTACTGAAATATTTCAAATGGTAGATTTTTTCAGTAACAAATTAATATCAGCACAATTCAAAGAGCTTTTTAATATATCTGGAAATCAACACATTTTATAGCACGAAAACAGCAGTGCTGCCCGGAATGTAAGATTTTGTCGCCAAAGGATTAAGTTTAATCCTGGATTACATTTTAATCGCATCATTGTTCTTGGAACACATTGTAAGCTATTATCTGGAACTGTTCCTTCAGTGTCCTTATACAAATGGCAGATTTATACCATTGTATCCTTAAAGGGCAGTTGGTCCCCACCCCCTCTCCCATTTTTCTAACCACGCATGGGGTATGTGCCGTACCTCTCCTCAAACTTTACAAAGCTCTGAACATATGAACAGATGGTGGGACATATCAATGAAACACATAGGATCATGTCTGTAATAAACGTTTTCATCACAGATCCTCTGTTTAACATCAGTTATTTACTATTTTACATTGTGGATGAAGAATAGAAAAGACATTGCGAAAATGTTAATTTCAGAAAATGCATCATTCATTAGTACATTACTAAGATTCAGAAAGAGTCAGTTGCCATGGAAATAGAGCTAGATAATTGGGTTTTCAGAAATCATTCATGAGCAAGATTATAACTTTCTATTATTGAGCAATTCCTCAAATGCATTGAACATTTTCTTGGGAAGCTGAGTAAAATCTTCATTCAGAGTCGATTGACTTTGTTTAAGACCTACCACAGTTTCCTATTGACTTTGTAAGACCTACCACGTTTTCATAGTGAAATAGTACGACCTACAGTGGTTTCCCATATGAAAGGTTTACCTGTACTCTTGATCAGACGGTTATTCAAAATTGCATTTTTGCTTTCTAAAGAAGCTGCTGAGTTGTCATACTGCCAGTCAAGATTTGACATGTTATTAGATATTTGATCAATTTAACGTCAGTGTCATTTGATGAAAAGTCTGCAGTTACTTGAATAATTTCTCAGTCTGTTCTCCCCAGAGTGGCAGGTCACACTAAGTTTCAATCCAATCTATGAATCTATAGCCTAAATAGAACGAACATTTTAAGCAATTCTGAGGTAGAAGTTGTATAAATGCATTTAGCTCTGGATTCTTGAAACAGCTAAACAGGAAACTGTAAGATATCATATCTCGATATTAGAAAGAAAAAAAATCCTTACTCCTAATTATAGAGATTTTGTATGGAAATGGAGGTGTTTGTTTTTAATTTGATATTAGATATTCTTAAGCCATGTGTTTGCATTGCCTCAAATTTAGAGAACTTGTTTAAGGACAGAACTGACAGTACACAACAGTTCATTCAGATTCTGGTCTTGAAATAAGAAATGACATGTTCAGTGTTTGATTTTCTTATTGCTCTGAAAATTGTAAATTTTGGGGATAAGATAATAATACAATATAATAAACATGTTAATGGCAAAATATGTTAATGGCAGACATTGTATCTTAGAGGCCCCTGGGTTTGAAGAAATGAATCCCTTTTCTTGACGGAATTTTACTGGGGGTTCGAACCACCAGTGCAAAAGAGAGTCTCGCTCTACAGCTAGTACAGTGTGCCAAGATTTTAATAATAAATTAAATTGCTGTTAGACCTTGTCTTGAATATACTCTTATTTGTTTCATTCGTTGCAACATTTTGATCAGCATAACTATGAATTCACATCGTAATGTCCGTTTCAAAGATGTATATAGCATGGAATATCTTATAATTTCTTGCATGCACAAATGTTACTGTTTGCTGAAATATAGCCCTATCTTGTGTTGTGTCTTTGTCTCATTATGCAATCAATGATATTTCTGGGGATATTTTTGCTGGAAAGCAGCCTCTCAGTATTTACAAAGGCAATGAAAGCAGCACTTTTGTGTTGAACCTGAAGATTGTGGCATGATGCAATATTTTGATTACAGTGGATTCATTAGCATAATAGACAGTTTCATTAGCATAAGAGAGAGTTTCATTTGCATAAGAGACATTTTTTGGGCATAAGAGACAGTTTCATTTACATAAGGGACAGTTTCATTTGCATAAGAGACATTTTTTTGGCATAAGGGACAGTTTCATTTCACTGCAGCTAGAAAATATGAGTTTTTTTTTTTCAGTGTCTTTTTCGTGGTAGTCCTCGTGTAAGTGAAAGAGAAGGGATGTACAAAATAATATCTTTTGAATTAAATGCATCTTTAGCTATGAAGTGAGAAAGTTGAGACATGGACCAAGGAAATGTAAAGACTATCATATCCTGATCGATTTGTGCTTAAAATCATTTCAGGACCTGTCAAGAAAATTGAGAATAGTGCAAAGACCTCCCACCCTATCAATGAATCTGTTCTCTCAACCAATCATCTTGGAGTAAGAAAAATAAGTAGAGATGTTTTAATACTTCTATGTTTTTTTGAGATTCAGATTTTGACCAAAACCTTCTTTCCTGTTTGCTATTTACAGAACAAGAATGGCACCATTTGTTTACCAACGATCCCGACAAGCTGAAGGGCAAGAGGTTGAGGACCAGCTTGTTCAAGAGCCGTCAGGGGTTTGGTTTCACCATAATAGGAGGAGATAAAGAAGATGAATTTCTCCAGATTAAGAGTATACTTCCAGATGGTCCGGCCTTCGAAGATGGGAAACTAGAGACAGGTACAGACAAAACAGTCAAACTTGTCAGCGTCTTCAAGATGATCGGGGGCGGAGGGAGGGCAAGGGGGCGAGGATAATCAAGATATGTATCATTATGCTATTTTGGTCTTCACATGTTGATTTAAAGAATGTACTGGTATTTGTTTAGTCTTGATTGTAAAATGTTGATGAGAAGCAAAAATTCAAATTGAATGCAAAGACGACACCACCTGAAGAAAATCTTGGAGGTAGTTCCTTATTTTCTTGTATTGAAAGGTCGTCACTGCATTCAAAACATATTTCAATATACTAGGATTAAAATGAAAAATGGAACATTTTTTGATAACTTAACTGGGAAAACTAATATCAAAGTTCTTAAGGGAGATAACTTGGCATGCTAGCACAGATTTGTACAAATTGCAGAAGATAACAGTTTTCTTGGCCTGTTTACCATCTTAAAATTTCGATGAAAGAAATTTTAAATCCTACGAGACAAGAGTCCATACTTTGTCAAGTATTATTTGCATATTCATATATGGGACTGGTTTGGACCAATCATGTGTACACGTTTTATACTTTCAGGTGACGTCCTCGTTTATGTCAATGACAGGAAAGTTCTTGGAAGTACTCACCAGGATGTCGTCACATTATTCCAAACGATCACACCGGGCGAAAAGGTCACTCTGGACGTCTGTCGTGGGTATCCGTTGCCCTTTGACCCCAGCGACCCAAACACAAATATCGTCACGACGTATGCCGTGGAACCGCCAAAGAGCCCCAAGGACTCCCAGGGTGACAAAGAAGGTCCATCCCCTCTCCCGGAAAGGCGGAATAACCGTAGTTCATCGGTGGTGGACTTAAAGAATCACCAAAACGGTAAGGAAGAAATGGAGCCGCTGGAAAACCGTCTCGGACAGGGAGAGGGACGGAGGCATGGACCGAGGAAGCGTAAAGACGAAAACAACCTAAAGCATTCGCATGCTAAGTCACTTCCGGACTTGACAAAGAAAGCGCAAATGGAAATGGAGAACAGGGCCAAAACCCCAACCCTCTCAATCAATCTGCCTTACTCTGGTGATCAGACACCACCCCACTTCCCTAAACCAGAAACAATTGTTGTTGAATTTGTGAAAGGACCAGATGGCTTTGGATTCACGGTGGCTGATAGTCCATACGGACAAAAGGTTAGTATTCTCTCTGGGGGAAAAAGAAATCTGTTGCTTCTATTTGAAGTTTGTAATACTTTTAAAGTGTGTTTTAACTTACCTTTTTTTCTCTTTTTATGTTATTTTTCATTTCTAACATTGTAAAACCTTATAGACCCTACTGTATCGAATCAATTTATATGTTTCTTGCTGTCAGTAACTAGTGCATGTCGTACAGGAAGGCTAGGCTACATACTCTTCATTCTACACGACTGAAATTCAACAACAAACCGGTCGCATAACGGCTATCCCTTCTTTAAATCTCTTCTCTTTATAGATCAAGCAAATTTTGGCCCCAGAAAGATGTAAAGACTTGCAAAAGGGAGACATCTTGGTTGAGATAAACAATGACAATATTCAGAGCCTAGCTCACACGGAGGTCGTCAAGAAGCTCAAGGAATGTCCACAAGGATCAAAAGCCAGGATTGTGGTACAAAGAGGAGGTAAGCGTCCCGTTTCCTTACGTTATTTTAAGTCTGATTCATGAATTATACTTACAGGCTCAATGGGTACCTTGTAGTCCGTATATATATATATATGTATACCACCTACTAAATTCTACCATGCAAAGGTTTCATTACATTATACATACAGGCCAGTGGGTACCATGTAGTCCGTATATATATATATATATATAAAACCATCTACTAAATGGTAACATGCAATGTTTCATTACATTATACATACAGGCCAATGGATACCATGTGGTCATATGTAGTCATATGTAGTCATATGTATGTCATACGTAGTCATATGTAGTCATTTGTATGTAGACAATATATGTATAAATGTAAAACCACGTTCTGAATGGTACCATGCAAATGTTTTATTACATTATACATACAGGCCAATGGATACCATGTAGTCTGTATATATATGTATACCACCTACTGAATGGTACCATGCAAATGTTTCATTACATTATACATACAGGCTCAATGCATACCATGTAGTTTTTATGTATATATGTATACCACCTACTGAATAGTATCATGCAAAAAGTTTCATTGTGGTAATGTGAATGTAGATTACCGGTCAGTTTAGAAAGATGGTTTAGGCCGCCAGGACTTTATTGGTTTTTTATCACTGATCTTCTCACTCCAATGCAACGGACCATCTCTGTATCGCTTTGCTCGTCCTCCCATATTACACCTGCAGTTTGCCCCTGGTCCTCTAACTAGTACTCGCTATGGCGTGAATTTTCTGTTGCTGCACCTGCCCTTTGGAAAGAACTCCCTATCCGTGTGCGTGATTCAAAAGACATCATAAAATGTTTCTTTCTTCTTCTTAGTGTTTCTATTTTCCTTTGTCAAGCGTTTAGAAACATTTTAGGCGCTATATAAATCTTATTTATTATTATTAAATTATTATTATTGTTTGTGATTGATAACATAATCAAGCTTTCAGATTTCATTAACTCTTCCCCCTCTATCTGCATTCCCTCATTGGTTTCTCAACATGTCATGCCTTGTACACTTTGATGTCTGATGGCTCATAGTTTTGTGTTTTTTGCTTCCTTTGCTTTGTTACTTGTTACATATATATGTAGACATTTTCCACCTGTGTTTTCATTATTAGCAACAAGACACACTGCTAAAAGTCAAAAGGTGACCATCCCTTTGCCATTTTAAACTGCTGTTCAGGAGTTGGTTAATGTAAAGAAGAGTATAAGCAGTGGATTGTTGTTTTAACTCTCTGATAAACGTTATGGTCTGACTTGTGCACTGGAAATGTCATTATCTCCTTCTTTGTAAGAATCATAGACATTTTGTTATGAATTCAAATGGAGAAGATTTTTTTAATACATAGCAGACATACCCCTCTGAGCCCCAACTGTGACTCCAACAGAACACACACAGTTGTAGTGTGTCAGTTTTATAACAGCATGATTCAGCAATAGTTTATTCTTTTGAAATCAGACCCATAAGAACAGTAAATGTTGGTTTATTTTGTAAATATTTATAGTCAGGCTACTGAACTTATTAGTATTCCAAGTGCAAATAATACGTCAGACATTATTGACGACATTGAATTTTTGACACGTTGGTCGAGTACTATAATGAACATAGCTTCCAAGTATATTGTCAGTGCTCACAGATTTGTGGAGCTATACATGTTAAAAGTTAAGTGAGAGTACAAAGCTGCCAATCATCTTCCAAACCGTAGGACAGAAAGTTCCCCCCCCCCCCCGAAAAAGGAGTTAATGTACAGTAACACTTGTGCCTGCAATTTTAAATATAATCTAGTTGCACTGCTGGTAAATATCTTATTTTCAGGGATAATAATCAAATTTGCAGTTGATTTTTCCTGGGACAGAATCGATCACTAACTTGCTTTATTTCAAAGATAATTGTCCTGTTTTGAGTTTATTTCCATAAAAGGAAGCCACGGTTTGTATCATGATTTTAGTCTTGTCCGTTAAATTTTTCAGTATGTTCAGTATTGTTGAGGATGCTCTTTAGCAGATGAAAGTGTTATTAGGTTCAATTGGGTTTGGCTCTGTGAAATTTCAATGTAAACTAGAAAAGGAAAGAATAATTTTTTTTTTACCAAGTACTGGATTCAAAAACAGTGACCTCAGGGTTAAAATCGCTGTTTTGAATCACCAAACAGTTCTCTGCTCCTTTGTAGTTTTGTCATAATGCCCCAGTCAGTTTCCTGTTGACCATTAATACTTACAATGTAACTGTGCAACTTGATAGCATTGTAACAACTTTAAGGGCTATGGTGTGTAACAGGGTTGTAGCTAGGATTTTGCAGGTTGCGGTTGAATTTTCTGGAGTGGCAGTTGCCTGCAAATTCCGCGTCGTGGGAGAGGGGTATAAGGGGAGGGGTGTCCTCCTCCCCTTTTGAAATTTTTTCCCTTATGGACAGTGCTCAGATGCAAAATAGTGACTTTTATGGCGATAATTTGAGGCATACTCATTCCACTACTTCAGACCATTATTTTGTGACACTATTTACTGAATTTTGTACCGGTCAATCAGAAGCGTGAGTGCCGGTCGGTATTAGAACTTTTTACTTGGAGTACCCGTTGGCAAACGTTAGTGCTGGCCAAGTCCGACCCGCACCTTCCGGCACAGCTACAACACTGGTGTGTAACATATATCATACTGCTAATTAAATATGCTGTGAAGTTCCCTTTGTAATTGCCACTAGCATGGCTTTATATTAAAAATTGATTAAACTATTTTCAATTCCATCTCCATAAAAGGAAGTGTTGGTACCATGATCCTATTGCCCCATGTGGAAGTTGTCAGTAGTTGGCAGTAAGGTGAGGGCATCAATCAGATGGCTTTTAATTGGTTTATTAATAGGAGAGAACTGAGCCACCAACATTGGAGATGTAAATATAGTGGAATATGGTCTCAGAATGTACATCAAAGAACTGTAGGCCTATCTACATAAATTTATACTTAGTAATAATAATAATAATTTTAATTAAATTTAGTAATTATTTAATATTCTAGCATAAAATCATGAATAAACTATATATGTCAGATGGATAGTTAATCAATTATTTGCATTTTTCTCAAAATGAGAAGATAGCAGCATGATTTTTGCCACCACCTCTCCTGCCCCCACCCCCTCCCACCCTAAACTTGGTGTGTTAATGGTGCATTAAGAAACATTTCCTTGCTCATACCAGCAGAGTTATAGCGAGCTTGTAAAATTTAGTGTCATCTTCCATCTGCCCCTTTGCAATCTACAAAATTGTTTATTCTTGTGCAGTGTTAGATGAATTATGAATCGTGATTCTACTCTCTGATCTGTTGGTGATGATTCCATCATTTTGTGGCATGAAGTCAAGTGGTATTCTAGGGGTCACTTTGTGTCATTATTTGTAATGTGAAAATTCTTCTTTGATTTTAATTAATCAAGTTCTCCACAGTTGTTAAGAACTATGATTGTGTGCTGTGGATTCTGTGCTGTTTATGGCACTATTGTTAAAGGCCTTTTATGAATCATGCAGGAATATACACAAAAGTTATGCTCTTCCTATCACACTGAGAAAGAAAGCATTTACTACTTAACTTTGGTCATATAGACAATGACATATCAACTAACATTTTTGTGTGATATGTTAGGTAAGCCACTTTGGATAATAACCGTCATTGTTTAGAAAATGTTCCTTTCTAGTGATCTCTCACATAACAATTTTGATATTATCCCTAGGATCAAAAAAGATTTTGATAAGGCAATTAGTCATAGTCTCCTGTCTAAGTTGTAGTTCAGAGGTAAATTTATGTTTAACTTACTGTGCATTCAGGGTTCCCCAGTGCATTCAGTTCCTAAATGCCGTGTTAGAGATACGTTCATTTCAAGATTATATGTTTTGCAGCGAAGAACTTGAAGTTCAGTTCAGTTAATATATTTCGCATATATACATAGACATACAAAACAGTGCAGTAATGGTATATACAGGATACTAGAAAAAACAAATGTTTATCTAAGCTAGTAACCCTAAAGAAAAAGAATGAAAATAACAGAACAAAGTAAGAAAGAAAAACAAAATGTACCAACAAAATTGACAATAATATCAATCACGGTACTTGGAAGTACCTTTGAAGTAACTAACAAGTGTGATGTCATAGATGCTTAAGTACAAAAGTCTTTGTGTGTTTTTCTTCCACATTTGAGAAAATCTACCCCCCCCCCCCCGCCCCACCCAAAAAATAAAGAACTGATCTAGAAGTTAGTTGCTATATAAATTCAATTAACTGGTAGTAAGGTTTCAGTATATTAAATTAGTAAGACTAAAAAGACAAAGATGCAAAACATAGCTGTTTGGCTGATGAATGATCAGAGTGTTGGGGTTGCATCAAGTTTACATCCACCATTCTCTAATAAACTTGATTTTAAAATGGTTCATTCTGTCAGTCAAAATAATAAGACATTTGTTGTTATGCACTTAGTGTTCACTCTATATCCCTGCAGTGACTGGAGTGTTTATCAATGTGAGGTTACAGTCTGTAAGATTGTATGTTCAAGTAGTTTGCTGATAGAAACTAAAAGATCCATGTTTATGCTACCCTCCAGTGAACAGTGAAACCAGAATGAATGGCTCAAAATCCAAGCTTCATTTTCAATATTATTCCATGGAGGTCACCAACTGAGTAAAGGTCATAGAGGTTGTAAGGAACCTGCTAACGGCCATCAAGAGGGGTCTAATATATCACCCCACAATGACATGGTTCCTCTGCAGGTGGTGGTAAATGATTCCCTTCAGAGGATAGGGTAGTCATAGCTAGTACATGCTGAAAGTTGAACAAGCCTCATTCACAGGATCAGCTTTGAGCCGTTACAGTGAAGGGTGTTGTAAATACCACTACTATGGTAGTGATTTTGGACAGAAGTCGTATAAATCCATGAATCTTACTGAATGTGTTTTGTTCTATGACAATTGTCAGCAAGGTTTAGCACATGCATACAACGATATTAAAGTTGCTGTGAAGCTTGATATGTTTACATCACGGATAGCATGGACTGGGTATAGTTCAGTGCCCAAATTTTGTTTATCATTTTCGAGAGCTCTGAAGTTTTTTCTCATTGAATACTATAGTTCCTGTGTACAAAAAACTGCTATGCGTCTTTACACATTGTGGAGCAACTTGACCATTTTGTCTACGTAGCATTTTGCGATGCGATACCGGATAAAGTCTTCCCTGATGGAAATATGTGATGGGAATCATTTATTTCATCAAATTGTAATTTAGAGAGGAAGAGTTTGTGAACTTGAATGTCTATTCAGAGAAAGATTTTGAGTTGGAACCATAGGCGCTGCATGGAATCTACACATACTCTCAATGCAGACATGTATTATGGTTATGGCTGGCAGATTTAGTGAAGAGTCTGAGTTGGTAAACCGGAATGATGTTGTTGAGTTCTAAGGTGTAGATTACCAGTTAGACTGTGAACAATTCGCCGCATAACGAGCAGACTTAACAAAATCTCTTGGATTGGGAAGTCGATGCTGGTGTCTATAGAAATATTCAGTTCTATCGGTAGATTACGTGTCTAATATTTGGCGTCCGTTTTTGTCGTGGAGGAATGAAATGCTGAAATTCAATTGGATAAACCAAGTGAAGAATGCACAACCTCAAGTTGACCATTCTTGGGGTTACTGTGGCAAGTGATTGAACATAAATCTGCATGTATACTTAATATAGGTTAATTAATTATGAATTATAAATTCAGTAATTTTGATAAGTTTACTTAAACTCTTTAAATGTGGGTCATTAACACGATTTGCCAAGTTTTGCTCCATTTAAAAATAAATAAACGAAAGATTTATTCCTGTATTAAAAAGTATATATAGTCAGAGAAATTCTTAACTCCATTAGTAGGTCTTGTTGTTGGTTGCAAAAGACTCCCACAACTGCTATGACCCACAACCTGCAACCTTTAACCTTGTTAATTGTAATGAGGATCTTAGTAATCTTCATATAGTGTAAATACTCTGTTGCAACCCACTACACTATCAGTTGAAATCTCAGTCAGTCGAGACAGTGGCGGAGCGTCCATACAGTCAGAGGGGGCGGATATCCCCCCCCCCCCTGACGGACTCAAATGGACTGCTGGCGCCCTTTTCAGCTTTTTACCACTTTTTACTTATTTGCGATTATTGACTTTTTTATTGCACTATCAAATACCTATTGACATTTGTAACATTTTGTTGGTGTAATTTTCTGACAAAATGGCGATGACACCTATTTATTCTTCGTTTATCTGCAAATTAGCAAGGCCCGGAAAGGGTCATTCCGGCGATCTACGGTGTATCTTTACTCAAAAAATTTGACCAACACCCCTAGCTCCGCCACTGAGTCGAGACCAATTTCCAATATGGTATTACAACTCTACTGCCCTCTCTCATCTTGTCGAAAATGCACAGTATGTAGAAATTGTCCAACGATACCCAAATGGTTGGTGGAAAGCTGTGGGTGTTGGTTATTCAGAAATAGGTACATTGGGTATTACTCAAAACCGTCAACTCATGAATCTAGGGGGATGATTGGGGTGGGAGGGTTAGAAACTGCCATGGTTTCCTAAATGTTTCTAATAATTTCATCCAGTATAAATCTCTTTTATTTTCCTACTCTGCTTGGAAACCCCATTACTATCAATCTTGCAGTCACCTTATTTGGTATTTCTATCTCTCTCTTCTTTTTTTTCTTAATCTTCGAAGTAATAAAGTCCAAAATCTCACCTATTAACGTCTGCATATTCTTGGTGATTGATTAGCTTTTTCCATCAAGATAAACACCGTCTGGTGAGAAGTGTCACACAGTCAGGAAAGACTTTTCAAGTAAAAGCAAGGAGTTTCTTTATTGAGTAGAGGAAATTGTCAAATGGTTAAGGTTACACAAACCCATTGTTACCCTGGCAACATTTGAACCCTATAGGTATCCCTTGGCCCCCTTGGTTATACCTGGTAGTTAAAAAAAAAAGAAGTGGAGTAGTTGTTTATAGGCAGGTTGGCTGTAAACTGCTTGCATTTCACTTCATTATTATGGGCATATATTTTAATGGGCGTCAGTGAGTTGTATGAGATCCATTGCATGTATACAGTCTGCGTTCAACTCTTCTCCTTGTCGCCGTCGGAATTATAAATAAGACATGGAATCTAAATCCAGGAAGGGTAAAAAGAAGTCAAGAAGAGGTATTAAAGAAAATTGTAAATTCAAGTAGCATTGTAAGAGAAAAATGTTGTAAATTGCTTTATAGAAATATTAAGCCAGATGGCTGATTTACCAATGTAAAGTGTTTTTCTTAAAGAGCTGGTACCCATCCACGAAGGAAAGAGGACCCTTTTCTTTCACAAGCGTAGGCAATAAAACACTTCAATAGTGCAATTGTTAGTGAGTTACTGAGTTCACTAATGATCGGACTGCAAACTGTTCAAAGAAACCGTTTTGGCAGTATAAAAAAATATGCATAGATATTTTAAAATATGTCTGTAAAGACATATGAAGAAGTTGGTGTGTGATTTTCAGCTTCCAAGGGGCAATTTTCTTTTCAGTTATTGCCAGCTCCAACCTTGAATGAACAAGAAAAGTCAGACTTGTTTGTATCGGTTTTATAGCAAATCTGAAGAATTTTTATCAAATTATTTTCTTTCGCTTCTCTTATAGGTTACATGAGGTCCTCTAAACCAAACCCAAGATCACCGCAAAGGGTAAGTTAATTATCAGTGGTTGGACTCTGATCTCTTATCAACATTCTTAACTTGTTTATTTTGCTTCACCAGTACAAGTGATATATAGGTGTGTCCTTAACATTTACACTTGGTTTTAAAAGCTTAAACTATATTTAAAGTGGAAGACACTGTTTGCCAATAGAAGGATTATTCACAATGCTGCTAGCAAGAAGAGCTGTGGGATGCATTCTCTTGAATGTTTTTTGTTTTCTCATGACAAATCTGACTTAGGTTCAAAAAGAAGGGTCATGACCTGGTCACACAAAAGTGGTAAATGAGGTGCTTGTCTGGTCTAGTGTGTATTGTGTTTATTGCTTTAAGTATTTCATGAAAAAAATTGCATTGTTCTGCAACACAAGTCACTTTGAATCACCCCATGTGAGGTGCGACAAATGCATTCTTTGAAATCGCTCAAGTGTTCCATTCTTGTGATTCCTGGCATTGCTTGCATATATAGCATGATGAGTTGGCAGGTGAAAGATTTTTCAAAGAAGTGGAAAAGGAAAAAGAAAAACCCCCCAAAAAACAAGACAGGTTAAGGTTAAAATACCATTAGCAATGACATTCTCCACTTATATCTTCGTGGAAGTTGATTTATGTTATCTCGTTATTTAAATTTGCAAGTCGCAGTGATTGACGGTGTGTGTGTGATTTTTGAATGCCAATAGGCTTACCGTAGTGTTTGTGTTTACCCAGTCTGGGATTGCCACCAGCTTCCTTCCCATAGGTCCAGACGATGTAAGAATGGTGAGTAGATCTCTCAATTAGATCAGGTAGAAATAGCCCATGAACTACAAGAAGTCCAAAGGTATGCTGTCAGTGTAAATAGGACCCTTTTCACGTCAATGAGGGTTTAATGGGTAGTAAATTGGTATCGGTATCGGGTAACGTAAATCAGGTTTATCATATATGAAGACGTTTACTCTGCTTTGAGGATCTGCTGACGAAGGAAAGATTTGTTTTGGATTGCCTAGATCAGTTATTCCTCGGACAAGTTTCTATTAAGAGTCTTAATTACGAGTCTTATTTTAAGTCTTATTTTTACCTATGACGGGTGGGATGTCTTCGATCGAAATGTGAAGGAATTCTAAATACAGCGTTGGTAAATTAAAGGAGCCTTGGTTTGTGGACTACCGAAGAAGATCAGCAAAATTACAAAAGAGAAATGCTAAGTTCTAGAAATTGTGTTTCTGAAAGATTTGTTTTGGTAGGAAGAAGGGGGAGGAAAAAAAAGGATTGAAGATGCGAAAAAGAAATGCTGTGAGCTAAGAAATGTGTGATTCAAGTTACTTTCCCTTAAGGAATGTAACTTGTAGAATTTTGAAAAAGAATGTCTGAAGATAGTTTTGATGATCCAAGATTCGGTCGCTCGATCCTGTACACTTTTCTACCAGAACCAAATAACAACATCACAGATGAGGAGGAGGTTGAAGGAGACTTGCTGGTGAGCTCAGAAGCAGAGTTGGTTGAAATAAGTCGTTACCAATCTATGGAGTGGGGGGGGGGGTTACCTTACTTCATATGAGAATAAACACCCTGACTACTACTGAAATGAAACCATTTGTAGATGTTTACAATTTGTCACTTCTATCCATTGACATCGCTCAGTGTCAATGTCTAGTCGGCGGAAAATTTGCCAAAGATATTGTTACTTCTTTCGTGGATATTTCATGATTTGGAAGAGATTTAATCAACAGTGGAACTCCTTAAGTATAGGACATATTTCTTTGTTATTCTTCTCCAGAGTCTCATAAAATTGGCTTGTTTTTGTCTGTAGCATTACTTTTCCTCATGCAAGACTAGGTTAGAACTGGTTGTAAAAGTATTCAATTGTACTGTTTGGGGAATAAATTACCCATGTCATAGTATTCACTTTATTTCAGCTCTGCAGCAAAACAATATCATGATATATACAGTGGCCCATACACTTAAGGTTTACCACGACATAAACAATCATTAGAGCATGTGTTATATGAACAGTTACAATACTTACACTACAACCGGCCCTACTTGTTCAGTGTTGCTTTCTTGCAAGTACAACATGTCCACCCTGACTGTATATATGAATGGATGGACCTCTGTAAGAGATTAACTTCCCATATAGGAGTAAATATGCTTTAAGTCTAATTCCATGCCATAGCTTAAACTAACGGCAGGCTAAAAAAAGGTACTCAAATTTTTTCCTTATAGAAATTCATACATGTGATTTTGTCACATACAAAACCCATCTTTTAAAAGTGTCCACTGATGTAACACTACAAGTGTTTATCACACTATGCAGCATGAGTACACAGTCTATACAAGGAATGTTTCATGTGACATATATACAAGACTATATAATATGGAAGTGCGTAGACTTAAGAAAAATTGCGGCATTCTTTGCTAGATGAGAGAATCCTTTCACAAATTTTCATTTCTTTCTGAACAGATTAACCAAGCTGGTCCACACAGTCCTGATGGTGAGTCTGTCCATCACTAACATTGTGATATTTTTTAATTAATATCTCTCTTCATTTTGCTAGGCTTTGAAAGGATTTAAAGGTGGTTTCATTTCAAATAGTTAATTTTTTGAAAATGTTAGGGTAGCCTTCTGAGGTCTATGTGTTTGCTTCTCCTAAAGCATTGATAATAATGTAGATCTGTGTACAATAAAGTGTTGTAAATCTTGCATTTGTGTTACAATTGGGTTATGTTGCATAGCAGTTTGTTCTATGTAATAACACAGGTCTGATAATGTTTACCTTGGGAGTCATCATATTCACAATCCTTTGAATCATTTGCATATGGAGGCATACAGTGACTGTGCATGACTTTGCATGACTTTTTATCAGGCATGGTAATGGTACCAAGACAAAAGGGTGTGTGGAAGCTATATAGCTGTATGTGGAGTTGTGCATTATGGAATGTAAATGGTGATAGATTCCTCATGCAATTGAAAAATGTTTTGTAATGGACCAAAGCACAAGTATGCAAAGTGCAGCCCGCAGGCAGCATTTGTCCCTGTGGCAAATTTTGGCCGTCTGAGAGAAGGTTTTTAAATCTCAATTCATGCGGCCTGCACGATCGTATGGCATGGTAAAGTATGACATATATATGTACACTTTGAGCAGTTTTATCTGTAAAGACCCAGGGCCTACTTGGGATAGAATGTATTTCGACGTAACAGATTGACAAACACATGTAAAACTTTCTGATCTTTTGTTTGACCATGAAAGAACTGGTACATCCTTAAGTTTTGTGGCCTGCCGATTGGGTAAAAATGTTTTTACTATCGCCCACAAACCCCCTAATGCCACTCTCACAAATGACACACAGCTGCTGCTAAACATCATTTTATTTGCTTATTCCTTCCTTATCTTAGTCACAAAAATGAAATAGACCATTTACCATTTGTGAACTCATTTCTTAGCTCTCCATATATATATTCTGAGGGATATCAAGTAGCTTAAAGTTTATCATGAGGTTTACAATATCTTCTTCACTCTGCCCCTCTCGACTTAGAAACTGTCTTAATTAACTAGGAATACGATCTTCTGTAACCTGTTTAATTGCTCTCTTTTCGTTTAGGCATTGGCTATCCTGACGAAAGGGGAGACCATAGGCATCCCCCTCACGACAGAAGGCCCCATAAGTACCAAAACGGCAAGGAACCATTCCAGAGAGATGCCCAGCGGCGGAGAAGTGAACCCCCTCCACGCTCTCATGATGGGTATCGTCCAGGGGCTGCCCCACATTCCCCTACTGGGCAAAACTCCCACTACAATCAGATGACAGATCATCTACCCCCCAACAGGGTGGACGGTTTTGAAGATGGAAATGATCGCATGAGGGGCAGGGCACCCCAAAGGGATCCCCGTGGTTACGAGCCTGATCGACACTCATTGGGAGGGGTGAGCTTGGATTCTCACCAGAAGAGGATGTATTATCAAGACAGGAGACAGCCACCCCATCTCAATAACCACCAGTATCGTAAGTTCATCTCTTCCCTCTCTCAGCAATTTTCTTTTCAAACTTTTTTTTGGCTTTTTAATACTTCTTTCTTTTATAGTTAGTTTTGTACCCAGTACTTCACCTTAACAGAATTTTTTTTTTTTTTTTTAATTCTTTCTTTTATAGTTAGTTTTGTACCCAGTACCTGACTTTAGACCTTAACAGAGATTGTTTTTTGGCATCAATACTCCACAAACTTATCAAAGATTACTCAAAATACGATTGTAATTTGATGAAACCAAGTGTTAGAATAAATTTAAAAGACCAAGTGATCCAATTTTAATATAGATCTGATCGGAAGAGTTTCCAAATCAGATTCGGTGTATCAATGTTGTTATACCTAAGATGAATCATTGTATATACAGGTCCATCTTATAATTACAAATCAAAACCACCCAACAGCTATATGTGCTGTTGCATATTTCTGCTGTATGTCTTGTTGACCATATATGGTGGAGTCATATATGGTGCACAAAGCAAATGAATCAGCCAGGGATACTATGTAACAGACTTTCCTTTCAGTTAATTCTCTACTCAGCATGAATACCGTCAGAAATTATCGTAGGCTTATTTAGACCTGTGTTCTCCTGCCAGGTTTGTGGGGATCGAGTGATACCCTGCCACTTTGAAAGAAGGGTCACAAAATGTGGGAAAGAGATCCCTCTGTTTACTCTTCCTTACAAGTGGTAACAATGATGTTTGGTTTCGATATCAAGTGTGGGATGACTATGGGCAGAGTGTCACTTACACATAGTCACAAGTACACACAGCCTTAGTTGGTTGCTAGCAAAGGAAAACGTGCTTACGTCGTGCAATAGATTCACAATGGATTACAAGCTAAGAAGTCTGAAGAAAAAATTGAACTTGTTTAGATGGATTCAAATATGGCAGTGTCACAGTTTTAGTGCAAGTTTTGTGGACCAGTAAAATGGAGCATAAATTCTAAGAAGAAATATTGCATTGTATAGTGGATATGTTTGGATGGATACTAAGAGGGTACTACCCATGTTGTGCTATATGTAGCAAATTTAAATTTGGTTTATTTTTACTCTTGCCTCTTTTGTACCATCCTGTTGGATATTTTTTCCTTTTGTTGAACTTTTCAACTCGACAAACCTTTTCTGAATTTCAGAGAAAATTTGTTTTGGTCTTGTTTTGTGCATCTTATCATGTCTAATCATTTGTGTCAAATGCAATCGTGAAAGTGGGTCACATTCTCGAAATAGATTTAAGTCCATTAAAAGCATAATGAGAGTAAGGTACAATACAGCCGAGCATTGAGTGTCCAATGAGATGTATGTACAAAAAAAGTATATCCACATATTTTGTTGCTATCGAAAATAACTCTGATGCACTTTTTGGAAATGTAGTATCGACTCTTCACTACCACTTGACAAAAAAAACCATATTTAATTACCAAGAACATAAAGAATGTTAGCATCAGTCTAGCGTTGTTTGTGAAAGATGTTATATAGATATATTACTCTGTTTTTAATATTTAGTTGGTTTTTGGAAGTTTTAATGGTATGCATGAGTGTTGGAGAGATAGTGGTATCCAGTAGTAACAGTACCCACAAAACAGTCAGTGTGCTAAAGGTATGGCACAACCTTAGATGCTTTAATGAAATATAAAACTATAAATACAGTAGCGTGATTTAAAAACCAGGTGAAATTTCAACCAGTCTATATATGAGAGTTCAATGTTATCAGTAATGATCTATTGCTATCTCGTACGGTATATGAGTCTGCGTATAGTTTTGGTGCCTAGGTAGTCGGCTACCAGTATATTTTTGTAGAAGAGCTACGCTAGTGTACAGGTTCTTCCTGTTTGGATGTGTGTGTGTGTGTTTGTTCTCAGAATTTTAGTATCCAAGCTTGAAATCTGTTAGAGTATGACAAATTTTTACCTCGGTTGGATTAGCCGCCGCTCTACGTTCCCTGCAGCGTAGGCAGACGGAATCGATGCGGAACTTACTTCCGGGCGTGATGTCATGCGCTTGATAGAGGCATCGAAGTTGTAAAGTTTGCAGTGTCAAAAGTTGAATTGATGTGTGCGCCAATGCCCACCCACCCCACCTCACCCCTTAACTCCTCCTTCCAACCAGGAATTCTTGAATTTGAATATATACCAGGATATTTATTTTATAAAGATCACAGGAAATGTTAAGTTTTTAACTTACTATCTTGGCAGGGTAACACAAACTCATGAACTGTTGTTACTTTGAATTTGACACAGACAGTCATTTGCAATTTTACAAGCCACTTGAATAAAATTAGAATTGATCTGAACTTGTAAAACTACTTTAAACTACCTTAAAACTACTTTAAAGCCACTTAAAAACTACTTTAAAGCATCAGAAGTTCTTATACATTAATATTACAGCTCATTATCTACCAAGTCTGCAAATAACTGTATTGTAGACCTCTCTGAGTAAAAAAAAACGAATTGGAATTTTTTTCTTCATAAAATTGTCTGCCCTTGTAAAGTACCCTCTAATTTGTACTTTGCTTTGTGTCCTTGTCAAGTATCTTTCAGAGATTTCCCGTTGTCAAAATGGTAATGATTTTACGATTATCCAGCAGAAAGTTTTCTGCCTCCTTCTGCTCCATTGCTTAATGTCTGTCAGTAGTACCAAGGCTTTCTGGACTAAACTATAAAATTTAAATCATAAAAAATTATAGAACAGCAAAAATAAAAACAATACACAGAATCCTTACCAGTGCTTTTAATAAATTAACTCTCTCGTGGGAATGATAATAAAAGTGATATACTCTCTGTTACATATCTTGTTGGTATTAAGTAGCTTTCCTGTGGGATGTACAGTATAGGTATATATGTGCTTTACTATGCAGTAATAATAGTTGTTGCAGGTCAGGGTAACTATCTGGTACATACACATGTATTCTAGCGATGATGTCATTCCGTGGTTTATGAGTCTGTGGGGAATCAGTGCCAAAGAAGCGGTGGAAACTTACATTTTAAGGCGACTTAAAATTTGAACCGATTTTGGCCGTAGAACTGTGACTGTAAACTATGTGCACAGAATCAAAGCAAAAAGAAATGTGCTATCATTGTACATAAAAATTGCCTTGCAGGGAATTGTTGGGAAAACGGAAACAGAACAAAAACCTTGCAATAATTGAATGATTCGAGGTCATAATTAAAACATTATCTAAAGCAGATGAGAACACCCTTCCGATTTGTGTGTCTTCTGATTTAGTGGATATTCTTACATTTGTCAGGACTAGGATTGCCCCTTGGGGGAAATCTCAGAGGGCTCATGACAGCTCTGAGCTGTACTGCTCAGTATTTGCATTACAGCCAACTATGGATATGGACCTGCAAGAAAGATGTGTGTTTAGATTGGGAAAGATGTGTTTAGATCGCAAGTGATGTGTTTAGATTGGTACCCCAAGGTGGAGACTACTATCATTGTTTATCTAACCCCAATATGTCTGCCATGGTTCAGGAGTTTTCTCAATAAGAAACACCAAATTTTAGTGCATCGTTGATCACTTGACAATTTATATGTGAGGTTCTAGTCACATGGATGGTTCAGACAATTAGCAGACCTCTCTTTGTTGTAACTTTGCTCGAATTAATTGAGACTTATTTCCTTTCAGTCTGTCCAAACTTTTGAATCATTTTGCTGACAGTTAATTACCTATGGGAACACCAGTGGTTTCGTTATTTCACTAACGAGGAGCGGATTTCCGTCGCATATTTCTGTGTGAGAATGATTTTTTCTGTTTTAGAACGATTTTGAACGGTACTATTTCCTATGGAATATTTGTTTGGTGATTTATTTTATAGGCTTTCTTGAAATGTGACAAATTTTGGTCAGACCACAAGCTAAACAAACATAATATATGTGGTGTTAGGCATGGCATTCAACTCTGTAGATTTCAGACTGTTGTAAGTGAAAGATGTTTTAAAGAGAGTGAATATTAACTGGTTGGTAGTGTCCTGGATGTTTCCTCAGTTCATATATACATTGTAATATGTGTGTTCTTAGCTTTGAGAAATTAGGATGGTATAGATGTAGGTCAAATATACGCAATATATTCACCTGGTGATAATGATGGTAACTGGAAAGTTTCTGAGCTTACGATCTCATGATTGGACAAACTGGTATAGAGGCTTTTGTTTGCTTTTGTGAGCGTGTAAGTTTGATGGTTTTTAAAAGATGCAGAGTGGGGAGAGTTTGTTACAATGAAATTAAAATTCTGGAGACTTGGAAAATTGTGCTAACTGAAACATTGATATCTGTGATAAACAAAATTCTCTGTCTTCTGAAAAGATTTCTGTTTACTATGATTCTCATTGTGGCGTAAGAATCAATCTGGCCTAATTCAAGGAATTTTGAGCAACAAATTGTACATACTGTATATGGAATTTCCATTAGAAGGGTTAATTTGTGAGCTGTCTGCTAAACCATGGCTTTACATTCTTAAACTGTGCATTACTTCTAACAGTTATATACTTCCAATGATAAACGTGTCAGTCAGAGGAGTTCACAGCTTAACGGCTATTAAAGCAATTCCACGGGATCCATTGTGGTTGGCAACTTCAAGTGGAGTTTGAAACTATAGATACCGTTGCCTCCTTGTTTATGTGTCACCTCGTATTAGAATATCTTAGTAATAATAATAATCATAATAATACATAGACAATCAGTAATGAAGGGGTAGAGTATAGTGTATCATTTTATGCTCTATCTCTCTCGATATGTCTCCGTCTCCTCTTGATGGTTGCCGTAGCATGTTACAAGGAGCGATTCAAGTGTTTCTCTTCAAATCTCAGAGGATGGCAACATTTTTGCCGTGTATGTGTCATCATACATAATGCTAAAGTGTCAGACATTCTGTCAGTGTAAAGTGTCTATCTTCAAGAGTTGTTGGTCATCATGTCTGAAATTCTTACCTCTGTTCAATTTTGTGCTGGAGATATGTAGAGTGAATTCACTTTTTTATTTGTTCTTGTGTTTTAATTTTCTTTGAAAACATGCCCTGCGTGCTTTGAAGACTGCTCAGATATTGTCATTGTGAGTGTGTATTATAATACAAGCGTGTCACTTTCTTGGAATTTAAGTGATGCAACCAGCAACAGTTGTGCATCTTGAGGGTATCTCAGGCAGTTTATGTTACTTTATAGGTATTTTGCGTGAGAAGAAAGAACATTGCATATCAAATCCTATCCATTTTTATTTGGAATACAAAATTTCCCAGAGGACAGACCAAACTGGTGTTGCCATTATCTACTGCCATACTTACTACTGGACTTTGATAACTGGTTATTCCATTCTGAGAGAACACTTATAGGAGAGAAAGAAAGAAAAAAAAAACCTGATTAATAGCATCCAAAGGTCATTGTAAATTGAGAGAAATATATGAAAGTCTTTGAGATTGTCAACACAGGCTATTAGTTTGTTAAATGTGGCACATTTGAACTTTGCAACTATAGATAGTCGGGAGCAGGTGTCATGCAGCCTTGCAGTCAGGAACCTTCAAAGTGAAGTATGTTTTCATCTCAGGAAGGACAGTCAAACAAATTGTCTTTGTGTAGAAAAAACTTAATACTATATTGCATTTTTTCCCTCCTACTCACTTTTTCAAGTTGACTGAATCCATGTGGAGGTCTGCTCTGTTTGGAAGATTGTATGTATGTAACGGGTTTGTTCTAAGAGTTCAAATCAGCCAAATCTGCAAGATGAATTTGCATTGGCCTTTGAGATATTTCGAGGAGACGAACAAAAGCTAGCGACTATTTTGTTGATTCATTTTCCTTCGGATGGATGATATCCTTCACACTGCCCGATATTTGTTTGATTTCGGACCGCAGAAGAGCAATGCGAGGGATGGCAGTTTCAGTAATATATTAAGGGAAACGATGTTAAAATTTCGAATCACTTCTAAAGACAAGATTTTCAGAGGTCCACCGTTACGAAATTGGTTTAAAGGTAACAATTCCAGATTACAACTCTAGGGTCGCCCATTGTGTATTTTATGTTTTGAAAGTCTTTGGGTCCACTCTTCTCTGCCCCCTGTCATGCAGTAAATTGGTTTAATTCAGACCCCAGCATGTGGATCAAGAAGTGTGATGCACTCCAGCAGCTCTTTCAAAACACTTTGCCTTTGTACAACACTATAGTAGAACAACAACATATGCAACAGATTCCAGGTCTCCCTGTATTACAACAGTGAAGCCTGTTACTGCCACAAACCATAATACTCTATCAAAACACACTCTAGATACATTCCACCCATAACATATATTACAGTCAAATTGTTTGTTTCACAAGAAAATCTCCTACCTTGGAATGGACTATGAGAAATGCTAATATGACAACAGAGCAAACTGTCACTGGGCATGCAGGAATCAGTGCAATGATTTTTGTACATTTTTTTCTTCTGGTCATATTTTCCACACTCTAATGATCATTTTCATATTTTCAATGTTCGCTGATCATTTTCATATTTTCCATGCCCTCTGGTCATAGTTTATTATGGGATTTGAATATTTGATTTTTATTTTATAATTTCCTACTCGAAGGTCCAGAGGATAGACTGAGCAGACCGCAGTCTAGGGGACAGCCTCATTCTCCAGGCAGAGACGCTCAAAGCCACTTCATCGAATCTACTATTTTCTTGAAGAAAGGTGAAAACGGATTTGGATTTCGAATTGTTGGTGGTACTGAGGAGGGTACTCAGGTAAGATCAATAAAGATTAAGGATAAAGTCAATCAGAAATGTGGGACTAGTCGCTGTCCAGAAGAGTTTGTTAGTTTTTGAGGTCATTACTAGGATATTCTACTTTTCTGTTTTGTTCTGTCCAAGCTGTAGCATGTTCTTATGATGCAATACCCTCAGTGCACAGTAATGCCATTCTGTGTTTAATTCCTGGTACTGAGGAGGGTACTCAGGTAAGATCAATAAAGATTAAGGATCTGTGGGATTAGTCACTGTCCAGAAAGAGTTTGTTAGTTTTTGAGGTCATTACTAGGGTATTCTACTTTTCTGTTTTGTTCTGTCCATCCTGTAGCATGTTCTTATGATGCAATACCCTCAGTGCACAGTAATGCCATTCTGTGTTTAATTCCTGGTACTGAGGAGGGTACTCAGGTAAGATCAATAAAGATTAAGGATCTGTGGGATTAGTCACTGTCCAGAAAGAGTTTGTTAGTTTTTGAGGTCATTACTAGGATATTCTACTTTTCTGTTTTGTTCTGTCCATACTGTAGTATGTTCTTCTGATGCAATACCCTCAGTGCACAGTAATGCCATTCTTTGCTTAATCCCTGGTACTGAGGAGGGTACTCAGGTAAGATCAATGAAGATTAAGGATAAAGCCAATCAGAAATGTGGGATTAGTCCGGAAGAGTTTGTTAGTTTTTGAGGTCATTACTAGGGTATTCTACTTTTCTGTTTTGTTCTGTCCATCCTGTAGCATGTTCTTATGATGCAATACCCTCAGTGCACAGGAATGCCATTCTGTGTTTAATTCCTGGTACTGAGGAGGGTACTCAGGTAAGATCAATAAAGATTAAGGATCTGTGGGATTAGTCACTCTCCAGAAAGAGTTTGTTAGTTTTTGAGGTCATTACTAGGATATTCTACTTTTCTGTTTTGTTCTGTCCAAGCTGTAGCATGTTCTTATGATGCAATACCCTCAGTGCACAGTAATGCCATTCTGTGTTTAATTCCTGGTACTGAGGAGGGTACTCAGGTAAGATCAATAAAGATTAAGGATCTGTGGGATTAGTCACTGTCCAGAAAGAGTTTGTTAGTTTTTGAGGTCATTACTAGGATATTCTACTTTTCTGTTTTGTTCTGTCCATACTGTAGTATGTTCTTATGATGCAATACCCTCAGTGCACAGTAATGCCATTCTGTGTTTAATTCCTGGTACTGAGGAGGGTACTCAGGTAAGATCAATGAAGATTAAGGATAAAGCCAATCAGAAATGTGGGATTAGTCCGGAAGAGTTTGTTAGTTTTTGAGGTCATTACTAGGGTATTCTACTTTTCTGTTTTGTTCTGTCCATCCTGTAGCATGTTCTTATGATGCAATACCCTCATTGCACAGGAATGCCATTCTGTGTTGCATTCCTTGTTGGACTTTACATGCAGACTAAGATTTGATAGCATTTAAGCTTCACTGAAAGATTGACCTGACCAATAACTTTGAACAAGTGATCATGACTGAACCCGATTTTTGTGACATTAAATGCAATGTTCAAATATAAAATAAGTATTTAACCTTGTCGTCATGGAATATACACTGAGAACTAATTATTACTACAAGATCAAAATTGTTACACCAGCATAACTTTACAGTGCAAAATATGTAGGGTAACCTTGTCATTTCTGTTTTATGACAGCAATGCAGGTTAGGATCTGTAATATGAGAACAGCCTTCCATAGGTGACAATTTAGTGAGAGGTGCAAAGGTGGTTGATTCATGTTACAGGATTTTGTCATTGGGGAGACTTTCACACCATACTGGATAAGATCATAATTACCGTGGTAACAGTTAGCACAGTCAATCATTTGTGACATTTATTACCTCTAGAAACATTCTGGCAAAATAGTTTTGTTGTTCATGTAGAATGAAAATGGAGATAGAGTTACCTCAGCTTTACTCCAGCTACTGTGTTAAACAGTAGTTCTAAGCTACATGATAAGTATTTCATACAAATTGGAATAATTGCAAAGTATGTTTTGAATAGGCCATAAAAATAAATTGTTTGAATATTCTAAAGGTGAACAAGTATTTAGATTTCAAAAGAAACAATACAGAGAGAAAAATATAGAAAAAAAACTACAGTACATACATCATTACACTATAGCACAGTGCAGTACATACATTTACACTATAGTACAGTACAGTAAACATCAGTACTTATACCAGGGAGTTGTTATGGAGCAACTCCATGCTTATACATTACACTAAAGCACTGCACAGTAGTACAGTAACTAAAGTACATATGCATTACACTACAGCACACTATAGTACAGCACAGTGCAGTAAGCTACAGTACATTACAGTACAGTATACTACAGTACATACACATTACACTACAGTGCAGTACTAACGTTGTGCGGTAGTGCAATTATCCAGAACCGTAGTGTTGCAACATGAATCCCGTTATCTTAACTACCCGGATTTTCCTCAACATTTCATCTATGGTTCAAAGCATTTAGTTATGAGACTGTCAATGTCATACATTCAATGCCATAGCCTAGGCCATGTACATACTCTTACACGTATTTTGATAAAAAATTTTAAAACATCCAAAAGAACACGGTATATTGGGCCTTTGTTTTCAACATATACTTTTAAAAAGAAAAGCACAAACCTTGGAAAAAAGCACCCCACACCATCCTCATTCATATTCCATGTGCGATATTAGATTAACATGTTCCCACGTGGATAAAACCTGTAATCCATACACAAACAGAAATTGGGGGTTTCCACTATTCCATGATATTGGAATAGGGCAACCCTTCAAGTTCAAAAGTTCACAATGAAAAGATTTCAACCATCAACAAGTCACCAGGTGTTTGGAACTTCAGACAATAAGAAAATAACATAGGGGCTATGTGAATACGGGATTATAGACTACATACATGAGAATAGTACTGAATTATTTATATCGTTAATTGGCTATTGTTTTCTGCAATAAATATACTTTCAATAAGTACAATATCCATCTTTCGTACAAAAAGTTCTTAAAAATTAAAAAAGTAGCCAAAGATAACTATAAATAACAATGTAGAACCCTCGGCTATGATAAACGAAACCATTCCATTACAGCATCACATTTTAAGTACTGCACTGAGTGTACCAGTACTGTAACCTTTATATATTAATATACAGTCCTGGGCGAAGATGGATTTAAGCTGGATATACTCCCTGCGGTTTTGGCTCAAAATTTATTAAATCGTTATAATTATAATATCAAATACATACAGTACAGTAGATACTGTACATTCCATGGAGTACAGTACAGAACAATACAATACTGTGCAGTTTATTACAGTACAGTGTAGTACAGTGCAGTATACTACAGTACATAAAATTAGTACATACATACATACATACGGTACAGTAAATACTGTACATTCCATTGAGTACTGTACTGTGCAGTACAGAACAATACAATACTGTGAAGTATATTACAGTATAGTGTGGTACAGTGCAGTATACTACAGTACATACAATTAGTACATACATACAGTACAGTAGATACTGTACATTCCATTGAGTACTGTACAGAACAATACAATACTGTGAAGTATATTACAGTATAGTGTGGTACAGTGCAGTATACTACAGTACATACAATTAGTACATACATACAGTACAGTAGATACTGTACATTCCATTGAGTACTGTACAGAACAATACAATACTGTGCAGTATATTACAGTACAGTGTAGTACAGTGCAGTATACTACAGTACATACAATTAGTACATACATACAGTACAGTAGATACTGTACATTCCATTGAGTACTGTACTGTGCAGTACAGAACAATACAATACTGTGCAGTATATTACAGTATAGTGTGGTACAGTGCAGTATACTACAGTACATACAATTAGTACATACATACATACAGTACAGTAGATACTGTATATTCCATTGAGTACTGTACTCTGCAGTACAGAACAATACAATACTGTGCAGTATATTACAGTACAGTGTAGTATAGTGCAGTATACTACAGTACATACAATTAGTACATACATACAGTACAGTAAATACTGTACATTCCATTGAGTACTGTACTGTGCAGTACAGAACAATGCAATACTGTGCAGTATATTACAGTACAGTGTAGTACAGTGCAGTTTACTACAGTACATATAATTAATACATACATACAGTACAGTAGATACTGTACATTCCATTGAGTACTGTACTGTGCAGTACAGAACAATACAATACTGTGCAGTTCATTACAGTACAGTGTAGTACAGTGCAGTTTACTACAGTACATACAATCAGTACATACATACAGTACAGTAGATACTGTACATTCCATTGAGTACTGTACTGTGCAGTACAGAGCAATACAATACTGTGCAGTATATTACAGTACAGTGCAGTATACTACAGTACATACAATTAGTACATACTTACAGTACAGTAGATACTGTACATTCCATTGAGTACTGTACTGTGCAGTACAGAGCAATACAATACAGTGCAGTATACTACAGTACATACAATTAGTACATACTTACAGTACAGTAGATACTGTACATTCCATTGAGTACTGTACTGTGCAGTACAGAGCAATACAATACAGTGCAGTATACTACAGTACATACAATTAGTACATACTTACAGTACAGTAGATACTGTACATTCCATTGAGTACTGTACTGTGCAGTACAGAACAATACAATACTGCGCAGTATATTACAGTACAGTGCAGTATACTACAGTACATACAATTAGTACATACATACAGTACAGTAGATACTGTACATTCCATTGAGTACTGTACTGTGCAGTACAGAACAATACAATACTGTGCAGTATATTACAGTACAGTGCAGTATACTACAGTACATTACCGTACAAAACAGTACAATAAGGAACAGTACAGTGTGTTAGAGTTAATGTTATGGTGGGGAGTGGAATATGATGATGTATCGATTAAATATGTACTCTTCATCTCCATAATTGTCCTCTTCATCCTCTTCCTTTTTTATTCCTTCCTCCAGGTTTCTGTGGCTAACATCGTAAATGGTGGAGCAGCAGATGTAGATGGCAGGCTTCAGAGTGGAGACCAGATCCTCTATATCGATGGGCAATCGGTTAGCGGGGCCTCCCATTCAAAGGTCGTGACCTTGATGAACAATGCAGGACACATTGGAAGAGTCTCACTGGGTATACGAAGAATTGTACCATTAGCTCCAAGAGGTGAGAAAATCTCAATCACACACACACATCTGCGGTGGAAATACCTTGTGATATTGTAAAGATTTGTTTTAATTTATTTACTGATTAGTTTGTTGTGTTAATCAAAGTATTAATCAGCCCAGAAGATTGCAGATACTCTATGACAGTTATCAACCTAATACATTGTACAGTTCTTTTCTTAATTTGTTTTTTTTTTCTTAATTTTTTTTGTGTACTCTATGTACAGGGAGTGTATCACTAGAAAAGCCCACAAGGTTTTTTGGATACACTTCCTTTCACATTCCATAACTCGCTGTATTCGCTACATTTGTTGCATATATGTTGTGAAAAAAACAAATAAAATAAACGAAATAAAATAAGCTCTGTGGCTGTTTGCATGCTTATTTTGGATCCTAGGAAACGAATATCAATTTGGAGCACGGAAGGGATGGCTTTAAAAATAATACACAACACAACTGAGGAGTGTCATCATGAGTAATTCTTTGTAAAAGTTTGATTGATAACATTGTGTTTAAGGAATTGTAAACAGAAAAAGGCTTTGAAATTATTTTTAAAAAAATCTTTGAAGTGCAAAGATATTACTGGCAAAGACAGAATTTCCAACCAGTGACAGCAGAGGTGTACAATTCCAGCAATAGACCAGTTGAGCTTATAATGTGTAAAATTCATACAGATTGAAGTTAAAATCTAGTTTTTTCCCAGTTACATGCATAGCTGTATGTCATTATTAAACATTTCTAGCTGTAGTGTGAGCATCACATCTATCGTTATGAGAAAGGGTGTATTACTTGTGTCTGATATCACCATGGGAATGTACCATGTTATCTGTGTATTGCACAGCGTTTTGAATCTGTATGAAATTTATGATGGTTGCTACATGCCTTGTGAATTCTAGTTATCTCTTAAATCATGCTTTACCCAGAGATACAGGTTGCAGAATACAATGCTAATTATAATTACATTTAGCAGTGTCTGTCCACACTGGGGATATCCAGTGTGCGTTGCTATGGCAATTGAAACCATGCAATGATATAGTGTATAATAACAGGGATGGGTTTTCAGTGTTTGCCAGCACAAAATGTCTTCATTGCATTTCAAGGTATTGAATAACAAGGCGTTTGGTCGTTCTGTATGCTTTTCGATATTGATACACACATGGAAATATGCATTGATTTCTGAAGCAGTAGTATTTTGTTCTTTGTGACTAAATGGTTCTTTTGTGCAAGCAAGTGGCTGTCCTAACAATGACTCCATTTCTCTTGCAGAATCTTCGTCACCGACGCACAGTAGGAGCTCCCAGTCAACCATCATCAGTTCAGCAGTAGATGCCCTGGCAACGGAAGTCGTCCTCACCAGACATGAGAGCGAAGGTTTCGGTTTTGTTGTCCTCTCGTCACACATGAAATCAGGAACAACAATAGGTATGATTTAGACAGAGACATGAAACAAAATCTATTCATTATGGATGAATTTAAACTAAGCAACTCCCTCCCCCTTCCTGCCCTCCCTTCCACTCCCCTCCCCAGGCGCGTAACCAAGGGGGGGGGCGAAGGGGGCAGCCGCCCCCCCCTTGAGCATATTTAAAAAAAAAAATTTTTAATGTTTTTATGATATCGCTAGTATTTTGAAAAGAGAAAATGCTAAGATGCAACTTACAAGGCCTGGGAAGTGCCATTTCCAGCGATCTGGGAGGCTTTTACAGCCAAAATTTTCTTGTACGCTTCGCGCAAACCATGGTGGCGCTACGCTTAGATAGTTTGCAATGCCGGTTCTACAGTTACGCCCCTCCCTTGGCAAATTCCTGGCTACGCGCCTGCCCCTCCCCCTCCTCCTTTCTTGCTTCTTTTCTCTTTCGTCCCCCATTCCAAAATCCACAACAAAAACAAAAGGTGGTTGTATGTAAACATAATGGGAATCGACTTTCCATTAATGCGTGAGTGCCTCCAAGATGTGCAATCTTACACTAACCTTTGCTATAATATCTACATTTTTATGGTCAAAGTACACTTTACTGTATTAACCAAAACCAGTGTCTGTATCTTCTAATAGTAAAAAAACATCAACATTCTAGCAGCAACAACTCAAAGCATTATTTCTGTCACAGTATTTTAACAAAGTAAGAATCGAATGATTTCAAAGACACTCCAGTAAAACGTGATACTTATATTGTATGTTTTTACCTTTGCACAGGTCGTATAACAAAGGGAAGCCCTGCGGATCGCAATGGATGGCTGAAAGTTGGTGACCATATCATCGCCATAAACGGCATTGATATCACCAACATGCCACACAAAGACATTGTGAACCTCATCAAGGATACTGGATTAACAGTATCCCTGACGGTCGGTGCAAGAGGTAAAGGGAGAACCCATCCTAAAGCCATGTTTGGAATACATTCTCAAAGAGGAGATACATTAATATATTTGAGAAACATTAATACATTAGAGACATATGAAAGGTGTTACTGAAGTACCGACAATGTTGAAGAAACTAGCGCAAGAATCTGTTCCGACTGACTGACTTAGAAATCTGTTGTTAGGATGAAAAAGCAAGGTTTACTGATAATTGAATTTCAGATTTGTTGTACATACAGCCATGTATATATATATATATATATATATATATATATAGAGTAGGTTGGCGTCTATCTTGGCGCAGAGTGCTCTATGTCCATTGGACAGAGCGGAATATATGTTGATACTAGATGAGACTAGTGGAACACTAGTAGTTGTAACTCGGAGTTTCATGCGTTATAGCGATCGTCAGACAACAAAGTTATCTGACGATCTAGATGAGACTAGATGAGACTAGTGGAACTAGATGATACTAGATGAGACTAGTGGAACACTAGTAGTTGTAACTCGGAGTTTCACGCGTTATAGCGATCGTCAGATAACTTTGTTGTCTGACGATCGCTATAACGCGTGAAACTCCGAGTTACAACTACTAGTGTTCCACTAGTCTCATCTAGTATCAACATATATATATATATATATATATATATATTGTTTTTAATACCATGCTACCCTTAAAATAATTTTTAATGAGTATAGGAATATGGATTATTTAGCTAAACAAGCAATAGGATGTTGTAAAAATTACTGGTAGCTGTAATCAGCCAACCGTATTATATTCACAGCACTATTTTGACTGACTAGTGTTATCATGTGCATCTGGTTATGATGGGTGTATTGGTACAACGGGCAGGATTTGAAGCTATCTACTCTCTATAAGTGGAGGTTTAATTTATTCTGTGATTTCATGAGCAATTTAAGAATACTGTACTAATAACTATTGCTAGCAAACAAAGATTTCCGAGAGAGGGAGGAGGCAGGGGGGAGAGGGTGGCAATACTACTCAAATTTGCACTACTCAAAACCTGTGGGTTTTTTATTTGTGTGTGCTCTACTCAAAACTTGTCTAAACAATTGTCGCAAACACCTTCCAATACAAAAATAGAGAAGGTTGAATATGAGCAAGATATCATTCAAGATTGTCAGGTAGAAGGGTGCACTGAGTCTTTATATGGTTCCCTGTTTGATAAGCATATGTATTCAATTATGACTACAGTGGGGTACCATTTTGCAAAACATTTATTGTCATGCTGGAAATAGTTGTTTCACAGGACTGATGGACGGTGTTGTTCGTTAAAACTATCACTTGCAAAAATCTAAATACAAAAGGGACCTCTTTCCCATTTCCACAGCTAGAATATCTTTAAGACATCAGTGGTAATCTTACTGGAGATGAAAGTCTTAATTGAAAGGTGTCCCCCTTTGGATGCTTTGTTTTGACTTTACGCAGCAATTATTTGTATAATTATATTTCAACAAATTACATTAAGGTTTGTTTCTTTGTCTGTTATCTTTGCAGAAGGAGATCCATTAGCACAAAGATCACCGCTGCTGAAGGTAATGCAATTAACTGTTTACTCTTTCATGTTTCCGATGTAGTAAAACGTTTGTACCTAACTTATGCATGGGGGACCATCGGAGATGTGGTATACTAAACCAGTTTAATTTGTCTGTCTGTTTTTCGTCAGACAGATTGTTAAGCTACAGACTGACCCAAAGTCTTCTTGATCTTATCCTACCTTGTATATCATCCTTTGCTGTAGGTCTTTGCAAAGCCTTGTGTTTTCAAATTTCAGAGGTTTCTAAATTGGCCTTTCTTCAAGTTTCAAATCTCTGATTAATTTTGTCTGATACTGCAGTGCAGCGTTAAACTTTCAACAACGTTCCAACTTGAATGTGCCCCAGTGTACACTTTCAAACTGTTACTATAGTTTTCAAGTTGTTTCATACAGTGACTCAGAGTAATGAGACCCAAGCTTTAGAATATTGCAGAAAGTAGTTACCTTACATTGAAAATTAGCTGTTGTAAGACAAAACTGAAACCATGTGAACCTTAGAATGCAGAAATGCAAATGCAAAGTAAGTACATGTACTCAGAGTCTTGTACTCATGATGAGGGGAATTCTACTTGTACTGGTACTCAAAGCATTATAGAATCTAGTATAGATACAAGTGAAGAAAGTAAGTACATGTTCTTAGAGTCTTGTACTCATAATCAGGGGAATTCTACTTGTACTGGTACTCACAGCATTTTAGAATCTAGTATAGATTTTAGTGAAGAAAGTAAGTACATGTACTCAGAGTCCTGTACTCATGGGGGTGTACTCTTACTACAAGTCGACTTCTCAGTACATCCAAAGTTTTCCGCTCCCTTTCTTCATCTCTCTCGAAAAGATAGCCTTCTCTTCCTGCCTTGTCCAATGTCACACATACATTTCCTCTTATCTTAATTTTATATTGTTTTGTGTCTCTTTACACAGAGTGACCGTGACTTTACGAATGCACAAGCGATGCCAGCACAAGTGAAAGGAGGGGACCCCTCATCACCGACGGGTAACCAATCACCTAGACACACCTTGCCCCATAACCACAAGTAAGTAGAACAGAATTATAGGTATGGAAGAAATTATTTTGAAGCTATTTCTACATGCCAGATGTTTAAATGCTTTATATATTAATTTTCATGTATTTCTGTAATTACAGTTTAAGTCTTAACTCTTAGAAGTTATGTTCTGTATATAGTTGTATTTAAACAAAATATTGTAAGATAGTGTTGAAACCGAATCTTAGAAATAATGAGGCTGCCATGCCCTAGCATTGGTCCTTTTTAACGAAAAAAATTGCACTAGAAAGAGCCTGAGAATGAAATGCAAAATGATAGCGTTTTTGCCAGACTGACTCAATTTCTCGTTCCCAGCCCCATTAACATCTCCACTGTTGTGATGTGATCATGGAGATGTTGTGTTTACTTCAGTATAGTGATTGTCTTAACAACAGATATCACACATTCTTGGCTAAGAGGTAGTCTCAACATTGATTCATATCCAATGTTGTTGAAAAACAAAGCTAAGAACTAGCATATAGTTTATAACTTTGATGGAGTTGCATTTGTGTAAACAGTCATACCAATATGTCCTGTTTTTGACTTTGATAATGAATATTCATGACTTAGAGTGGATAGCTTTAAATAACACTTAACACATTTGTCTCTACACTACAAAAGAACCGAAATGGTATGATGATTTCAACCCTAGCCAGTAGAGGACAGAGAAAACATTCCTTGTCTCAAACTGTCCAACATATTCGATAAGTCACCTGTCCCTGTTTATGTTCTTGAACAAAAACCATTCTGGTAGTGTCAAACAGAGTCGATCTGTTGTTACCTAAGTAAATCATGAACAGAAAAAAGGGATAGATTTGATGTTTTGCTGTCATCTTCTTGCCAGGCCTCCTGAACCAGTCTATGCACAGTCATCTAAACTGAGGCCTTTACAACAAAACAGACCAAGTGACCAAAATCCCACACCAAACCAGGTACCTCAGCTGACCACTACTCGAAGCAACCCTCATCCACAGCAACTCACCCTCAGAAGTGATCCTGGTAACTCTGCTCATTACCCCAGACCCGCATTTGAGAAAGATCCCAGGGGTCCATCGGCGAACCAGTTACCAGCTTACACTAGACCCCCTTCGGTTCCCCATTCACCGAACAGGACGATGCAGAGAGCGGAACCACCTAGGAGAGACCAGGGTCCGATGACGCAACCTGACGGTGCCTTTAGGCCCAAGGACCAACCGGTGGGTCCACCAATGCCAAGGAGGGTCCAGGATCCAAGGGCGGCTACCCTGGGACGGGTACCAAACAGGTATCCCACAAACAGAGAGACTGGATTTAGACCCCCTCCGGAGAGACAAGGAGACCAGACACAACAACCTGGCAGTTGGATCCCTCCTGGACAGCAGAGACCACCCATGAAGATGACCACAGGTCAACCGCAATACCAGGTAAGGAAGGACCTAGCTAGATAGGTTGTTGCTAGGTCAACCGCAATACCAGGTAAGGAAGTACTTAGATAGATTGTTGCTTGGGTGAGAAGGTAAGAAATAGGTTGTTATATTGCATAGTGAGGTTGAATGGTCCATAATGGAATTACTTTTGGATCAGTAGTGTTTCTTAGGCAAAGACAGAGAGAGACTTTGTAATCTTGGACAATTTGTTAATTCTTTCCAGCTAAATATTTATATGTATCCACAATGCCTGGTAGGAGAACTTACAAAAAACTATCCTCAAGCTATGATCACCATTGCAACATGTCACAACCTACCCCATCCATGGATGGATGGATGGGGCGGGATGGATGGGATGGGATGGGATGGAAGTACCGTTAGAGTTATTAATGCCCCCCCCCCATGTCTTCTACATATTAAACACTGTCTCTGTCGGTAATGAACCAAGCATTACTTCTTTTCTTCTTTAAAAGCGGGATGATGGCAGACAGGTTTACTCTGTAGAGCTTGAGAGAGGACCAACTGGGTTTGGTTTCAGCCTTAGAGGGGACAAAGAGTACAATACACCATTCTACATACTCAGAATGGCAGAAACTGGTCCTGCGGCTAGGCAGGGTATGATGAGGGTAAGTCTATCTTCTAAATATGACAAGTCTGTCCATTTAGTTGTCAAAGTCATGAGAGAACCAGTTAAAATGATTTTATTTTGTCCCTTCTTGTGGAAGTAATATACCAAAGAACCAAATAGTTGCTTTGAAGTTTGCAAAGGCGCTTACAACAGTTTAACATTTTCTTATTTGTGTGGAGTCAGTAATAAAGACTGAACATTCTAAAACTACATTTTTTTTTTTTGCATTGTAATTAAGGATGGCATTGTATCTACAAGCCATTTACAAATTGCACAAGAAAAAAACAAGGAAGGATAAATGTTATGAATAATATCATATATTAAAATTTATTTGTCCTTTGTACTAATTAACTAATAATACAAAAATAATTGGCAGAGAGTAAAGTAAACCTGTCCCATATTTCACGATTGACCCAGGTCGCAGACAGAATGGAGGTCATTAAATAATTTCTAAAACAAAGTACGACAAAGTTAAGGTTTGTGATATATTTATGTCTGACTTAGCCGTTTCGTTAGATGCATGTTCGACTGCAGTGAGAACTGTCGTTCCATACATTTTCCGACATTTAGTTCTGGCCGTATATTTAATTTGTTTTTTGTTAATGAAGTGTAGCTCACTTCCTCATTTTATCTCCCATCATCATTTCTTCATCAATATCATCTCTAGGTTGGAGACCAACTTTTACGAATCAATAACAATAGCACCGAAAATATGACGTACAAGGATGCCATTGAGTTTATCAGAACGGGAGGAAACAGAGTATCGCTGACCTTACAGAGATTAAGACCCACAGGAAATAATGGTAAGAAAACAACTAATGAATAACAAAATATATAACAAACAAGTCATAACACAAAAAACTTTTTATTTCTTTTTCTGGGGGGAGGGGGGGGGGGCGGGGGTGGATTTTGTTATCCTTGAAAGAGAAGTTTTCTGTATTGTCACGTTAGTTCCCAAGGACACATGCAATAAAAAATCCCACAGAAAAGAATTTCAAATGCATAAAAGAAGTGCCCTAATTTTGTTGAAACATTGAAATTCTTCTCAACAAAAGTTTCATTTAGTACTGTAAATTCACTGTTGCCAGAGATCCTAGAAATTTAGTCTGATTCCAGCAGCATACAAATAAGAAATTTCTTGAAATGAAGAGCTATTAGTTGAATGTAGTTAGATTGACGGATGGTATAATTCCCCCAATCTTCTTCTTGTCCAACATTTAGTGCGACACCAGAGGCCAGTCTCCTTATTTTACCATTCAGGTAACATGAATGTGCTAGTGTTTGACGTTTTCTGTTTTCCCGAGAACCCTTATTAACGTATATTTATTGATCCTTTTCTTTACACTTTGAAATAAACTTAGAATTTGTACGTTCTTATCCAGTTATTATTATTGATTTGAAAGTGATTGATGATACTGTACGTTAAACTTTATTTGTAGCTACTCCTATTTAAAGTCTTGAAGGATTTTTGTTGAATAGTTTCTTGCATGACTAATAAAAGTTACTTGTTTGGTTTTTACATTTTAGCTCTAGATTTGTAAGTTTAAAACTTAATTTCTCTCTCTAAATTGCCAACATTATTCCTAATCTTGTGGGATGTTTCGTTTATCACCTTTTGTAGTCCGACAACAGAGACCGGTCTCCTTATTTTACCCTTCAGGTAACATACCTTCCCTCCTTCCCTCGTTTGATTGTTGTACATCCCAATGCCAGCCATCCCATTTGTGTTTAATAGTTTGACTAATCATGAGAGGTAGATATCTGTACATTGTTGGTACAGTTGTCATGTACATTGAAACCAGACGGTAGTGTAGATAGATACCATGTAGAAGGTTATAAACATGTTTAGATAAACTCCATCCACTTTGTAATAATAAAGTGTGTAGCTAAACTCAATCTACTTTGTGATAATAAAGTTTGTAGATAAACTCCATCCACTTTATAATGATAAAGTGTGTAGATTAACTCCATCCACTTTATAATGATAAAGTGTGTAGATAAACTCCATCCACTTTATAATGATAAAGTGTGTAGATAAACTCCATCCACTTTATAATGATAAAGTGTGTAGATAAACTCCATCCACTTTATAACGATAAAGTGTGTAGATATACTCCATCCACTTTATAATGATAAAATGTGTAGATATACTCCATCCACTTTATAATGATAAAGTGTGTAGATAAACTCCATCCACTTTATAATGATAAAGTGTGTAGATATACTCCATCCACTTTATAATGATAAAGTGTGTAGATAAACTCCATCCACTTTATAATGATAAAGTGTGTAGATAAACTCCATCCGCATTGTGATAATAAAATGGTAGTATAGAGGTCAGTAGATGGAATTTGTAACTTTAAACTTTTAAACCTGATCAAATATTGCTGTCTCGTTTTGAAAATAAATACTTTTTGATCTTCATGTTAGGTAAATAAAAATATTTAAAAAAAATCAAACCAACAAATTAAACTTGGCTGGATTTGTAAAGTTATGTAAAATAATTTTTGCATTATTGCATGTAGCAGTGTTATTATGATTTGTGAACTTGTTTACAAAGCTTGTTATTTTGTCAAGTTTGTTCCACACATGGAGGTATCACAATTTTCTGTCAGCCGTAGAGAGTTTTGGCCGTTTCTTGGGGCCTGACTGCGATGCTTGTTTGTTGATACTAACCCCTAGATTCCAAACAGATCAATTGGATTTTCTCCCCCTATTTTTTTTTAGCAGGTTTTCATACTGTTTCTTTATTAAAAAATAAAAAATTGAATTGATGCCAAGCAATCGTTTGATTTTGCAGCATGTTCCCTCGTTTTACTTACTAACCAATTGCTACTAGAAATTTTTGTTTCGTTCAGTAAAGACTTAAAGAAGTTATGTAGAACCTGAGACTACTAACGGAATAAAAATCAAATACATTATATAACCAAAATTGGTCCAAAACAGAACTTGTATAGCAACATTCTGAAGAAGCAAAAGTCATTTCAATAATCGTGTCCAATATACAGCAACATGATAGCTTTTCTTCCTTCAGGACTATTCACAATATTCATAAGCCTCTCATCAGTCAGAATTTGAGATTAAATATGTTATTTAGGCACTTTGTGATTTTCATTCCATTTGACTGGCAAGTGTTCTGGGGTGAGGAAACAGTAATTCACAAATTTTGAAATGTCTGGAATTTGCAAAAGGAGTCGTTTATTACAATTTCTTCAATGACAGTCTCGAAAAGGAGAGCAAAGCAGACACAACTGTCCAAGTTTTTTAACATTTGTGGCAGAATTATAAGCCTTTTGTCATCTTTGTCATTTTCTTTGATATGATTTGCAATGATATACTGTATGGCATCATAATGACAGGATTGCACCAAACCAACCTAAGCTTATAAACTAAGCTATTTCCTTGCTTTTCTAATGCAAACTAATATAGATGCTCGGCGCTTACAGCCTCGGCAAATGTTTATTGGTCATCCGAGACCGCCAAATTTCTGTTTGGACAAATCAATATCAGTTTTGTCCGTCATCTTTTTGACAAATGGTTGTTTACTCGATGAGTGCATTGCAACAAAACACCAAACATGATGAAGTGGTATCACCTTCCACCACTTTGGAGATACTGAAATAAAACAAAAATAGTGTTAGCTGGCCTATGATCCATCTGAAGGCTAGTTTTATTCTATCGAAGCTGGCGTTCTATTCACCAATCCTACACGTCTCTCTGACAGTGTACATATTGGGCATTCTTTGTTGTATTGCTACATTTTTTTCGGACAACCAAATTAACTGCTAGGACAACCGAAATGTGAGACCTGGTTTTTCTGAAGAACGACCAGATAAAAAATCCTGAAAAAATTTGCCCTAAAGTTACACATACCTTCCATGTTTACAAGACACATTATACCATTTAATACAATTATCACATTCACCATTTCAATCCATGTTTTGTATTATGTATATTACTCTTTAAGATCATTGTTCATACATTTACACACTTGCTTCATATTCCTATCTTTGCGTTTCCATCCATGTGGAAGTTCCATATATAATCTACACTGAATCATGTTGGAATTTTAGAAGTCAACTTGCCAATGACAGAAGAAAAAATCATTTTGTTCGATTCAAATCTTGTTTATTAGTCTCAGACTTTTACAAAATTCACTTCTTGTTTTGGTTTACATTTTTCATACAGACTAGCTACTGGAATCATAGATGTAATGTTGCACACAGGTTTTTAATTTTATGTTTATATTCATGGGTTTTTTTAATTTGCAAGAACTCCCAAGATATATATCCTTCAATATAATTGGAAAGGAGCCTGCTAAGAAACATTATCAAAATAGTTTTTTTTTTCCCCTTGTTGCTTGATTTTTCTTCTTATTCTTCTTTTTACCTTTTTATTTTTAATTTTTTTTTTTGCTCTTGCCTGTTTAATGTTTAATAATTGAACTGTGGGATTCTTTGTGTTGATATTCCAGAAATGTTTTGGAATGTTACGATTCAAGCTAAGTGGTTATCACACTAGAAGTTTAAAATCAAAAGAAAATGCCTCCCTGCTGCATCTGTAATAAGGGCTTGCTGTGAAGTGGTAATGCAAAGGAAAAATGATATCGTTAGGAGTAGATTACAACTTCAAAATTTTGTGTTGTTGTTTTATGATATTACCTGACTTATGTAAGATGAAAGAGAAAATTTGCAATGTTTCATCACTATCGATGTCATGAGATCAACGAGAAAATTTGTCTTTCATTTATAGATATCACTGTTATTAAACCGGAAAATTTGAAAAGTTTCATAGATGACAGTGTTGTGAAAGAAACAGTAAAGTTTTCCATTGTTTTTTGAGACCACACACTTGTGAGAAAAAACAGTTTCTATAACACCTTTCTGCAGTTCAGTTACAGTAAAATCAACTGAGAAATTGTAAAAGTGCCAAACTTGTGTGTTAACAACAGCTCTGTTTATGTTGATTAAGCAAGAAATATTATTTCCATTTCCATGCCTAATAGTGTGTTGAACAGACCCTTATTTAACCACACACAAAAGAGGCAACCAGGCAAATATTTCACCGGTTCGTTATCTATCCGGTCCAGTCAACAAGTCAGTGATCAGTGGGTTAATTAATTAACCTGATTCAATTCTCATAAAGTTTGTTGCAGGATGCGCACTTGTCTGTATTATTCAATCGGATATAGAGCAGACCGCACAGTTTTGTGATTGCATCAATGATTAGACACGTTGGCTACTATGAGGATATGGTCTTGACCTAATAATTTGCAGAAAATTACCCGCAATTTATATGAAGCCATTAAATTCAGCCACTGGGAATATCCCTGTAAGACAGTAGTACTGATTGGTATTGGAAATTAACAAAAATCAATGCTGAAAAAAAGCTGCTTTAAGCAAGACAAAAGATAATAATTATAAAAATAATAATCATAATCATCTTTTCAAAAGACTATCAATCGTTATTAAAGCATGTTTTGAAAGAACATGATGCATGATAGTTATATGAACGATGCGTTTGCCCCAAATTCCTGCCTGTCCTTGGATCATAGTTCTTCCAGTTTCATTGGAAGGTTACCCTCTCTTATCCCTCTAGAAACTGCATGATAAACCACACCTTTGCTCTCTAGAGTCATTCTCTCTATAACCATTAAGTGTAGTGGTGTGCCAACTAAACAACACACAGATTGTTTGTATGGTATGAAGGATGTCCCTACCAAGATTTTTGAAATGGCATGACCTAAAATAAATGTCAAGTTTATATAGTTTTAGGCATGCAATCTTCCCTGGTGTTATTTTACTGGAGTAAGCTTCTTTCCTTGTTCAAAAGATGATCGTGATTCATTTTACAACAATTGATGGTAAGGATCTGGTAAGGTGATCTGTTAAAGGCGCATGCAGTATTAGGTTAGCTGAGAAAATACTCCTATGGTCTCCTAGAAGAATCAAGACTTCCCGCACAATTACTCGCTGTTTATGTTATGTTATGAATGTAGTGTGATGGAAAGGTATGTAATTGCTGAGACAATATATGAAGTAGCCTTCATTTGATGTCTACCAAAATGTCATTACCAAAACATAAACCAACCAAAAAAATAACATTCTTGTCCCTTTCCTTTATACTTCTGACCATCTGACCAAAAGGGACATGGTAAAATCATGGCAAAAATAAGACCCCAAGGAGCCTTTCTTAGAAGACATTTCACAATCTTGAATGCTAAATATGTTTATTGTTTCATAATTTTTCTACTTGATAACATTCTATTGTATACTTTGATCCTCACAGATGCTCGAGGCACAGCCCAAACACCACCTCCCATGTTCCACAACGCCCCCCTGAGGAATTCCAACACATCGCTCCAAAATAATCAACCTCGTGCACGTCCAGTGGACCAACGCCAGCAAAACGCTGACACAAGTTGGACGTACCGGAGCTTACCTAGGACAATGCGGTACTAAATACCAGAGGGAGACATTTGTACATGTTTGTCAGATCAGGATTACGATGGCATCCTGTGTCATCCTAGATTACAAATGGCATTGTTTGTCATTCCAGATGACAATGGCATCCTTTGTCATTCCAGATTACAATGGCATCCTTTGTCATCCCAGATTTACAATGGCATTGTTCTGTTGTATTGTGTAAAATGACAAGAAACTTTGTAATCCCAAGAGTCTGATGTAAAAATGAGTTGGGATGAAGGAGAACAACTCTCTCAAATGATTATTGAGAGGATGGCAGAGTTAGGGAGGAGATTGAAAAAGAAAAGCAAAAGATGATACTACCTACAAGAGAGGGAAAGAGGCGGGTCTAACAGGAGGAATAGATGAAGGCATTGATAGCACAGACATCTAGCTCGTACCAAGTGGATTATAGGAGTCACGTGTATTTGATCTAACTTGTAATTTAATGCTTTATCTGTAATTGAAAGAGATGTAGATTTACCTGTATTTGTTGCACAGCCTACATCATACGCTCAAGTTTTGATTGTCCTGAAAGTTGTGAGGGTTTGATAGATACCGGAAAAGGAATATAACGCATACAGCTGAAATCATCACTGAAGTCAAAATTGTATTCAAAAAATGAAGAGTTTTGGTTGCTCAACTTTCCGTACTATTGATTTCAATTGTTGTATCCTTTACGACCTTTGAAAGTCCCAAGTTATTCGGCATTAATTGAGGCTGGCCAAATATGATACATCCATAATCTGCTAGACAATTGTTCATACCGCTGGTTGATGGTCATCTGTAGAGAGAAAAGACTTCCATCAGAGCCAATTATAAAGATAAGTTAGATGTAGAGTCTGTTGACAGCTTTTTCTTGAGAGATGTTGTTGTTTAGGCAAATGATGTATTGCATCTCATTCAGTCATAGATCATTGATGAGAGCAAGAATAGTCTTTGCATCTCCTTGTAGCCATCTGACTTTCTCTTAGTCGAGAGTGAACCATCTCTACACCAGTGAGAGTTTCCTGGTTTATATTAACATATGATCATAGGGCATGGATATGGAAAGGAGATTGATCATATTAGCTAAAAATTGGTTTGTTTGTTTTATTCATCTGGATGCAAAGTTTTATATTTAAAATTGAAAAAGGTTTTTATTTATATTTCCTGTTGTGATGGAGTTGTATTCATATTGGTAGCTTTAAAAGTTAAATCATCTTTATATCTCTTGGTTCTTCAACTTTTTGTTTTATTTTAAACATTGTTAGTCTCGGAAGAGGGTATTTAAAAAAAAAAATTGTTTGAGGTTGTCATGAGTTTGACTCACTTGATACCTGTGGTTTAAGGGCTGTGTCTGCTGGACTTTGAGAGGATACACACACTTTACTATTAGTTTAATCAGACACCAGTTATGTACAGTAGTACATTAGTGGTACACAACAAACATGTAGGACAATGTAGGCTGCCCACTAAAAAAATGCCATCATCTTTTAGAAAGAAGGTTTTTGTTTTTCCTCCTCAATTAATGATAATGACATATACGAATATTGTTACTAACTTTGACAGTATGTCGTATTATGCAAATTGAGATATTGGTGCCTCAATGTCCTATACTGAAGAGAACGATCCAGTATGCAATGGCAGGCAAACGATGAAAGGTTTGAGAGAGAATAGTTTGACTTCCGTCATAAACTTTTCAAGTCTCTGGGTCGTATGGAATCGTGTAAGCATATTGAGATGGTTAATTGTAAGTTGTAATTGATGAGTTACTAAGATGTGGCAGAGATGGTTGATAGACACACCTATGTTGAAGAGATTGTCATCTTCCAGCTTAGCATCAAATTTTGTCTGTGAGCGTTGAATCAAAACAAAAATAGTACAGCATTCGTTTAACTTTAACAAAGTATTCCAATTGTCTTCTCTTAATTGGTATTCATTGGTAAGGCTTCAGATGTAAACTGCTCAATAAGTGTATTCAAAGAGAACAAAACGCCACGAAAAACGTCATAATTTATGCGTTCTCAAAATATATATCTAGGTTTCCATTTCAAAACCTGAATGTAGGAGGTATTCAGAAGTAGTATTCCATTTATTTGTATTCTTCGTACGTCAGACGTCGGATTATAATTCGAAACTGGGTTAAAGATCTACATCATTCAAAGACAAAATAGTGAATGTTTTCATGCTTGCTTTTAATGTAATGAAAAAGTGTTTATTCTAATTCAAGAATTCAGATTGAATAATAATAATAATACCTTGATTTTATTCATCGCATCAGGTTTTCAGCCGGATGGAGGATCTTCCAGGCAAAATGTGAAGCTTGTGCATTATATTATCTATCTTTCAAAGCTTTATCGATTTGGCTTTAAAGCGGATTACATACAGACATACATACCAACTACAAACAACTTTCTTAGACGGAAGGTTACTGCGGGTTTGTTCTTGTATAAGAAAACACGCGGAGTGTGTACACAAAGTGCCGTAGTAGGATTAAGTCTTTTCAATAAGTAACACCATTTAATGAGAAATCATAATTAATCACTATCACTGGACTAAAGTACTTGCTTTATTCCAATCTCTCAGCCATTCCAACTACTTATAGTGGTTTGGTGACATGTGTTCAATTCTTGCTGTGCAAATGTAAGCATTAGCTTTACCACAGAGATATATTACAACTGTTGCTACTTGTATATACATGATTATTCAAATTGTATACATGAATATGCATAGCTCTCTTTACATTGGAGATGGAACATTCTGGAGAGTTTAAGATGTCTCAACATTAAAAGCAGATGGTTCTTTTCTCGGAGATGGACACATGGACATTATTTTCCGCTTTAGGTTCGTAACGTTTGGACTGTAGATATTATGTATTCAATAATTGTGTGAAATGAGATGCTGAATATTCATGACTGGTGACCTTTGACATCATATTAATAGTGCAATCTTTTTAGCTGAAATTGAGAGATGAAATGATGCTTATAGGACCAACTACATGGAGATCACCATAACATCCAGTGTAGTAACATCACTGCCAAATATGTGGATAAATATTCTCACTGCCTTAAGCTTTTTACCAGATATTAAGCTCTCTTGACCTGTATTCAGCTTGGTCTCTTCCTCATTCATCATGAACAGAAAATAAAGAAGAAAAAAAAAAGTGATTTCTTACAGGGTAATTTTACATAACATTTCAATCTTTTTGGAAATTCCATGATATTGTTACATGCATTCACATCTCAATTTTCCAGTGAATGGTCACAAATATCTGATGAAAACACATTTTTCTTTCCATATTTTGTAATCAGTATGGAGTGTTGACTGTTACCGCTCTTTTTTGTATACACATGTTTTTGAAAAATTGAACCTTTTTTTATGAGAATTAAAAACAAAATCTTAGAGAGGTATTTAATCTTTTACAGTTGATGGAATGTGTTTTTTTATTTTTTTTTATACACTAGTTTTTGTAAGGTTCATATATATTTAAACGAAAAATACAAAGTAACAGACAACCACTCTCATTGTGGACCCCCCTCCCTCTACCTCCCTCCCCCTGGAACCCTCTGTGATTTACTATGCATCCCATGTCCACATTGCTCTCCTGAAGTACACATCTTTTCTTAATTTAAGATTTCATGGTGTTTTCATTGCCTGTTTTTCCATACCTCATACTACAACTATTTCCCTTACCACACCCCTTACGGTTTGTACAAAGAGTAGACATTCCACTGCCTTTCTTTAATAGTGGTCATTTCAATGTAAATGTTTCATATCGCACAATGTTGTATATACAGGAGTTATTTCATTCTTCTCTCTTGTTTGATATTCTCTTCATTTCTCACTTATGTTTCATCATTGTCCTTAGTTTGTGATCTCAAAATCTTTATGTCCAAAGGGCCAGTGTTTAACGGTTTTGAATCAACAATATAAAATATTAATTCATCGTAAGCGTGATTTTACGTCGTTGAAAATTGTTCTATCATTCTCTGAAAAAGGTCCACCTTTTTGGCTTTTCTTTCACGGTATTAAGTTATAAGTAACATGTCGAAACGGGAATCTAAGATGGTGATTATTCATTTAAATGTGGGAAAATTATGACAACAAACTCTGGTAATATGTTTATCAAAAGTAAGTCATCTTTCTTCTTTCTTCGACAAGGTCTGAATATAACTCTCGTCTAACCCTAGCTTTTTATCCATTCTACGACTCCACTTCAATGTCTGGTAGCTGTTGTAATTCTGTTTTCTTCAAAATTCTTCCATAAATGTTATTCATTCGTACATCCTGGTCAGTTTTTTTTCTTTCTCAGTTTTGGCATACTCACTGCCCGTGTATAAACCTTAAAGTGCCTTGAAGATTGGGTTTTTTAAAATAAAAAAGATTATTGCATCGTCTGCCAAACACTGTCAAATGAAATTAGAAAGATTTTTTTTTTTAAGTATTAGCGACAAAGCTAACATTTGCAATGGCACCTTGCTGGAATGAGGTGGCACAGATGTATAGCGACGTTGAAATAAGCATCACAAATTTTATTTGATTTCTCTCAAGTTGGTGTTTCACAGATGTGTATTTGGATGATTCAGTGCGTTTAAGCCTTTGTAGGACATGCAATTCTTTCTTTTGACTTTGAGGAGGCAAAGATATTTGTAGATGGGTTTTGGTGTATCTTTGTACATATATATCTTTTACTACTATGTGTCACTGCTCAATTTGCTAGGCATTGCTAAAGCAAAGTACACTATATATACTTACATTGTGTGCATTAGCATTTCTGTTGTTTAAAGCTATTATGTTGCCATTTTAATTTTGAATAGTGTTAATTTCATTTATTAATCATTTATGTAAAATTATCTCATTTAATATATATATAGACATACTTGATGGTGATATTTTTATAGAAATTGTAATTTTTTTTTCAGTTTTTTTTTGGGGGGCTATTGTACTAGAAGGGGCACAGTAGGTGTTTTTAACCATGCACATGCACAGGCCATATTATACCACACTAGATCAAAGATATTGCACAATAGGTCAGGGGTTCATCTTTGCATTTCTGTTACTGTCAGTATTTTGTTTTGAGACCTCATCAACTTTTGAACAACAGTTACAATGTAAACCATCTATAAGGAGAATCTTTGTACTGTATTAGAGAATGTCAGGCTTGATGTAGCAGAGGACAGATGTGTCTGTAGGAATTTATGAAATGTGGCAACTGTCACACTGAGTGTAACATATCAAACAATCTGATATTATTTAAATTGATTCTACTACAATATCTGCTTAACCGACATTAATATTTCTACTCTCATCAGATGGATAAATAATCGCAATCCCCCGCCCACTGTCTCCCTAGTTTACCACTCTGACTTAGATCCAGTAAATTTTGGATGGTATCAGTAGTTTTAAATGTTGATTTGAAGATAAGTCTAGAATGCGAAGAAAGCCTGTTTTAATCCAATGTTGCTTATTTTCTTAAAGCAGTTTCCATCAAAGCATTGTAAAGTAATGCAACATTAAATGAATCCTTTTCAGTAGAATTGAGCAGTTGATACATGGTTTATATTAATGCAGCAATACTGTTAATATAGCAGCTTTGATACTATCTTGGAATAAAAAATAATTCTACTACATTTTGTATGTCAGGTTTATGTGCAAAAAATTCTGTTAAATATTTCATACTTGGCATAGATTTGTGAGTACTGCCACCCATCTTGTTTCAAAGTTGTAGATTCTTGTCTTTTAAGCTAAAAGTGTTCGTTCAGTAAAGCATTATCAAAGGAGGGGGCCTTTTTTGTTGTTTTTTGTTTGTTTGCCTGAACCATAAAGGGCACTGTACAATTAAGGCTGATAATCAAGTGAGTGTGACATTTGTCAAGTTTATAAAGTTTTTGCAGAACTTGAGAGATGGTACCGAAATGCAAGGTGTATGCATTTGGTTTTTGGATATTAATGCAGTAAATTTGACTGCTACGTTCATTGCCCTGGATTCTTGAAAGAGCAACTTTTGTATTAAAGAGGTACATTGTTCATTATTTTTTAATATTTACTGCAAGTTGTATTGTAAAGTATTGCAAAATTAAATTTTAAGGATGAACTCTGAAAAGGTTTTTCTATAATTTTTTGTTTTCTCATTTCTTGAACCGGCCTTCTTTTGTGATGTCCTTTTGTCCCAAAGCATTTCCAGCAGGTTTTTTCTCTGATGTTGTATGTAGAAGGTGGATGAGAGCTTTAATCCATAAGTATACAATGAGACAAAGTAGGCTAGGCTATGCATCCCTGCCATAAAAAGTGTGATAGGTTTTGGGCAAAGTAGCTATGTCCATTTTGATATGTGACAGAATTCCTCCGGAACCATTTTGACATTAATACCCCTCAAACCTGAAACGCAAAATAGTTGCTGGTAATCCACCTGGCTGCTTAAATCAACGTAACTGGAGGGGGAAAAAAATCAAAAGTTAAACATTTTCTTCATTGTAGGATATTATTCATATATAGTGTATATGACCCAAGAAATATCCTACTACCCCAAGAGAGGTTAACCAAAATTGTATATTCCTTATAGCCAAGAATCACAGAATCCACTTAAAAAGCTTGTCATGAATCATTTGTAGAACCAGATAAACGAACAAAATAAAACGAAACAGTTGATGAAAGTCATAGTAATGTATATTCAAACGTTTTCGAAGATTTCACATCTTCCTCGTCAGGAAATAGATAATAAAATAATCTCTTATGTATAGTGCATGCGAAAGTTGTAGTAATAATGATGACTATGTATGTTCCAAGATTATCTATTTCCTGACGAGGAAGATGTGAAATCTTCGAAAACGTTTGAATATACATTACTATGACTTTCATCAACTGTTTCGTTTTATTTTGTTCGTTTATCTGGTTCTACAAATGTAAAACTCTTCCTAAATTGTCATGAATCAGTTAACAAAGATCACAGATGGTGACAAACGGCCATCCATCATAACTGAGAGCCTTGCACAAACTATTTTCCGTCTTCGTGCAATGCACTTTCTTGCATATTAGCGAGACACAAAAAGTTTGCATACTCAGTGTTGTGCTACTGCGGTAAATATCTTGCATAAATTTGACGATTTAAAACGTGACGAAATGCAAAACGACAGAGAGTACAGTCAATTGGCATGTTTATGATACAATTTATTCTTTTATTCAAAATCAAATGACCCATTCATACTAGCTAACTGTTTGTACAAGACTTACTTAGAAAGAAGTACATGGTATTAATTGGAACAAAAGAAAACTGAAAGTAAAAATGATAGATTGTCCCAGATTATCGGTTAATCTGGAACTATTTGGGGTTTGCATTGTTATAGTTTAATGCACCGTAAATAGCTCTTTATTAAAGACCTTGAGATTTGACAATAGAATATATACTTCAAACAAACCATTCATATCATCAGTTTACATCCATCCATTCTAAAACCCAAACAGGATGGATGAAATGTCGACAATACTGGGCTCAGGAATCCTCTCTGTAGTATTTAAACAAATCTTTTCATGAGAACAGCCCTCTTGGGAGCTTTTGCCGTTAACCATTTGAAAGTAGTAAAGAATTTTCATGGGCTACTAGTGAGCTCAAGGGGTTAGAATACACAATCCATAGTAATTATCAAAAGTCTACGGTCCATGTCCAGCCTACACCAATTTTATTCGTGCATCGTTCCTTTTTGAAATATGTATGATTCACACCTTAATATATAATATATTGTGCCATAATGTAAAAAAAAAAAAAAAAATCAACCATATGATTCATGTGTTATATTACAACTTGTAACAATATAATTGTAAACATCTTTGTTAATGGCATCCTTATATATATGTGTAATACAAGGTTAAGATATATTAATAACATACAATATATATATATGTATATATTTATATATACATATATATATATATATATATATATATATATATATATATATTATTGTTATTTTATTGTTGATTTTGTCTTTATGGTACGATAGTATCATGTGACACAATGTGAATCAGATTATTTTGGAATGCTATGATTCACACACGATTTACTTGCCAACATTAAACTGTTACAATGGATGGGTTAGGATCACAGCTCAGAGAGCAGCACGCCCACTGGATATATTAACTTGCATATATTTGTCTCATACTAATAGATTGTCACATGACTTTTGCTAGGAGGAAGAATGTTTACATTCTTGTATCCCGTTGGTCCTGGAAGAATTCCAATGAAACAGTATTGCTGATAAATTTACTAGCTACACAGTTTACTAGCTACACAGTAAATATTTGATCAATATTTTTATGTTATTTAATACTAGAGTCCCATTACAATGTAGGTCATTCAATAGTCAAATTTGATAAGTTCTAAATAAGGAAGTACAACATAGAAAAGTTGATCTTTTGCACGAGGTTGATATTATTATTACGTCTGGGAGACAAGAAGTTGAAATTTCTATCAAATTAAATTTTTGCCTTGCTTATTTACGACACTAGCGAGGAGAAAATTTGGAGGATGTCTTAATTTGTGTACTTACAATGTTATTTTCAGCAAGATATTGTAAGTTTGAAAAAACCAAAACCAAACTCAAACAGCTGATTTGAAAGTACCACTAACACATCCCTGTCATGGTAGCATGATATATCTACTTCACAGTAGTATGAAATATCTACATCACGGTAGTATGAAATATCTACTTCACGGTAGTATGAAATATCTACTTCACGGTAGTATGGTATATCTATTTCAGGGTAGTATAAAATATCTACTTCATGGTAGTATGAAATATCTACTTCATGGTAGTATGAAATATCTACTTGACTGCAAAAGTGAAAATCTAGTTTGTACTAGTTTCAACTGCCATTACATGATTCAGCTGATTAAAGAACAACAACTATCCCCCAATCAGCTTAAAGGTACCCAGTGGCATTCAGCTGCATGTAGGGCACCAGGGATGATTCGCACCTGGCATCATTTATGGAGTCTTTTATTTTCCATATTCCACAGGGCCCCCTAAGTCACTCCAGATACTTGTGACTCAACCCTCCTCCCCCCCCCCCCCTCCCCTTGCCTGTTCTTATCAGGCCAGCAAGCACCAATGATGACCTAAGGCAATGAAAGCCTCACAATCCAATTTGTCATGTTTTTGTTTATCTGAGATAGGGTCAGTACGACTAAAACATCCTAGCATAGTAGCATGTAGAATAGGCAGTGTGTTTATAAACAGTGATAGGTGCCACCCTCATAAATGTATGGTCATTGTGTGTAAATACACTGATATCATAGCACTTCATAACCCTCAAATCCAGATCTGGGAATCCTAATCAGTATCAAATAGGAATTTGTCACCATGGAGACAGGAATGAGTTATTTTGGATCGAGCGTTGTTGACTGCAGTCACATGCAACAGTGACTTAAGGTAGGGTACATTTGAAACAACATACATATCTTTATCAGTTTCACAACAGGAATAGGCAAAGGTAGAAGGTGGTTGGGTAAAGGGTGTGACATCCTAGAGGCGTGACATCAACGTAGTGAAATATTTAACAACTCAAATACCTCCTACTTTTGGGCTTCAAGCATTTTTGTTGTTTCTATCTGTTCTCTATCTGTATTACAATATCAATGAATGTAATGTGCATGATATCACATGTGATATCATATGTGCATGATATCACAGAACCTTAGTTGACCCCATGTCTTTTGTCAATGTTTTCAAAAGGCAACAAAAGCACCTTTGGGTATATAAAGAGAAGCCCAAAGACTTCATAAATAATTAAAAAATAAAAAGGTTTATTCCATATTAATGATGATGTGGAGAATATCTCAACAATATCAAAGCCAAGAAGATTGACATGCATTATGTTCTAGCTTACAGTTCTTTATGATGAAACATACGCCTTCTTAGATCAACATCGACATCTACAGCTGGACGTCAATACTCAAAGATACAAAAACGAGATCCTCTTCTTTTTCAGTAGGGGTCTTGAGTTTATTCTTGACCACATGTTTCATAGAAAATGTTCCTTCATAATCAGTACTGTACAAACTCAGAGAAGGAAACATCACCGGTCATACCCCTTACGGAAAACAAAAGCAACCGAACGTGAGTAACGTTTACGACATAACCTTCCCTCAGAGAAATATGCATCGCAATTTAAGTAAGGTCAAACTTCTTTTACTTTTTCTTAAGTTAACACCTATTTAAGCATGTCATTTGACTGCAAAGTACCGTAATAGGAATATACATCTTGGAATACATTGAGGTCAAACTGTTATCCCAGACACTATAGAATTCTCTTAATATGAGTGCTTTTCTCAATTCTAAAAACAGAACATAATTTAAGTATTATTACTGTTCCAATTCTGAGAACAGTTACACCAGCTGATGTAGTCAATGTCAACTTCAGTAATGAAACAAGGTTTATATCATCTAATTTCGTTATAATTTTCCACAGAACCAAAATGTCATCGATGAAACCCATTTGGATTAACAAGTCTTGAGATCTGAACAAGGCTTGATATGGATGAAATGTTGGATTAACCAGTCAAGAGATCTGAACAAGGCTTGATATGGATGAAATGTTATGCTTTGATTAGAAAACTTGTCAAAATCATGAAACTTCCAGTGAAAAAAGACATTAAACTGTCTTACTTCTTTATTATGCAAATGGAATGAGCCATACAGTTGTTTTCTTTATTACACACAAAATGCCAGTAAGATGTAGGACTATGTGCTGTCCTCACGGACATGTGTAAGTGGAAAGGATAGCAAAATGATACAGGTATCGTAAACTGACTGACTTAAAATGAAAATTGGGCTGAAACCAAAAAAACGATTCTTGAAATTGGATTTGAGTACAGAGCCAATGAATCTTAGGAAAACTGAGGATTGCTTTGGTGATGCAGTTGGAAAAACAACTGCTCAAGTAAATAACATCTGATCAAAAAATATCTTATTTACCACTAACAACAGTAACAGCTGGGGTAACAGGTCTTCAACTATTCTGTCGTTCCCATTGGACCTCTTTCTCATTGGCTCTTCCCCTCTTCTGTATTACGTGTGCACTTTATTATGCAGACATAATCCACACAGATCATCCATGTTCATACCTCATTACACTCAATAATAAGCTGCATTTTCCCTCTCAAATACCTGCACGAAATGTTTTTGTTTTGCGAAGGATATACGTGTATGCAAGAGGCTCTTTTTTTTTGGTGTTCATGGAAATGCTTTTTTCCTGAACTGTGTTACTAAGGTGCTCATTCCAATGAGTTGGACCCCAGTCTCTTTACATTTTTAACATTCTGTCCTGAATAAATATAATGTTCATGTTTTCCTCTCTCCAAGGAAGGAAGAGGTGCAAGATAAAACATTTCACCTTTGCCTTGGTGCTTAAATGTAGGGAGTATTCTGGATTTACAAAGGATTCATTCATAAATTACTTTGTAGACACCTCAGCAACCTGAGCTGTACATCCAATTTATAGCTCTACTATAATATTTGTAATCAAGATAATGCCAAATAGTGTCATGGTAGTATGCTAAAGAGGATGAGGATGAATGTGAAGAACTCCCAACAACCTACTCCCCCCGCACCCACCCCGTCGCTTCCTATTCCTCCCCTGCCCCTTTTCATCTATTTATCATTAACATTTGACACTAAATTATAAATAGTGACAAAATGCGAAATATTACCTTGTCCTTCTGACAATTTGTTACAGTATGCCAGAGGAAGTACATCATCATAACAAAGTCTCAAACTGTTTTTAAGTAATCCCAGCAAACTTTTAGCAAAACGACTGAAACCTAACGAAACTCTTCAAACCATTTATAACTTTTTAACTTAAGGTTCCTTACCCTTGACATAATTGCTTGTCTCTGAATCTTGGCTTTTGACACAATTATTAAACTGCTCTTAAGTGGTCATCGGTAAATTAAAGAATGAAAGTATCAAACAAGTCATAACACTGTTATCTTTACAACTATACATTTTTTATACATAAAAATGATGATGATTAGCGATCTTCTTTCGACTCGAACCAACGTTCCCCTCACTCGCTCCTTTGTTGAAAAGTTCTCTGAAAAAAAAGACAGAGATATTCTGTTCCACAGATAATGACATCACGGGTTGTAAGGTTCACCGCAGATTCCCTCGCCAGGAATCTGAATACATTTCCAAAGATTACGTGAAGATCTGTCTTGTGACTAAAAAGCTTCCAGAAATGAGACCTTGTCCCTCAGTGTTTTGAATCAGTTACTTTTTCTAGCCTTGGGAGTATCAGGTCGAAGGTCCAGCTTGACTTGGATTATTTGAAGCTCCCATTTTGCTAAGTGCTAAACGTTCAATGTCATCCCAGCTAAGGCTGCTAACGCTCGATGAAAACTCCTGTGAGGAGAGAGGACGCAGAGAAGAACCATCAATAATTCGGCATTTGGGTTTAAAAACAGAGTTATTTGAAAACAGTGAATGACATTAGAACCTAGACTTAAAGCAGCAAGTGGTTATCTCTGCAAATGTCAAACATCATCTGCCATGCGTGTGTTCCTTGTTAGGTTTAGTGCAAATTGCTGCATATTTCAGGATGAAACAAATATTGACATTTTAACGAAAAGGGGTCTGTCTGTTCCTTGGGATGTTCCGATTTGGCAGTGAATTTGTCAACAATCTATTTGTACCATACAGAGAGGCATTAGAGCTGCATTCTGTAGAGACTGTCACTGATATCATACTTCACAGTTATATCTAGGACAAGGTGCCTAAAGGAAGACTCTGTTACTTTAAATAGTCCACACCCAGAAATGATGATATTAGTAATTGAAAATGCATACAAATAACATTAATTTTTTGGGACAACAACATTTTCTGTGGATCAAATCAGTGTATAGCTTGGTAATCATGGGCAGAGTAAGAAATTTCTGCGATGTTATCTAGTAGTCCACTGAACAATTTATCGCCCTGCAAATTGCAAAACATAATTTATGCAAGGTGGTCAAATTACATCGGTGCATAGCAGTGTTTTACACAGGAACACATAGTATTTTATACGAGACAAAATTCAGAACCTTTAAAACTGCTATACAAATTTGAAAACTAAATTATTCCCTGAAGTCAGATGGATGGTCAACTATTTCCAAACTTGAAGTGCTCCCAAATAATTGTTTGACTGTTCAATGGACCAAAGATTTATTTGTTGAGAGTTGATATCATGTAGCAAACTTCCACATTTTCAACAAAATTCATGCTGGCAAAAAAAAATCTCACCTTCTTAAAATTTTCTAAAACTATTTCAGCATCTCCAGGTTCATAGTGTCTGTGAAGAACCTCTTGTAATTTATCCCAAAGGGCAGTGCTTCTGCCGAGACAGGCTGGGCTTAGTGAATCTGCATCAAATTCAGGTCTCCTGACCACCAGGTGAATTTTGGTTCCAGGCCCAATATTATAGTCACATAGACACTGTCCATCTGCAAAAAAACCAATTTATTATTAATATTATTGTTAATATATTATTGTTAATATTCACCCCAATTTTTTGTATCAAAAAAGAAAAATGTAAACACTGCAAAATATGTGTTAAATGAACTGAATATTACTCGATGAGAGACTGGTGGCTTTGTAGATGATGGTTAATAGATCTGAGGTGAAATATAGGTCAATAGAGATTTCATGGTAATTGAAAGGATAAGAGAATAAATTTGGCCAGTGTAGTTAATTAAGACAATTTAAGAGCTTTGGTTATGAAAGAATATCACAGGTTTCATGCTGTTATCACAAGCTCGTCAAAATATTTTCAAGGAATTTGAGAAAGCTTTCTGTTATCAATCCTGTTACAAACCACGTAGATTTGGAATGAAACATAGAAACGTGAGTTATTTATTGATACATGTATAAAGTTTGGGTTCTCATAGGTACCTATATTGTGTGTGCATTCCAAAGGGAGAACACACTTCAGAAAGTTGGATAATGGGCAAACCAACATCAATAGCTCAACATTCGGCTCATGTTCAATCACAGTAAATAACTTACAAATTCCTGAAAAGTTGAATCTAAAGTTGAATCCCAAAGCTTGGCCACACATTAGGTGAAGAATACTACTTACCTGCTAGTGTTTTACCCTTGAAGACTAGCCTCTGTAAGTGTACAGGAACATCAAGTTCCCTAGCCACCATTCTTTTAACTGATATGACTGGCTCTGATGCAGTAACCTATTTGGCAAAAATCAAAAGGAGAAAATCAGTCATGTCAAAATAAAACAGTAGTGCTGAAAATTCCAACTCCAAGAGAGACATTCTGGGACAGGGATCATGTTTTGTTATTTGATCTAATATTTTCTGGAAGTTGAAATGATGGTATATTAGTACAAATTAGCTTGTTCTTGAAGACTATTGATGAATATCAGAAAACACTCAACTTAACTTTGATAGTTACATACATTGTCACAAAAGCTGGTATAGAAACTACCACTTGATTTAAGCACTCTATTACAGTGATAGTGTTATTATAATTTTATAGCTGTACATTTCTTTTGAGAAATTCTCCTTGTGCCTCAAAATGGTCTCTTGTTTTAGTTTTTGTAAATATCTTGTATGGGTTACATACACACCACTGTCCTAAAATGGCTGAAATAAGGTTGCAGGGTTGGTAGTGGACACCTAACATTACTGATAGGCCGACTGTAAAAGTGTAAACGCTACTGTTAAGGACTAGGCTCAATCAATAAATCATTACATCAGTGATGGCCTTTGGCTAACTAAATGTTTCAAACATTAACTTGAGCTATCCTTATACTTAGCTTGGTCTAACTTTAAGGTACTCTAACACTAACGGTCTAACTCTGACATAAGTTACAGAATACAGGAGTCCAACTTTTTTCAGCCTAGGGCTACATGAAGAGAACTTCAGATTGTTATTTGGTCATTTTAGTTGGTGTAACTGTAGCCAATTTGGGCGCGACAAGTCGAGTACCGTCATTTCATCTGTTTTTCTTTAAGGTCAAGGTATATAATACGCTGTTATAATAACATAGGAGTGGGATACTCCTACATCATTAACATGAATGTATATTTCGCACATTATTTACGGTTTCGGTGTACAGTAGGCTAGACAGCCTAACCTACGCTTGCTTCCCACTACGTTGCTTACTCACCTCTATGCGGCATTCTTTTGAAGGCGTTTGCAGTATTTTCACAGTTAATATCATTTTGAAGGGAACAATCAATGTTAACAGACTTTTTTCCTTATAGGAATTAATCGGTTCTCAAGTCGAAAAAACCACAGAGGATATTTCATTTGGGTTTTATCTACGCGAAAAACCAGCCCGTACGGTAGTATCCTTTCAAGAATACCCCTTGTGATGTTGTATTATATGCAGTTAGTTTAGTGTTACAACTTTTTGATGGAGGTAGTACAGAAGTGTTTTAGAGATTGTTCCACGCACGTTTCATCTTGACGAAAATGCGGGTGCGTCGAGGCTCTTAAAGTTTGAGTGACAAACTGAATGACTTGAACAAAGGAAATGCTGTTGCAGATTGGTTTACAATTCAAAACAGCGCAATGAAGAAGATACTTATTTGCGATACCTCCAGGACAATGGTTCCAGTACGATCAAGTTATACCAGGATCCAAAAAAGTTGCTCTAGAAAGCTCTGCAAGTCCTCATGCAGTCACTTACAGAGCTCCCTTGTGAAACGATAGTCATATAGATCCAGCGTTGATATATATAGGCCTACCACCAGGGATGTTAAAGCAGCAGTTTGCGTTTTGTCGCCGTTTTCCACTTTTTTGCAAGTCCATCGAGTTTTTTTACATATATCAATCACAAAACAGCAAACTCAGATATTAGCCAAGTGTTTTCCCTGCCAAAAGCGTTAAAAGGCGAGTAATTAAGGACATTAGCAGATAATGAGAAAAGTGTCCTCCGACAAATTACACATTTAATATTAATCGCATACAGTTCCCCCAACCCACTATAGTTTGAATTCAACCAGTCAGAGATGCAGGTTTAGTTATGAGCCGTTGCTAAAAATAGATTCAAAACGTCGAGTTGGTAACTTGGTACAACCAGGGAGTTGTTATGGAACAACTCCCTGCTACAACCATGGAGCTATAAACAGATTATAGCTCCATGGTACAACCAGCGAGCTGGACTCTAACAGCTCCCTGGTACAACTGCCATCGATCTACACAATCAAACATGGTGTTGTATTACGTATTGGCCAATGACGTTCGTAGCTTTTAAATATTCATATTATGGGCGAGGTTGATTGTGGATCCCAAGGGAAAATAACTTCGAGAAAAACAAAGTTGAAAGTTGTAAATTTTTCGACTTTTATGCCACCATTTGGAGTAAGATTTGAATAGATAAGCTAGTTATGTATGTCGTTATGACATGGTGGAATCTGTGAGGCTGAGAAAAACCATAGAAAAGTACGCAAAGTGCTGCTTTAATTGTAGAAACCAGAGACACTGAGAACCAGATCGGGCGTAGGTAAAATTAAATCACTACCCTTACCCCTTTTTTCCCTCTTTATGATTTCCTTATTTATATCCGGAAATTATGAAAGTTTGAAGATGAAAACATTTGGATGAAAGCCTTCTTTCACATTATAATGTTATCGAGTACCCTTGAAATATGATTCATAATATATATATAGTATAATAAATATATTCTATCATTTTGAGGATAATTCGAATTAATTAAAGATATTTCCAAATATACATAGATGTATTTCAAATAATGAAAGATCTGTCTTGAATCGAATTTAAATGTGAAATAATTAAGATATGTCTACTGTAATGCAAAACAACCAGGAGAAATAAAAATATCTTTCAATGATCTGATTTTTTTAATGTAGCCTATTTGATGATATATTTAATTCGAGTAAAAGATATTAAAGATAATTTTAATTTGGGAATATATACACAAATGGCACCCCATAGGAACGTTTTTGAAATTAGAAAGTACAAATTATAAATTAATCAGCTGTCTACAATCTGGACCCACACATGCAGATCGAGTTCATTGCCGACATAGATACTAATAGATCCTCGTTGTTCATTTAACTATATGCTTATAGATATGAAAGTAATAATACGATGATTTTATGGCAAAGACTTTCGCGTGCGTGACGAGAATACGTCCGTTTTCAGGGCGCCCAATCTTAATTTGTTTTCACTATATATGTGGGCGAGTTCCATATTTGACACAGTGTGGCTTTTCACATAAATTTCTTCCTCGCTTCCCAAAACATTGAAAGGACGATCTTTCAGATGGCTTCAGATACTGCTTATTTGAATTAAGGTACAGCAATATAATAAATTAAATACGATTATTGCCTTCCGCGCAATATGGTTCAACCCTCGGTCTATATGGCCGAAAGGTTAGTAGGCTCCGAGTAACACATATATATGTAGGGTAATCAGCCACCTCCAGTGTTCATGAAGTGGAAATAGTCTAAAAATGGAAGCATTGTCTGCATGTTAAATGAATACCAGTGTAAATAAGTGTAAGTCACAATGCTATCATTCATTCTACTTCAGAAATTATTTCTGTGATAAAATATATAATTTTTTATATATAGGCCTATACTTTGGATTTGTCTAAGTTTTAGGGGCTGTCCGTATAGCTTTCTCAGAGAATTGTGGATTAATCCTGTTCCCCGATATTTCATGGAAGTAATGCTATATTGATGACATTGCCGCAAATTTCTAAAAATTCACATAACATTAGTCCAGGGAAAGTAACTTTTCATGGGCTTTGGGGTTCATGTATTACATTTTACGAGAAAATTGCGCAGTGTCGAAAAGTGTTAGACGGTTTATCTGGACATGCTCTAAACTGCAATACCAGAAACCTCGATCCTTTCTTACTCCGTGGAATTAATCATATTCACTGAGTAGTCTGTGCGGTGCTAATACTGCAAATGTTCTTCACTTGAATCCTTCAATCCTTTTTAAGCTTGTTGTTTTATTCTTACTATGTTGTACTTTTTGCACATCAGCCGGCCCGAGTCAATGTAGATGGGCATCATGGGCCATATTCTGAGGTCCATTTTATAAGAATGTTTTCTTTGTATTTGATTTTCAAGTCGTGTGCTATAAAGAAAAAAAGAAAAATTGGATGTTTCATAAATTAATGATGTGTAAGAATAAGTGGGCCTGACGTTTCGATCCGAGCAGGATCTTCTTCAGAGGTTTCATTAATTAATCACACGGAGATCGTTGAAAGAAAAGCATTGACCCAATTCGTTCATATTTCAAAATGTTGTATTTCCGTAACCGAACCAGTTCGTTTGAAAACGAGGGCCTGGCCCTTCGTGTGTTTTTTACAGACTCGGTAGACATAGGAAAATGAAAAGAAATGCGGTGACATACATATGAAGCAAACTTCATTAACTGACACAATAAGTTGGATCACGGAACTGTCACCGAGTGTGACAGCGCGATGAAACTGTGCTTTTTACGTGCAAAGAAACGGACACGGACCAAAGGTCAACAAAACCAAAAACAATCCCAGTCTGTTTAACAACCACCAAAAACCCAACTGAAAACCCACAAACAGAAATCTCTCACTAACCCAATGTATAAAATGTAGCGTTTAACGTGACGTGAAAAGGACACGGACCCAAAGGCTAACAGAACCAAAACAATAAAGCTCCGCAAACCAGCCCCAAAAAGCCAACACCAAACCACAAACAGAAACCCCCCCCCCCCCCAACCCATATTATGTAACACCGCGCGATGAAACTTGTTACATAGAAATCAGTGACGCATGTATATCACGATAGGGTCATCTATGATTGCTGTTTTACAGTCTATTTTAGTAGTTAGGGATTACCCAACTAAGCCATACATACGTAATTTCTATTGTTGGGCAGGAGAGGATGGGTAACACTATTAAACGTACATAATGGCAGTGTTAACCTAATAAATTTCACTGGCAAAGATTCAAAGCTCGTACACAAACCAGGGAGCTGCGTTAGAGTAGCAGCTCCCTGCACATAGTTGCTAATGTAACAGTCATACTGGGTAGGATAAATAATACATGATACACAATCTGTAGTGTAGGATGATGAAACAATATCCAGACTCGTCGACAGAAGTTCAGAACAGATAAGATAATCAGAGAGCAAGTAAATATAACCTAGTCAGCCATGCAGGCGGGGTACCAAAAATACAACAACAAAAAACTGTTATATTTGCCTAGTTACACCTTTATACTACATAGCAATCGTAGGGTCTACTGATAAAAGTTCATCGTTAGCTAGCTAGTATCAGCTAGAACAGTATTTCCTTTAAATCTACTTCAGTATGCCAAAAGTTGTGAATTTTACACAAATCCTTCAAAAGCAGACGCAATGTTCGTCCTTTTGCGTTACGGTTAACGTTTGACTCGCAGCCAGATAACACAATGGCCCATGGTATGTATTTTTACGTATCATTAATAATGAAAAAGGTTTAATATTTAACACTGTGCTGCTATCCTAAGTTCATATTTTCCAATTTATTATAATGGAATGCCTAGCCTGAGTACTAGTACTGTAGGCGCCTATAGAATATATCTCAGATCTATAACTTAGGCTTAAAATTGGTGGTTGCACATTCAGCATGAGGTTTTCCCCCATGGGCTCTTTGAAGGTGGTTACTTGTTCCTCCTCATAACTTTTTGCATCTAAACTAAGCATTCCAGATCTGATCAATCCCCAGGTGAGTCACATACATGTAGCACATGCTATTTAAAAAGCCTAACACTAGTAACAGAGTCTGAATGGTTTGAAGTGAAGTCTTCATGGAGAGGATGTGGAGGCAGAGGATGTGGATTATGATAATGTTGGGTAGAATTATAGAATAACCGGCATATCTGAAGATCTCTTTTTCTGGTGGAGTAGTGAAGTGGCAGTCAAGTTGTCCACTGCTACTGCAAATTTAGTAAAGAAAATTCTTCCCCAGTGCAGAAGAAGAATACTGAAGAAACATTCACCACTAAACTCTGACTTCAGCAAGAATATCCTGTTCATCGACAGGATGTCAATGTTCTTCATTATGCATGTTGTTCCCTAAAATGTTTATGAAGAAATACTTCTAAATATTAACAACTTCTCTACCAAGACTCAGTCACCACTAAATAAGAAAAAGTCCTTCCCAACAGCACTCAAACTCATAACAAAAAAGAAAGCAATGCTACATTACTTTGATTCTGTACTGGTATATAACATACAGTAGTATTGCCGAACAGGAACAGGATGTTTAGATAAGTTTGTACAGTATTATGTAACATTTCATCACTCGACTCCATCAAGATTCCATTGACAAGAAGCACTTAGCAAAGTTTAAGCATACTTTAATTACTCCTAATGATGTTACCTAAATTTTGCTAGACAAGAATAAATTCATGTAATACTCTCAGATTAAACAATAAATACTTGATTTTAATTTTCTCTTTTCTAGAAACAGGATGCCTTTTAGTGTTAGACCAAAATGAAAACAAAGCCAAGCTGCATCAATTAATGCTGACAAGAAATATAAATTCATTAAAACAGCAAAAAGGTTTAAGCCTTAAATTTTGGTGTAGTAGTGTCCTATCAATTGGTGCACAAAAAGTTTACCAATACTGTTCAAGTTTTGTGCAGTCGAAGCTACTGGTTGCAATAAAACTCACTACCAACCTATAGGGAACTTAACATATAAATTAGCCTACTGAATATTGAAAGACTCTTGAGGCATACAGTGAGAGGCTTCAGCAAAATCGATTAGAAGCAAAAAGGTATAGAACACTAGTATATATATGTGGAAAACCAACATTAATGAAGTTTGCTCACAACTTTTGCTCCCCAATCACTAGAAAGAAACAAACTGGAGGAACCTCTAAGTATGTTACTAATAGACAGGGCCGTTTATCCTTAGTTTTCACGGCATATACTACAAGTAATGCCTTCCATCAATTGCTGTCATATATTTTCGTTTTTAAGGATAACTGGATAAGGTTTTGTTATGAACTAACAACAGATGCCCTTTTGTCTTTCTGATAAGAATTTCCACTCGTAACTGTGAAGTTGGAGGTAGACACAGAAGATGAAGAAGAACTTGAAGAAGTCGTATCCTTGATGAGACCAGGTAATGCCCTTGGTTAAATTAGCTATGACTGTTCTGTAGGATTTGTCATCAATTTGTGTTTTTTTATGATTATGATATTTTAAAAGTTAGTATGATAAAGGTCTACATATTGCCCGCTGCTTTAATTTAATCTAAACACCTTTAATGTCTTGAAACACCTTTAATGGCACATGTTTAGCACGTGTTAGTTAATTTGAATGAGAAACATTTTATCTCCATTGCGATACACTATGTTACATTGTTTTTAAATGACACTGGCTGGTGGTTTTTCGACATCCTCTAATCCATTCAAATCTATGTTACATTGAATATTCACACTTGTACCTTTCCATTGATGTATGGCACATTGTTATATTTTCTTTTGGGACTCGGTAAAACTTGATCAAACTTAGCACTTTTGGACAAGGAATTTGCTCTCATTGCAAAATTTCCTAAGCGCTCATGTGACTGCAGGTCACCCTATGACGTAGAGTCGGTTGAGGATATATTTCAATAAAGCTATTGACTTCAGCACTAATACTGCGCCGATAGGACACTCTGTCATACTGTTAAAATAAAAATGCCAACGAAATAAACTATTTTAGTATGAGTAAAAAAAAAGATTTTTTGGGTTGCCTCCAGCTATACATTTTAAGAACACCCATCAGTAAAAGGGATCTGGCTGATTGGCAATAAAGCAGAGCATACACTTGTTATTGTACGTTCTGTACTTTTGGTAGTTTAGTGTATCACACCCTAAATTTACCACCGATCAATGCCAACGGTATTATTTGATAATTGATTCAGTAGTTTCCCGGTTCCAAAGCCTTCTGTTGAAATTTTCAAAATTTTTGTTTTTCGAGAAAATCTCCTTTTGTGATGGCTGGGCATTTGGTGTGTACTGTGTAGATTCAGTGTGTTAAACTCTATCGGAGATCAAAAGTCACTTGAGGTAAAAGGTTCAGGTTCAGAAAACCTCAGAGAATTTCTTGTAATATTCTTAATTGTTGCACTTTCATATTAAATGGAACATTTCACGTTTTCATAAATTTCAGAGGTTAATGTATATGTGTGAGTCATCCTCCATTTTGAATTTAGGCAGTAACTGAGATAATAATAGCCACTGAGGCTAATTGTTTTGACGACCAAATGACAGGACTATAAATGTGCTTTATTGTATAAGTTTGGTATATTAGTTTTATATAGTAGAAAAGTCTAAATCATGAAATTGAACCCTGTTCTGTTGTAAAGTGTTATATTTCAGGTACATGTCTTTCTATGTTATCCTTGGCATATTCCTATAGTATTCAATTCCTGTTTATTCTCAGATTGTTCAACAGAAGAAGAATATATTACAGATGAAGATGGATTCACCACTAAAGATGATGATGGATTCATAGAAGAAACCCCTAAAAGTATTCAACTCATTCAACTCACAGGATTAAAATTTAATTTCTTGTGTCATACAATAACTTGAAGTTGCAAGAAGTGCAAATATGTAAAGAAAATGGTGCTATTCAATCTCACACCCCCGCCCCCCCCCTCCCCCATAGGGAAAGTGAATACAAGAAAGCTGCAGATTAGCAATTTATGTTCATGTTTGACAAGAAAGCTGCTGATTGGCAATTTATGTTCATGTTGGCAAGAAAGCTGCAGATTAGCATATTTAGGTTCATGTTTGACATAACATAATTTTTTAGTCTCATTCTTTATCATGCTTTTATGAGATGGAACCCTGCAACATTGAAAATCGCTGTTAAATTGCAAAGAGCAAACAATAGTGTGTTCTTAATGCTTTATATATTAATTTAGAGTAGTGATATTCAAACATTGCCAGGACCTATGGGTGCACCCAAATCATGAGGTGATGAGCCTACAGATGATGAAAATGTAAAGAATTTCAATGTTTAGAGGTCAAATGATTCATTCTGGGGCATGTTTAGACTATAAATTTGGTCCATTATTTTTGTCTATACGTAAGAATGTGTCCTAATGAATACTTTTGAATTTTGAAAACATAACTCCCATTGGAGGTGGGGTTCACTGCACCCCTCCCCACACACTTTGGGCATGCCATTGGGACTGAGTAGATTTTGCTGTACATTGCAAAATAAAATTGCAGTTCATATGCTAGTCCATACTGTCAACATGATATTATTCCAATAATGTTTATGCTCAGCTTGCTCAACAGAAGAAAACGATGAGGATGGTTTCATCAAGATAAACGTTGATGGACTGATAGAGGAGACCTCTCAGCAAAACGGTAACTTAATTTAAACTTTCTGAATGTTTTCTGTTGTTTCTATTTCACACATTTCTTTCATGGTAGCTTGAAGAAAGACATTATCATCAGGTGAGTTAGAAGACATTGTAGCCAGTGTTAGTGCTAGGATGTTCAATAAGAGGGGAATTCCCCAAGTCAAATTATTTTGGGGGATTCTTAAATTTTAGGGGATTTAATTTTTTTTTTTGGGGGGGGGGAGGATTTTATGATGTTAGTAGTTAGATGTATGCACATATGCCTGTATTGAGGTTTTAGCGTACATATAGTACATACAGAGCAGTACACATGTTTGACCATTACGACTAATACACAGTGTGCTGTGCCGCACTAATGAAACCAGTGTTTTCTTTTCGGAAAGATTTGACCAATCACATTACTCCCTTCAAAACTCAACAATACTTTAGTTTATAAAATCTGGCTTGTAATTGGGAAGTTTTGTAAAGCAGTAATATTGCAAGTTGTGGGAATTACTAGAAATTGTTGTGAAAATTCCCCCAAGGGAAAATATTTTCTGGGACCCTCTAGATTAAATGAGGGAATCACGCAAACATGCGTCCTAATGTGAACATTGAGGATTGACAATTAACTCATGACAGCTGGTTTCTTGCTTTTAAGTGTGTGAGGATGATTAAATCATGGATACTTTCTCCTGTTCATTGCTGATCTCATAAGCATTACTGTAGGGGGATAATTATGTTGTTGCTGAGAAGAACCTACTTGCTGTAAATGTTTGTGTGGCTGTCAGACTTGAAGCGCATACATATTTGCAGTAATATTATAGCATAGTTGCCTGTACTTGGACTCACCCTTTATGATTTGCATTGGTACTCAGGTCATTTTGGAAATTTAGTATTGATATTTGTGCATGATTAGGTACTTGTACTCACACTCTGAGCCTTGTGCTTGTACTCACACCAAATGGAATTTTACTTGTACTCACACTCATGCTTTTGTACTTGTACTACAAGCCTGTTGGTTGCTTCATATTACCCAAATCAATTTGAACATTGTTTTGCTTTATTCACTGAACAATTGAACCCACAGATTTTCCACTATGATTTTTTTATTTTGAAAGAAAAGTGCAACAGGAAATTGACTGGTAATTTTAGAATCAGCATCCTGGCAGATTGTCAGATAGCATCGTATGTAATTAGTAGATTCTATTAATTGATTAGTTAATGAGTTATCTTTGAACAGAGAAACATGAAGTCATGTCTGATTCCGTGGTTTACTTGTATTTTTCTATTTCATATGTTGTTCTCTTGGTTTATTTTATTGTTACAGGTGGAGAGGTTTTCTGCTCCAAAGGCATCCAAGATGAAACTGAGGCAAAGAGGACAACCCCAAATAACCCTTTGCCTTTGCACAGGGATAGTTACTCACAAACAAAGCAATCTCGTTGTCAAACATCTGAAAGGACTTTTGGAGGCAATTTCAATTGGAAGCAGCAGCAAGATATTTGCTTTGATGAGAGACCAATTGAGTGTGATATAGAACTACATACTTTCATTCTGAAGTCACATTTACCAAAATGTGTAACAGTTCAATCAGTCGAAAGGCCATTCAGTTGCGAGATATGTCCAAAGACGTTCCACTGTAGGTCACAGTTAACCAGACACGAAAGAATTCATTCTGGTGAGAAACCACTTAGATGTGCACATTGTGAAAAGACTTTTAATTTTAAGTCACAGTTGACTAGGCATGAGCTGATTCATTCTGGTCACAAACAGTTTGAGTGTCACATATGTCAAAAATCTTTCCTTAGGAAGCCTGATTTGACGAGACACAAGCTAATTCATTGCGAGGAAAAGCCGTTCAAGTGTACAATGTGTCCGAAGGTGTTCATTTTGAAGTCACATCTGATCAGACATGAAAAAGTTCATTCCGGTGAGAGACCGTTTAAATGTGACGAATGTGACAAGAGTTTCGACTTTAAGTCACAGTTGACCAGACATGAACTAATTCATTCTGGTGAGAGAGATTTTGAATGCCATGTGTGTCAAAAGACTTTCCTTCGGAAGCCCGACTTATTAAGACACGAAAGAATTCACACTGGTGAAAGGCCATTCAAGTGTAAAATATGTCCAAAAATGTTCATTTTGAAGTCACATTTGATCAGGCATGAAAAAATTCATTCAAGTGAGAAACATATTCCATGCCACACATGTGAAAAGACTTTCCTCCGAAAGTCTGATATGACCAGGCATGAAAGAATTCATTCTGTTGATTGAGATGCCATTTCAGTGTGAAACTTGTCCAAAGGTTCTCGACAATAGGTTTAGTTTCAACAACATGGAAGAACTTGTATCAAGATGAACATACCTCTGATGTGTCAACCACATCTTATGTATTTCATTCAATGATCAGAGAATGTTCCTTTAAGGATTAGAGATTGATGTGTGAAATGTATGAGAAAGACTTTATTTAGTGGAAACATTTGCTGATGCAAGTGAAAAAAAGTCACTTAGGAGAGCAACTGTAAAAATGAGCAAATGTAGAACATACTTAAATGCTTGCTGTTACAAGTCAATTTAAAAAATTAAAAAGCGTAATACATTCTAAGGAAACTTCAGTTCAATGTGAAAAATTGTTCAACGATTTGTTGTGGGTGCATTCAAGAATCAGATTTGGAAAAATTATTTGCCATTACAATAAACATTTTTTTTTCTAACAATTTTGTTTTTCTTCTAGAAATGATCTGGTATGCCAGATTTGATGAAGAATAAAAGAATTCTAATGAGAAGCCATATTCATTGTGAAACATGTACCAAGGCATTCCATGAGAAGGTACATAATATTTGAATTTTGAAAACAGACGTGAAAGCAACTGTTTGGGAGTAATATTATAGCATAGTTGCCTGTACTCGGACTCACCTTTATTGATTTGCATTGGCACTGGGGTCATTTTGGAAATCTAGTATTGATTAGATACTAGTGCATGATTAGAAACTTGTGCTCACAGTCAGAGCTACGTGCTTGTACACACAAAGATCATGAAGTTTGATAATGCTTTTCATTTCTTAAAGAATACTGTGTTAAGAATCATTGTCACTACAGATTATAATATTGAATTAAACAATCATATGATACTATAAAGTAAAGGCTTCATATTTGATGCACCTTCGTAATTGGCGCACCGTCTTATATAACTAGCAATGATAGGCAACCTAATGCAGGCAACCTTAACTTTTTCTAGCGAAGCAGAGTTACATATTTCACCATTTCAGATATGTGCTGATCAAATTGTGGGTTTTTTTATGCTTTGAACACCCTCCCTCCAGTTTTGCACATATTTTTGGCATTTGGAAATCTTACTCCCTTAAAATAACCAAAATTACCTCATCATGAAAGAACTTGACATGGCAGACATTTTGTGGTCAAATTTTACTCAATTTTACGTTGCGTAGGCACAGAACAATAAATATTCTGAGATAATTACATTTCTGAGGAACTACACATATTAAAAACGCATACAGTTGAGTGAGTTGGATTATTTGCTCGATAGATATCGTTGTTCAAATCCTTAAGCTTGTCAATTATGAGCCCACCAGGCTATACAATGTTTGCAATAGTTTATAAAGTAAAACTTACAGTGTGGTTTATAAAATCAGTAATGGATGTGTAAAATTGTGAGATTTAATATTTTGGTTTTAAGCCAGTGTAATTAATCATATGTTGTTATGTTTTCAATAAAACTGAATAAAAAAATTATTTGAACATGTCATTGTACATCTATTTAGTACTATTTGATTGTGTAGAGCTCAAAGGCTGTTATTGAAGAAACAAGTCCAGGAAATGTTGTTGGAAGAAAGTGAAAAAGAATTTGGCAAAATCCTTATATGAACAAGCATGTCTTGTTAATCTGGCTCGAATCTAGTGCATAATTGGAAGTCAGAACGTTGTTGGTAGTGGGGTTCAATGGGCAACGGTTCCTCTGAAGGAAATTGGGATGGACCAGTAAAAATGGTTGGATTCCAGATGTCACAGTCTTCTTTCTGCCATCATAGCAGCAAGTATGTCAATATTATTAGCCTAACAAAGGGGAGTTGGAGACCTGGTGGCCGGGGGATGGGAGCAATTGTGCTGAAACCTTTGGATGCAATTTAAGTTTCGAACAGCCTGAAGTAATATTTGTTTTGGTGAGATACCAGTTCAGTGTGATATATGTCAACATGCCTTAATAAATTGTCGAATGTAATACTGAATTGGTGTTTTTCTTCAAGTCTTTTTTTCTATAATTTAATTATTACTCAAAATTGAAATTCAAGTGAGGTCAGCTGGCATGTGAGTTAGAAACAGCGCTGACACAATCTCTTAATATTTGTTGGGCTAGAGGTCGCCCATAATTTGACACTACATTTAATAACTACCACTCTGTATAATAATAAGGTCAGTACAGCCTTTACTATATATGACCATCCCTTTCCGGTTCATTCATTTGGGGTTGAACTTGCGTCAATAAATTGGTCAATGGGAACAATATATACGTGCAAACCGTGTCGATTCTAACTGCCTAGCTACCGCTGACGTCATCTTCCATTCATAACTTGTGATATTTGTAAACATCTGTTGCTATTGCGTAACAACGGTGCAACGTTTGCGTGTCGACACCTGACTTCATATTTCGCAATTACGACGTTTACACAACGATGTTTGTACGTACTAAGCGGTAATATACATATGCACGCTGTTTTGTCATTACATGTCCTGTCTCCGGCAAGAGGTAAACCCACTCTGGATCTATGCTCAATTATTGAGTTCTTTTCGTCAGATTTGATTACATCTTCCGCAACTTTTGCATAAAATATGCTTGAAATGGAGCTTCTGAAAATGGCAGATGAAGTTCAAACCGAATTATTGAAAGAAGAAAGTGTTTCAAGCAGTGAATTTTCCAATTCGTTTATGGATGTGGCTAAGGTGAATGCAGTTTGTCAAACATCGGAGAGAAAAGCTTTGCTTGAGTCCGCAGTGGATCAAGGAGAAAAGAAAACGAAGAGAAAGAGAAGATGCAGGCGAAAGTCAAGAAGAAGAAACAGACCAGGTAATGGTAAAAGAAGATCTCAGAAATTTAAGAACAAAAAAAGAAATAGACTCTACATTCAACGCTCACGGCTGGGGGCTCCATATCTTTGTAACGATATGGTTATGGCCAAAAATGGATGGGTGTTTGATACTTCCTCAGGCAAAATTGAGTTTAAACCAGACATTGTTCAACATCAAGCTGAACACAATTCGGCATCAAGTGAAAAAGAAGGGAAACCTTCTCCTGAACAGAATCGATATTTACCCATCTCCCCTGTGGGTGAATCAAGTTCACAATGTCAGGAATGTGACTGTACATTAGACAACAATTTTCATGACAACATTGCACATGAATCTATAGAACAATCTGCTAGACAAGCCGAAACTGAAATCAAAGATGAGGATGGCGATTCTGCATATGAAAGTCCAGTGACAACAACTAGCTGTTCATATCTAGGGAGAGAGCCCCAAGACTTAGATGACATAGTTTCTCCGTACTATGATGATAACGACATTTCCTTTCAAGATGATGGTGCCAAAGACTTCCAATTTCATATGGCAAATTTTGAAGATGACACTGATAGATATTTAAGAGAAAGCTTAATGGATCTTTCAAGAGAGAATCTGGAGGCTCAGTATCATTCAACGTTAAGAAAGTACCGAGATTTACAAAGCGAAACATTCACCAATGAAGAGGTAGACCTGAATTGTGTCTGGCAAGATGGGATTGATTCAACCACTGGTTCAGTGATACAACAGATGAAAGGACTGAAACTTTTAACATCAAACATTTCGTGTAGTGTTCAACAATTGCAAGAAGAAAATCACCAGCTCAAACAAGAAAATATTCATCTCCGTGGTATCCTAGGTAATGCTGTAGGATTTTGAAGTACTGAAGTTTATAAACATTTGTATAACACATGTGTAAAAACGATGTCAGACAATGTGCTGGACAGTAATATTTGAAGACTCCCTTAAGTAGGGTTATAGTGTTCCTGGTTTAAACACATTTAAGGCCATCGTGAAACGTGTCACAAATGACTGTACAATGCATTGCACGTTGGAACACATATAGATCAGTTTACGTAGTGTAAATTCTTACTGCAGGTCGTATCTCGAATGTGAATAACATATAACATGGCATGTTCATTCCATGTGCTATGCTGTAGCATCTTAACAGGCCATATAGGATTCATATATACTGTCATTCTCCAGATTATTTAACAAAAAGGTTGGCGTAAAATTCCGTAAATATCTGGATGTGTACAAGAGTTATCTAATTTCTGTGTAGATCTAGACAACTGAATTATTTGTGCAAAGTGAACATTCAGTGTTCAGTAAATCTCATAGTATGTATGCAAGGTAATGGACTTTTTTATGGACAAGATTTTTGTATCAATTGAAACTAAAGAACTTGGTAAAATGTTATTAACTTAGCCACTTTGACAAGGTGTCTGTCTACAAAGCAGAATCAAGGACTTGTAAATTGTAATGTATACTTATTTGATTCTTTTATAACAGACAATTATGCAGGATTTTCTTCCTCTTGCAAAAGATGTCTTATTACTCATTACAAGAAAATATTTATAAGTAAAACAAATTGCAGATGATAAAATTAAGCAAGGTTGACAGTCCTGATAGGATGAAGGGTTCGGAACGTGACCCGGCGTTCTGAAATTTAAAGCAAGTTAAAGTTTCTGTTTGTTTCTAGGTTCTCAACTAAATCATTCTTATTATCCATTTTGCGATACTTTGTACAGTATGTTTTTTCATGTAAAGCTGTAAATTGTTGTGTTCAACATATTGTTTAAATTTACAGCTCTAGTTAACTCAGAAATTCATGTTACAGAAAAAGAATACATTTTAATTTTCATAACAGTCTATTGACTACTAACTTTCCAAGTTGTTGTGTGTGTGTACTGATTGAACTTGATCCAAGTCCTCTTATCTTTCAGGTACCTGTTGAGTGTCTGCTCTCTGCTATTAATCTATCATGGATGATTTTGTAGAGACCTGACCATGCTCATCATCATGCGAGTGTTCAACATACGTTGTCACACTCAGGTAAATGTTTTCTTCCACACTCTTTTCCTTTTCAGTGAAATTTGTTTTCAAGTCGGAAGAAATTTAGCAGAGCTCTCAGTAAATTATTGAAATTGTTGAAATTTCTTTTTCATGATATAAATATGAAACTACACCTTTTGAAGCAGGATTTTTTTAGGTGTGGTAGGTTTGGAATGGTGGTGTATAAGTAGGATATTTGGAATGACCAAATTATGAATGATAGGTTGCAATTATTCTGTGTACGGATTCCCAGATGACATATTTAGGTAAGGTTATTTAATGTCTTTACTTATCACATGTAATTATGATACATAGATCAGTGTATAGTTTGAGAAGAAGTTTATCTGTGCTGGGATATTTACCCTTGCAGTCATTTTGCTTCCTATAGTTACCACCTGACACTTCTCCACATCAGCACAATGGAGTACAGTGGTTAAGCAGCAGCTGGTAAAGGTAAGTGTTCTTCCATCATTGCATGTAAATGTATAAGTGCAGTGTTTCTATTGCACTGTTACAGTCACAGGTTATCATTGGCTAGTTTTATTCAGGTCTGATATGACAGCAAATGTTCCTTATACAGAGAGGTACTATTCGATTATTCTTCCACAGTGTATGTAATCTTGGAACGTTAAAAGGGTCGTTAACTTGTACAATACCATTGTTTCAATATAGATCTATCATAATTTGTGTTTTCCCAACAATTGATATCGCAAAATGTTGCAAGACAATCTAGCCGAAATGAGTAGTCCTCACTTTATGCAAGATGTAAATTTTGGGAAAATATCACTAAGCCACATATTGGACAAGTCACAGTTTGTTTCTTGTTAACTTAAATTAATTAATTAATTAAATTATTGAAAAACAACACTTCAGTCAATAACACCAACAGTACAAACAAAATTGAGATGTCATCTTGTAACTACAACAAGAAGGAAATGACAAATTTTCATTTTATTGGTAGAAAAATTTTGTGGTTCAAATTATCAAGATACTTTGATTTATTTGTAAAATGTTTTGTGTTAGTATCGTCATGCGATTTTAGGCTGGTTTATAATTGGCAAAAGATTTCAAGAAGAAAGGGAAAAGCTCACATCAAATTAGATATCACTGATTTTCTTAATATGGCCATAAAATAAATGGAAAACAATGGTAACAGGCTACAGCCAAATGTGGTATGTTGTACATATAACAGATGGTGTAATGCACTTGTATGCAAGAGTCACCAAATGTATTGATCATTGGCAGTGCTGAACCAGGGTTGACCAATTATGCTCACACTGAGTTAAATCAGTGAAATTTTAGGAACTAAATTTAGTAAGAAAGCTAAAAATGACTAAACCATTTCTTAAACATGAAATGATCAGATTAAATACATTGATCTTAATAACCAAGGGTTTTACTAATTGAATAACAAAAATTGTCAGTTACAGCAGACATGATTTCTCACAATACATGGTCCAAAAGTATTGCTATTTTAATTGTATTGCATTAAATTTATAACAATAACTGTAATCAGTGTGAACATGACATAGGATGAAAAATAAATTGATGTAGGAACAAATGCTTAGTACATTTTGTTTATATTGTCAAAACACCAACCCAATTTCCTGTTCAAGAAATGACTATTGTGTATCCTGTAGATACCACAAAACCCTTTAAAGTTAACATACTCATGTACTTTTGACAGAGATAAAATGGAATTAAACAAATCCAAAAAATTTAAAATACTTTTATATTAGTTTAAAAAAAAGAAATCACCAATTATTTTCAAAGCTGAAAGCATGTTCCATTTTACTGCCATTTATGTTAAGGTTTTTCATCAGTTCAAGGGCAGTATTTTGCAACAGTCTGATGGAGCGATCGAACAGCAGTATACCTTAAGAGAGTGAAAAGTTTACTCTAATCACATATAAGACCACTAACTAAGACCATTAACTTTTAAACTTCTGATAGCTGAGGAAGTTACTTGAAGTGGTGAAGTAGTGTAAAAATGTTGTTTTTGTTAGTAATGATAGGTTTTATCTCAGTAAAGGGTCTTTCATCAAGATATTGTTCTTTTCCTTCAGTTGTCATCAGATGAAGTTGATGGCAGTATTGTTTTAGCATTTTGGAGAATTGGGAGGTTTGCTCATCGGTAGTCACAGCCATAAAGGAAAAACTGCATCGGTGTCAAATAGCTGCTGTGTCAAATTCTCAACTTTCAGTGCTTCGACCTTGACTCAATATCTACTTGAGTGAAAAAAGAACTTATCATCAATTAAAGTTCCCTCTCTTGGTATATGACTCACTCGTACAGAGCCATGGAGGAAGACAGTGTGTCATACAGTAATAAGTGTCTGGGCTCATCAAACCTGCCCAGACATAAACAGAAGGCAAGAAAGGCTTGAGAATGACCTGTTGACTAACCATGGAGGGAGGATTTGTACCCATTTACTGAACAAGACAAACAAATAAGGTATCACATGTGTTTTGTGCCATCCGTAGGGTCATGCT